>NC_133332.1:314791885-315139042 GCF_042186555.1 Aquarana catesbeiana | reverse complement strand
CTGCCCGCGCTTTGAGATCGCTGAGTCGTTGGGGCTCAGCTGATCACATATCGGGGAAATGGCCAATCACAGCGGGCCCTTTACTTCCGTGATCAGCTGTCATTGGCTGACAGCTGATCACGTGGTAAACAGAAGCCGGTTATTGGCTATTTTTTCTCACGCTATTAGCGTGAAGAAAAGAGGAAAGCCGTTAACCAGCTTCCTATTAGAAGGACATCGGTCCCACACAGTGCACATCAGTGCCCATCAGTACTACTAATCAGTGCCCACCAGTGCCATCTATCAGTGCCCATCAGTACTGCTAATCAGTGCCATCTATCAGTGCCCATCAGTTCTACTAATCAGTGCCCACCAGTGCCATCTATCAGTGCCCATCAGTACTAATCAGTGCCATCTATCAGTGCCCATCAGTTCTACTAATCAGTGCCATCTATCAGTGCCCATCAGTACTAATCAGTGCCATCTATCAGTGCCCATCAGTTCTACTAATCAGTGCCATCTATCAGTGCCCATCAGTACTAATCAGTGCCATCTATCAGTGCCCATCAGTACTGCTAATCAGTGCCCACCAGTGCCATCTATCAGTACCCATCAGTACTACTAATCAGTGCCTTCTATCAGAGCCCATCAGTACTACTAATCAGTGCCATCTATCAGTGCCCATCAGTACTGCTAGTCAGTGCCCACCAGTGCCACCTATCAGTGCCCATCGGTGCCATCTATCAGTACCCATCAGTACTGCTAATCAGTGCCATCTATCAGTGCCCATCAGTACTACTAATCAGTGCCGTCTATCAGTGCCCATCAGTACTGCTAATCAGTGCCATCTATCAGTGCCCATCAGTACTGCTAATCAGTGCCATCTATCAGTGCCCATCAGTACTAATCAGTGCCATCTATCAGTGCCCATCAGTACTAATCAGTGCCATCTATCAGTGCCCATCAGTTCTACTAATCAGTGCCATCTATCAGTGCCCATCAGTACTGCTCATCAGTGCCATCTATCAGTGCCCATCAGTACTACTGATCAGTGCCATCTATCAGTGCCCATCAGTACTGCTAATCAGTGCCCACCAGTGCCATCTATCAGTACTACTAATCAGTGCCTTCTATCAGAGCCCATCAGTACTACTAATCAGTGCCATCTATCAGTGCCCATCAGTACTGCTAGTCAGTGCCCACCAGTGCCACCTATCAGTGCCCATCGGTGCCATCTATCAGTACCCATCAGTACTGCTAATCAGTGCCCACCAGTGCCATCTATCAGTGCCCATCAGTACTGCTAATCAGTGCCCACCAGTGCCATCTATCAGTGCCCATCAGTACTGCTAATCAGTGCCCACCAGTGCCACCTATCAGTGCCCATCAGTGCTGCCAATCAGTGCCCATCAGTGCATCATCATCAGTGTCGCTTATCAGTGCTGCCCAGCAGTGCCAACTATCAGTGGAGCCTCATCAGTGCCCATAAGTGTTGCCTCATCGGTGCCCATCAGTGAAGGAGAAAAAAATTACCTGTTTGCTAAATTTTATAACAACATATGAAAAACATTTTTTGTTATTTTCAACATTTTCTGTCTTTTTTTTGTTTGTTTAGCAAAAAAAAAATAAAAAAAAACCCCCAGCAGTGATTAAATCCCACCAAAAGAAAGCTCTGTGTGAAAAAAAAACCAAAACAATAAAAATGTCCTATGTGTACAGTGCTGCATGGCCGCGTAATTGTCATTCAAAGTGTGACAACGCTGAAAAATGAAAATTGTCGCCTGGGCAGGAAGAGGGGGTTAAAAGTGCCTGGTAAGGAAGTGTTTAAGCTTTTTGCCCATCATCAGCACATTGCATGGAAATCGTGGCTTCTATGGAACTCAGTTTGGCCCCAACCTGCGGGAAACTGTCACATAATTGTAGGCCCAATCAGCTGCAACTGTAGAATTTCGCCCCACAGCCACATGTTGCAAAGGGACGGGGATGCTGGTAACATCATTGACCCAATATGGACATATTTAGACAATGTTCTTGTCCAAAAATGGCCATATTAGGTCAATGTTGGCACCAACCAAAACCATATTTGGATATTGCCATTGACCAAATAGAACATGCGGCTATATAGTGTCAATGCTGTCAGCAGTTGTACATGTAAATGCATAAATAGGGTCGTGTGGCTATATTAGGTCAATGATGCCACCAATCATGGCCATATTCGGTCAATGTCATCGATCAAATGTAGCTACGTGAATCTATTAGGTCAACGATACCACCAGCAATGTGCATTATTTGGGCAATGCCATTGACTAAAAATGGCCATGTGATCATATTAGGTCAATGATGCCACCAGTGTTGGCCATATTTGGAGAATATCATTGACCTAAAATGGCTATGTGATCATATTAGGTCAATGATGCCACCAGCGTGGGCCATATTTGGACAATGCCATTGACCAAAAATGGCCATGTGATCATATTAGGTCAATGATGCCACCAGCGTTGGCCATATTTGGACAATGCCGTTGACCTAAAATGGCCATGTGATCATATTAGGTCAATGATGCCACCAGCGTTGGCCATATTTGGACAATGCCGTTGATCAAAAATGGCCATGTGATCATATTAGGTCAATGATGCCACCAGCGTTGGCCATATTTGGACAATGTCGTTGACCTAAAATGGTCATGTGACCATATTAGGTCAATGATGCCACCAGCGTTGGCCATATTTGGACAATGTCATTGACCTAAAATGGTCATGTGACTATATTAGTTCAATTATGCCACCAGTCATGGCCATATTTGGTCAATGTCATCAACCAAATGTAGCTATCTGACTGTATTAGGTCAACGATATCACCAGCAATGGTCATTATTTAGCAATGTCACTGACCTAAGATGACCATGTGGCCATATTGGGTCAACAATGCCATTAGCCATGACCATATTTGGTCAATGTCATTGACCAAATATGGCCATGTGGCCATATTTGGCAATTGATGTCACCATTATGCCTGCCCTTTTGTTAGGTGTGGCTCCTAGGTGGGGAATTTCATGACAGCAGTTGATTTGACCAGTGGCCTGCTATCACGGGACAGTTTCCTGCAGGTTTGAGCCCAACTTTAGCTCGTCCATACTCTGGTGAGAAAGGACTAAAGGAACCAAAAAGCTCTCCAACCAAGTCAGTGCGTGGCACAGCAAAGCCTCCTCAGATGTGATGGTGTTAACATGTCTTTTTCTACCACATGTTTTTTTAGCGATGAAAAATATCACCATCACGTTCTCCCTTCACAGGTGTCAACTGTGATATAGAGATAGACGAGTGCCAGTCAAATCCGTGTCAAAATGGTGCCACGTGCCGGGATTACGTTGGGTACTTCCTGTGTGAATGCCCCGCAGGGTACGCCGGTGAAGTGTGCCAACAAGACATTGATGAGTGTCAAAGCCAGCCATGTCTCAATGGAGGAGTTTGTCTGGATGCTCTTAACAGGTGATCTATTTTTTTATATATTGTATAAGAAGTCTTTTAGATTGTCGTTCTTGTATCATCATGTATCACCGATGGTACTACAATCCCCACTCTAGGTGACGGCCTTGGAAGTAGAATATGGTCACTTTAGTGTTGGCTGCCTGGCAGGCAGTGGGGTTCAGCACACGGGTGAATTAAATGTGCCTTGGGGGCCATAAAAGCAGCCTGGAGGCCTAAGCAACAATCTCAAACACCAGAATGGAACCATCGAAAGGGAGGGACTTAAAGTCTATCTAAACCCAACAATGAAAATGTAATACATTGCACATGACTGGTCCTGTCGCTTCACTCCTGTCCAATCACAGGGCCTGATAAACATGGATGACGGCTGATAAACAAAGGGGGGAGGGGGTCTCCAGGTTGACCCAATTGACCATATATGGTCATGACATCATTGGGATCCTGGCACTGCCATCTTTTCTTGTGGCTGTAAATGTGAGGAACAGAGCCACCCTTGTTCAGTCATCACCCAGGGTCACCTTCTACTTCCTGGATTGAGATGCCAACATCACTGGGGGGGGGCAGCTGAGGAAATTCTTCCTTCTGCCTGCAGCAGACATGACATTGTTTCATCCTGATTGGAGCTAAGGGACAGATTTCTAATAATAAATGGAGGCTCTTATTCTAACCCTTTTTCGCTCTCGCATTATACCCGAAAGCCCTGCCAGAGCCCATGAACGTCCTCCCAGAGCTGTGCCTCCTTGGGGTTTGCATTGGGCATGTTCTGTGACTGCTGTGTCCCTTTGGACACAGCTGATCACAGATCGTGGTAAAGGGCCAATCACAGTGCCCTTTATTTACCATGTGATCAGCTGTGTCCAATCACAGCTGGTCACATGTAAAAGGATTTGCTGCTTATCGGCATTTGCTTTCCTCACACGTTGTCTGTGAGTAAAGGAAAGGAGTGCCAATAACCGGAAAGGCTGACAGTTAACTGTTTACACTGATGATCAATGCCACCTCCTCAGTGCAGTCTCATCAGTACTCATCAGTGCTGCCTCATCAGTGCCACCTCATCAGTGCCCATCAGTTCAGCCTCATCAGTGCCCATCAGTGCCACTTCATCAGTGCCCATCAGTGCTGCCTCATTAGTGCTCATTAGTGCTGCCTCATTAGTGCTCATCAGTGCCACCTCCTCAGTGCCTCCTCAGTGCCCATCAGTGCAGCCTCATTAGCGCCCATCAGTGCAGCCTCATTAGCGCCCATCAGTGCAGCCTCATTAGCGCCCATCGGTGCCGCCTCATCAGTGCCCCTTGGTAGCGCCTCATCAGCGCCCATCGGTGCCGCCTCATCAGGGCCTATCAGGGCAGCCTCATCAGGGTCCATCAGGGCGGCCTCATCGACGCCCATCAGGGCGGCCTCATCGACGCCCATCATGGCAGCCTCTCAGCGCCCATCAGGGCGGCCTCTCAGCGCCCATCAGGGCGGCCTCATCAGGGTCCATCAGGGCGGCCTCATCGACGCCCATCAGGGCGGCCTCATCGACGCCCATCATGGCAGCCTCTCAGCGCCCATCAGGGCGGCCTCATCAATGTCCATCAGGGCGGCCTCATCAGTGCCCATCAGGGCGGCCTCATCAATGTCCATCAGGGCGGCCTCATCAGCGCCCATCAGTGCAGCTCTCTATAGAGCCAGTTTACATATCTCCGCTGCGGCTCTGGTGCGAATTTGCACCGGGTCCCGTGCGTCTTTTGGTTTGTTTCAGGTCCGAATTCAGCCAAATATTCGGGCTGAAATCAGACCTGAAACGGAGAACAGGGACGCACCGGAACCCCTGCTGTGAGCCGCATGCAGCTTAGATGTGAACCCAGGATCCGTGAAGAAGAAAAATGACTTATTTGCTAAATTGTTTACCAGTAAGAAAAATGTTTTGTCTTTCTTCAAAATTTTTGGTCTTCTTTTGTTTCTGTTTTTTTTTTTTTTTTTTTTTTTTTTTAGCAAAAAAATAAAAAACCCCAGCGGTGATATTAAATACCACCAAAAGAAAGTTCTGTTTGTCTCAAAAAAAAAAAAAAAATGTCATATGTGTACAGTGTTGCATGACTGAGTAATTGTCATTCAAAGTGTGAGAGAGCTAAAAGCTGAAAATTGTCCTGGGCAGGAGGGTGGTGAATGTGCCCGGTACTGAAGAGGTCAATAAATGATACTGTTCCTCTATACGTTGTTACGTTGGGAGTGAATTCACGCAAAGTTACCAAAATGATCTCCGGAGGTCCTAAACCTTTCATTGGATGATATCCACACCGATGAGAATTGTCGTTCACGATCCAAAATTGTATCTCCTGTATTTTTTTAGGTTTCACTGCAACTGCGCTGACACGGGGTATGAAGGCCAAATGTGTGAGATCGATGTCCTGGAATGTTCCTCCAACCCCTGTGTGAATAATGCCACCTGTGTGGAGGGAGTGAAGGGCTACACATGTGTCTGCTGGACAGGTCAGTGCCTACATTCTAAGGTCAACTCTCCTACCTGTATGGGCATCTCATTGGGCAATTTTTTACATTTCTATTATAGGCCTGATTTTTTCGTGAGAACTTTGTCATTGCATATTAAATAATATATACATTGCTTTTTTTTTTTTCGGGCGGGGATAGGAAAAAATTATTTTCTACAAAATCCATAGAAAACACGTTTTTTTTTTTTTTCTTTTTACTAAAACAAATGAAAAACTTTTTTTTTTATTCATCAGAGTTAATAAAAAATAGTTTTACTTTAAATAAAAAGTATATATTTTTATTACATATTTTATTTTATAAAACTCATAGAAAACACGTTTTTTTTTCTTCTTTTTACTAAAACAAATGAAAAACTTTTTTTTTTTTTTATTGATCAGAGTTAATAAAAAAATAGTATATATTTTTATTACATATTTTATTTTTTATAAAATCCATGGAAAACATGTTTTTTTTCTTTTTACTAAAACAAATGAAAAACATTATTTTTTTTATTATTGATCAGAGTTAGAAAAAAATAGTTTTGCTTTAAATAAAAAGTATATATTTTTATTACATATTTTATTTTATCAAATCCATAGAAAACACGTTTTTTTTTTTTTTTTCTTTTTACTAAAACAAATGAAAGTCTTTTTTTTTGTCTTTTTTGATTATTGATCAGAGTTAGAGAAAAATTGTTTTACTTTAAAGAAAAAGTATATATTTTTATTACATATTTTATTTTATAAAACTCATAGAAAATACGTTTTTTTTTCTTTTTACTAAAACAAATGAAAAACTTTTTTTTTTATTCATCAGAGTTAATAAAAAATTGTTTTACTTTAAATAAAAAGTATATATTTTTATTACATATTTTATTTGATAAAACTCATAGAAAACACTTTTTTTCTCTTTTTACTAAAACAAATCAAAAACTTTTTTTTTTTTATTATTGATCAGAGTTAGAAAAAAAAAATTTTACTTAAAAAGGATATATTTTTATTACATATTTTATTTTATAAAACTCATAGAAAACACTTTTTTTTTCTTTTTACTAAAACAAATGAAAAACTTTTTTTTTTTATTGATCAGAGTTAATAAAAAATAGTATATATTTTTATTACATATTTTATTTTTCATAAAATCCATGGAAAACATGTTTTTTTTTCTTTTTACTAAAACAAATGAAAAACATTATTTTTTTTATTATTGATCAGAGTTAGAAAAAAATAGTTTTACTTTAAAGAAAAAGTATATATTTTTATTATCTATTTCATTGTATCAAATCCACAGTTTTTTTTTCTTTTTAGTAAAACAAATGAAAACATTTTTTTTTGCCTTTTTTTATTATTGATCAGAGTTAGAAAAAAATAGTTTTACTTTAAATAAAAAGTATATATTTTTATTACATATTTTATTTTATTAAATCCATAGAAAACACATTTTTTTTTTCTTTTTACTAAAACAAATGAAAAACTTTTTTTTTTTTTTTTATTATTGATCAGAGGTAGAAAAAAATAGTTTTACTTTAAATAAAAAGTATATATATTTTTATTACCTATTTTATTTTATAATTTGACCCCTCTAAAGTGACACTAAGCCCCCTGGTTAACATCGGTGCCATCTGTCATGGTCCAAATCACATGACAAGTCGCACCCTATTGTTGACAATGGAACTGTTCAAATCGGTGTAACTTTCCAGTGCCACACCGATTTGAAAAAAAAAAGTTCCCGCACTATTTTTTTTTTTTGGGCGATGTCAGGCGAGACTTGCATAGACATCTGTGTATGAAGTCGCACAGATGTTAGCCAAGTCGTGCCTGAAGTCGGACTGAGGTGTGGCTTTGAATTGATTGATTGAATTGTAAATATTAACAGTAGGAAAAAAAAATAGAAAAAAAATCAATATTAATGGTAAGAAAAAAAAATATATATATATATAATGGTAAGAAAAAAATAATTTAAATCTTAATGGTAAGAAAAAAAAGTAAATATTAACAGTAAGAAAAAAAATATAGAAACAAAAATTCAATATATTAATGGTATAAAAAAAAAAATAATAATAAAAAAAAAAAAATATATATATATATATATATATATATATATATATATATATATATATATATATATATATATAATATATTTTGATGGTAAAAAAAATAAAAAATATAAAAACAATGTAAATATTAATGGTAAAAAAAAAGAAATTAAATCTTAATGGTAAGAAAAAAAAATAGAAAAAAAAAAACTGCAAAATAACAGCTAAGGGGAGAAGGGAAAGAAGAAGTTAAACATTAGACCTATTTAAGGGTTACTAATAATAGGGGTTAAAAAAAATAAAAATAAATAAATAACAATAATTATCCCAAAGTCTGGTGGGAAATGGGCACTTTCATGCGTGTCGATCTCCCGGGTCCTTTGCAGGGCTCGCTGGTTCGTCCCGCCGACCTCCATGTCATTATTGTTTGCAATTTCGGAATGTCCTATCCTCTGGCTTTCCGTGTTTCGTGCCTGTTGTCTTATTATAAATGTGATCCCCTTTTGTTTTTTTTTAATTCATTTATTTATTTTTAATTTTTTTTCAGGCTATTCTGGGGACAGATGTGAGCTTGATATTGACGAATGTGCAGAACGCCCCTGCCTGAATGGCGCCCTCTGTCTTGAACGATCGAATGAGACCTTTTATATGGCAGAGCCAGAGTTCAACACAGAATTCAGTTACGCCGATGCCGCGGGATACGTGTGTCGGTGTCAGCCGGGATTTACGGGTGAGTAGCAGGTGATTGTTTCTTTATTTTTTATTATATAGCGCTGATAATTTACATATTATACATTCACATCAGTCCCTACCCCGAGGAGTGCTAATAATTTATATATTATACATTCACATCAGTCCCTGCCCCCGAGGAGTGCTAATAATTCATATATTATACATTCACATCGGTCCCTGCCCCCGAGGAGTGCTAATAATTTATATATTAACATCAGTCCCTGCCCCTGAGGAGCGCTGATAATTTACATATTATACATTCACATCAGTCCCTGCCTCCAAGAAGTGCTAATAATTTATATATATTATATCATTTATATCAGTCCCTGCCCCCGAGGAGTGCTAATAATTTATATATTAACATCAGTCCCTGCCCCCCGTGGAGTGCTGATAATTTATATATTATACATTCACATCAGTCCCTGCCTACGAGGATTGCTGATAATGTATATATTATACGTTCACATCAGTCCCCGCCCCCGAGGAGCTTACAATCCTAATGTCCCAGCCAGGTCCAGGCAAATGTTCCATTTTTAGTTGCCCCTACACATGATTTGGGTACTTGAAGTGTATCTCTGCCTCTTGTGGCCTTGTTTCCTTTGAACCCGGAAGTGACGTCATGATGCCGCTCCGGGCCTCCTAGACCATAGAGATGAACGCAAAAGGCCATCTTTTCTCAGCTTATCTCTGTGGTCACCTGGTGCAAACCTCCAGATCATTTCCTGGATTCACGATCATCCCGGTACGCAGCAGAAGGGGGGGGGCTTTTCCCAACGCACCTTCAGTGTCACTTACAATTCTACTTCCTCCACTCCTCTTCCCTTCTCTGTCGGGGTCCCCCAAGGTTCTGTTCTTGGACCTCTTTTATTTTCAATCTACACCTCTTCCCTGGGTCAGCTGATAGCCTCTCATGGCTTTCAATATCATTTCTATGCTGATGACACACAAATCTATCTCTCCACCCCTCAACTCACTCCATCAGTCTCCTCACGCATCACTAACTTACTAACCGACATATCTGTATGGATGTCACACCACTTCCTCAAACTCAACTTGTCCAAAACCGAGCTTATAATATTTCCTCCCCCACGTTCCTCTTCCCCCGACTTCTCTGTGAAGAGCAATGGCAAAACCATCCACCCGTCCCCACATGTCAGGGTGCTAGGTGTTATCCTAGATTCTGAACTCTCCTTTCAGCCCCACATCCAATCACTTTCCAAAGCTTGCCGCCTCAACCTCCGCAACATCTCTAAACTACGTCCCTTTCTAACCAGTGAAACTACAAAGCTCCTGATTCACTCCCTGGTTATCTCTCGCCTTGACTACTGCAACTCACTCCTCATTGGCTTACCTTTAAATAGACTATCCCCCCTTCAGTCCATCATGAATGCTGCTGCCAGACTCATCCACCTTACAAACCGATCAGTGTCTGCTACCCTCCTCTGCCAATCCCTCCATTGGCTACCACTCGCCCAACAAATTAAATTCAAAATACTAACAATAAGTTACAAAGCCATCCACAACTGTGCCCCCAGCTACATCACTAACCTAGTCTCAAAATACCAACCTAAACTCCATCTCCGTTCCTCCCAAGATCTCCTGCTCTCTAGCTCCCTCATCACCTCCTCCCATATCCAGGACTTCTCCCGAGCCTCGCCCATCCTCTGGAATTCCCTACCCCAATCTGTCAGACTGTCTCCAAATTTATCCACTTTTAGGCGATCCCTGAAGACTTTCCTCTTCAGAGAAGCCTATCCTGCCTTCATCTAACAACTGCATTATTTTCTCCATTAGCTCATCCCCCACAGCTATATTACCCTTTTGTATAACTTGACCCTCCCTCCTAGATTGTAAGCTCTAACGAGCAGGGCCCTCTGATTCCTCCTGTATTGAATTGTATTGTACTTGTACTGTCTGCCCTAATGTTGTTGTAAAGCGCTGCGTAAACTGTCGGCGCTATATAAATCCTGTATAATAATAATAATAATAATAAAAGTGATTCGGCGGCTAATCGGTCGCTCTGATCACTTTTAGCGGTTGGAGAATCGCCATCTGAAAAAAAACCCAATACCGACGCTTACAGCATATTGCCCCGGTATTCCACTTCCCACAGAGGACGTTTTTTTACTATGGCCCGGTAAGGAAGTGGAAGACGTCTCACTTTGATTTTTATCAATGTGCCCCAGGGGACAGGCTACTACATGTACTTTGTTCCATCTTCCTAGGTGCTGTCTAAGGCTAGCAGTGAGGTCAAACAGGACTCCTCCCCCCCTCTCAATGGCCGTCCAACAACGCAGCCAGCAAGGAGTAGGTTGTCTTGATGGATAGCACTTTTCTCCATCTTTAAGCACTTCTGGAGAAACGAGTCTTACTAGGAATGCAGTGAGGTTGGGCACGTCGGCTAAGATGCTTCCAGGCGTCTCCTTGCTAGCTGTGTTGTCGGATAGCCATGGAGGGAAGGGGGCGCTCTGTCTAGCCTGCTTTGATAGAAGGCACTTTTCTCCATCTCCATGCCCTTGCTTGCTGGCCTGGAACATCTGATCTTGCACTCCACCCTTGTCTTTGGAAAGTGCTTAGAGACAAAGAAAGGAGCCATCTTCTTGATAGCTGTGTTATCGGATAGCCATAGTGAGAGGGGGCGCTCTTTCCGGCCTGCCTAGCTAGGCAGCACTTGTCTCCATCTCCATGCCCTTATTTGCTGACCTGGTACATCTGAGCTCACATGCCACCCTATCTGTAGTAAGTGGCTGGAGACAAAGAAAGCAGCCATCTCCTTGATAGCTGCGTTGTCGGATAGACACAGAAAGAGGAGGCGCTCAGTCTGGCCTGCTTTGATAGACGACACTTTTCTCCATCTCCATGCCCTTGCTGGCTGGCCTTGAACATCTGAGCTGACATGCCACCCTATCTGTGCCAAGTGCTTGGAGACAAAGAAAGGAACCATCTCTTTGCTAGCTGTGTAATCGGATAGCCATAGTGGGAGGGGGCGCTCTGTCTGGCCTGCTTTGCTAGATGCCCTTGTTTGCTGACCTGGAACATCTGAGCTCACATGCCACCCTATCTGTGGCAAGTGGCTGGAGACAAAGAAAGCAGCCATCTCCTTGCTATGTGCGTTGTCGGATGGCCACGGAAAGAAGAGGCGCTCAGTCTGGCCTGCTTTGATAGACGGCACTTTTCTCCATCTCCATGCCCTTGCTTGCTGGCCTGGAACATCTGAGTCGGCACACCACCCAAGTCTGTGGCAAGTGCATGGAGACAAGGAAAGGAGACCATTCCTTGCTATCTGCGTTGTCAGATGGCTACAGAGCGAGGAAGGGTGGCCTATATGCCCATGCAGCTAGTCCCTGTCTGTCAAAGCAGCTACCTCCTTGCTAGCTGCGTTGTCAGATAGCCACGGAGAAAGGAAGTGCTCAGTTTGGCATGCTTTGATAGACGGCACTTTTCTTCATCTCCATGCCCTTTGTTTGCTGGCCTGGAACATCGGAGCTGGCATGCCACCCTATCTGTGGCAAGTTCTTGGAGACAAAGAAAGGAGCCATCTCCTTGCTAGCTGCGTTGTCGGATAGCCATGGAGGGAGGGGGCGCCTTGTCTGACCTGCTTTGATGGACGGCACTTTTTCTCCATCTCCATGCCCTTTGTTTGCTGGCCTGGAACATCTGAGCCGTCATGCCACCCTTGTCTGTGGCAAGTGCTTGGAGACAAAGAAAGGAGACCACTCCTTGCTAGCTGCGTTGTCGAATGACTACAGAGCGAGGAAGGGTGGCCTATATGCCCATGCAGCTAGTCCCGGTCTGTCAAAGCAGCTACCTCCTTGCTAGCTGCGTTGTCAGATAGCCATGGAGAAAGTAGGGTCTCAGTCTGGCCTGCTTTGATAGACAGCACTTTTCTCCATCTCCATGCCCTTGTTTGCTGGCCTGGAACATCTGAGCCGTCACACCACCCTTGTCTGTGGCAAGTGCTTGGAGGCAAGGAAAGGAGCCCACTCCTTGCTAGCTGCATTGTCGGATGGCTACAGAGCGAGGAAGGGTGACCTATATGCCCATGCAGCTAGTCCCGGTCTGTCAAAGCAGCTACCTCCTTGCTAGCTGCGTTGTCAGATAGCCATGGAGAAAGTAGGGTCTCAGTCTGGCCTGCTTTGATAGACAGCACTTTTCTCCATCTCCATGCCCTTGTTTGCTGGCCTGGAACATCTGAGCCGTCACACCACCCTTGTCTGTGGCAAGTGCTTGGAGGCAAGGAAAGGAGCCCACTCCTTGCTAGCTGCGTTGTCGGATGGCTATAGAGGGAGGAAGGGTGCCCTATATCACCACGAAGCTAGTCTTAGACAGCACATAAGAGGATGGGACAAACTATTACATGTAAATTGTCCCCCCGGGGGAACAGAACACAGTCTAAAATCAACATGGGACTACTTAAAGTTAGCGCACACATAAAAGGAAAGGCTATCCTCGACGATTGGCCATGTTTAAAAATCATCACGGTAATAACGCTTGTTAATGTTGCCTGTAGAGGTGGAGACCATGGAAAAAGGCAATTTGCAAAAAAGAAGTGAAAGTTTAAAAAAAAAAAAAACACTCCATCTAGTGGCCAAAACGTGGTATTATTATTTTTTTTTTTTAGGTATTTTAAAAAAAGACCAAATTATGGCCACTAGATGGAGCTGACGATCACAGGAGATAATTATATTATAATACGGCAGACAGTCGTGGTGCCTGTTGAATGCTTGATGCACAGCAAACTTTTTTTTTACATAGACCCCTATATGTTGACTGAAAAAAAAAAATTGACCTAACTTTTTTTTTTTTTTTGTTTTGTTTTGTTTTCAGGGGAAAATTGTTCAGTGAACGTTGACGAGTGCACCTCCAGCCCTTGTCAGAACGGAGGGAGATGCATCGACCTCATCAATGGGTACGAGTGTCAGTGTGACCCGGGATATGCCGGTAAGTGACGATCGGTGTTACAGTTTATAACCTGGCACTCGCATATTTATTTGCATCTGTATTTATTTATTTATTTATTTTTATTATTATGAGAAAAATATATATTTTTTTGTTATTATTGTTGAAAATTTTTATTTTTAAATCTTTATTTTTATCTGTTTTTTTTTTTATCTGTCTGGCTGATCACATGAGCCCTATTTAAAATGATTATTATTATTGAATTGAGCTCATTTAACCAGCCAAAGAGATACAAATAAAGATTTAAAAACCTATTTTTTTCAATAATAAAATTATTTTTTCATAGTACATTTTTTTTTTCTATAATAATGATGTTTTTCTTATCAAGAATAATAATATTAATAGACTGACTGACCACATGAGCTAAATTATTATTATTTTTATGGGAAAAATTTATTATTGAAAAAAAAAATATTATTATTATTATGAAAAAATGTTAACGATTTAAAATATATTTTTTAAAAATGATATTTGTATCTCTTTGGCTGTTTACATGAGCTAAATTCAATAATAATAATAATAATAATAGGGCTCATGTGATCAGCCAAAGAGATACAAATAAAGATTTTAAATATATTGTCACTGAAAGGAAACATATCCTTGCATTGATGGTGTCACTGAAGGAAAAAAAAATTCTGCGTTGGTGTCACTGGAAGGAAAAGTGTCCCTGTGTTGTGGTGTCACATCCAACCAGGTGCAAAAATAAATCTATTTTTTTTGTATTCCTTTCCAGTAGTTTGGTATCTTTTGCACAGAGAATTTTCACCAACTTCGGGATATAATTCCTTTGCAAAGTCATCAGCCTGTTTGCCTTTAGTAAATCCTCCCCAATGAATATTATGTAACATAGGAAATATATTGATAATATTGATTATGTAGCTTTATCATCTCAGCGGCCTCTGACTGCCGTCCAGGGAGGAGCGCTTGTTTTAATGGAAGGAAATTAAATTTGTGCGTCGGAGGAGGAGGAGGAGGAATGGAGGAGCCCCCGAATTCTGCTGAGTCAGTGTAACTAGAAGTGTGAGAATGCAGGGGGAGCCGTCCTTTTATAAGGGGCCGGGTGGGAGTGATGGGAACCCGGCCTAGAAAACAACACTTTGAGGGGGTCTTTTTTTCTTTTAACTTGTCAACAAGTCTCGAGTTTGCTGATGTTTTGACGTTTTGAAGTTTACAACCTCTAGTAGTATTGTTTGGACCCTTTGGAAATATTTTTAAATCTTTTTTTAATTCATCATATATTAAAAAAAGTCTGCCTCATTTTCTACATTATAAATATATTGTGTATGTAAATAGATAGATAGATAGAAAGATAGAAAGATAGATAGATAGATAGATAGATAGATAGATAGATAGATAGATAGATAGATAGATAGATAGATAGATAGATAGATAGATAGATAGATAGATAGATAGATAGATATTGTGTGTGTATTTATATTTATCTTTTAATTTTAGATTTTCTTTCAATTATTTAACTTTTTATGGATTATTTTATTTATTACTTTGTCTGGAACCCCTGAAATATTTTTATTGTCTAGGGGAATGACTGTGGAAAGTATTGGGACGCCTGCCCTTACAGGCACATGAACTTTAATGGCATCACAGTCTTAGTCCGTAAGGTTCAATATTGCTTACCCCCTGATGAAGACTCTTTATGAGTTGAAATGCATTGGAGTCCAACCATTGACAGATTGATATTGAAGATATCTCCATGTGGTGGAGTCTATATACACTATTGTTAAAAGTATTGGGACGCCTGCCTTTACAGGCACATGAACTTTAATGGCATCCCAGTCTTAGTTCATAGGGTTCAGGGCCCTCTGATTCCTACTGTATCAAATTGTATTGTATTTGTACTGTCTACCCTCAAGTTGTAAAGCGCTACGTAAACTGTTGGTGCTATATAAATACTGTACAATAATAATAATAGGGTTCAGTATTGCTTACCCCCTGATGAAGACTTTTTTATGAGTTGAAATGCATTGGAGTCCAACCATTGACAGATTGATATTGAAGATATCTCCATGTGGTGGAGTCTATATACACTATTGTCAAACGTATTGGGATGCCTGCCTTTACACGCACATGAACTTTAATGGCATCCCAGTCTTAGTCCGTAGGGTTCAATATTGAGTTGGCCCATCCTCTGCAGCTATAACAGCTTCAACTCTTCTGGGAAGGCTGTCCGCAAGGTTTAGGAGTGTGTCTATGGGACTGTTTGACCATTCTTCCAGAAGCGTATTTGTGAGGTCAGGCACTGATGTTGGACGAGAAGGCCTGGCTCACAGTCTCCACTCTAATTCATCCCAAAGGTGTTCTATCGGGTTGAGGTCAGGACTCATGCTCCCAACTTTGTGGAAACAATTTGGGGATGGCCCCTTCCTATTCCAACAGGACTGCACACCAGTGCACAAAGCAAGGTCCATAAAGACATGGAAAGGCGAGTTTGGGGTGGAGGAACTTGACTGGCCTGCACAGAGTCCTGACCTCAACCCGATAGAACGTCTTTGGGATGAATTAGAGCACCCACTGCTCAAGGAACCCCTCTATTGGGTTGTCAATGTAGTGCTTCTTTACATTGTAGGGGAAGTACCCTAGATTATTGGTCAGTGGGAGAAGGACCCCCTTACGCTGGTGATCAGTGAAGTGGCCTCTTACATTGATGGTCAGGCAAGGGTTCAATCCACCAATGCCTCCACTACTCAAGGAACCACTAGCAACCTCTGCAGGAACCCAAGGCCTTCTCAGTGGAACCCTGGCTGAGGAAGCCTACACTAATATAATATTCTCTTACATTGATGGTCAGGCAAAAGATAATTCCGCCAGTGCCCCCCCACTGGTGAGGAAAGCGGCCCTTTCATATTGGGTGGTCAATATAGTTCTTCTTTACATTATGAGAGAAGCACCTCATTGTGATGGTCAGTGGGAGAAGGGTTCCTATACACTGTTGATCAGGCAGGAGATCAGTCCGCCAATGCCCCCACTGCTCAAAAGAAGTAATTTCATTGGGTGGTCGATGTAGTGCTTCTATATATATTGTGGGAAAAGTACCCTAAATTAGTGGTCAGTGGGTTAGGGACCCCTTTACACTGGCGTTCAGTGAAGTTTCCTCTTGCATCGATAGGCTGGTGGGAGATCAGTCCACTAATGCCCCCACTGTTAAAGGCGCCCCTTATATTTGGTGGTCAGCACAGTGCTTCTTCACATTGTGGAAGAAGTAGTCTAGATTAGTGGCCAGTAGGAGAAGGACCTCCTTACATTAGTGGTAAGGAAAATGTCCTCCAACATTGATGGTCAGGAAGGAGTTAATTCAACCAATGCCCCCACTGCTCAAGGAATCCCTTCCATTGGGTGGTCAATGTAGTTCTTCTTTACATTGTTGAAACACCCTAGATTAGTGGACAGAGAGAGAAGGACCCCCTTAGAATGGTGATTAGTAAAGTGTCCTTATACATTGATGGTCTGGTGGGAGATCAATCCTCTATGCCCCCACTGCTCAAGGAACCCCTCCTATTTGGTGGTCAACGTAGTGCTTCTTCGAATTGTGGGAGAAGTAGCCTAGATTATTAGTCAGTGGGAGAAGGACCCCTTACACCAGTGGTAAGGAAAATGTCCTCTTACATTATAGAAGATCAATCCACTGTTCAAGGAATTCTTTCCATTGGTTGGTTGATGTAGTTCTTCTTTACATTGTTGGAGAAGTACCCTAGATTACACTGGTGATCCATGAAGTGTCCTCCTAAATTGGTGTTCAGGCAGAAGATCATCCACCATTGCCCCCACTGCTTAATGAAACCAGTCCATTGGTTGGTCAACGTACTGTAGTTCTTTGTTACAGTATGGAAGGGGCACCATAAATTAGTGACCAGTGGGAGACCGGCCCCTTACGTTGGTGATCAGTGATGTGTCCTCCTACATTGATGGTCAGGCAAGAGTTCAATCCACCAGTGCCCCCACTACTCAAAGAACACTTAACAACCTCTGGAGGAACCCTGGGCCTTCTCAATAGAACCCTGGCCGAAGAAGCCTGCACTAATATATTGTCCTCTTACATTGATGGTCAAGCAGAAGATAATTCCGCCACTGCCCCCACTGGTGAAGGAAGTCTTTCCTTTGGTCAATGTACTTCTTCTATTATGGGAGAAGCACTTCATGGTAACGGTCAGTAGGAGAAGGGTTCCAACACAGGTGATCAGTCAGGAGTTCAATCCACTAATGCTCCCACTACTCAACCTCTGGAGGAACCCTAGGCCTCCTCAATTAAACCCTGGCTGAGAAAGCCTGCACTAATATTGGAGAAGGAGGAGGGCATAGACTGTGCCCAATTACACTCTTTTGTAGGCACCTTAAAATCAACCATCAAGCAAGTCTACCCTCTAAAGTGCAGGATTCCAGTGTCGGAGACCGATAACGAGTTGTGAGAGCATGTGCGATGCCGCTTCGCTGAGCAAAGCAAGGCCTTTTGAATAACCAGCAAAGCCTGACAAGAAAATAAGGCCACTAATCCCCTCCACTTTGTCTATTAATCCCTCCAGAGTCAGCTTATTAGTTCATATTAGGATCACAGAGCCCTCAGCCAGACATAAAAATGTACATTGGTGGTGGGGGAGAGATCCCATATTCCCTGTGACATCATCCAACACGATGACCTCATTTCTGGCTCAGCATTGGCCACACCAATGTTTTTTATCAGATGTAGCCATCAACTAGACCCGAAAAAACAAAAATGTAATAAGCTGCAGCCTACTAGTTCTTAGATGAGGTGGCTGCATTAGTCTGTTCTTTGCTATACCTGGTGTTCCAGAGAATAACCGTATGGCCATATTTGGTCAAAACCATTGTCCAAATTCGAGCATGACCATATTAGGTCAATGATGTCACCATCATCCTCGCTACTTTGTTGCGAACGGCGGCGGGGCGGGGAATTCCCCAGCCACGTGTGGTAGCCTGCTACCATGCTGAGTTCGGCTTGAACCTTAGGTCATCACTAGTGCCTGGAAAGCTCACTAGAATAGTGGTCTCCAGATTGTTGCCTGGGGGCCGGATGCGGCCCTTTGCTTGCCTTTATCTGGTGCTTGAGGAACTATTTCTTCCCACTATTGCTCCCACTGATGCCAACAATTGGGTACTACTCCTTTCACCAAAACCAGTGATGGGGCACTATTCCTCCCACTGACACCAATGATGGGACACTATTCCTCCCACTGATACCAATGATGGGACACTATTCCTCCCACTGACACCAATGATGGGGCACTATTCCTCCCACTGACACCAATGATGGGGCACTTTTCTTCCCACTGACACCAATGATGGGGCACTATTCCTCCCACTGACACCAATGATGGGGCACTATTCCTCCCACTGACACCAATGAAGGGGCACTATTCCTCCCACTGATACCAATGATGGGGCACTATTCCTCCCACTGACACCAATGATGGGGCACTATTCCTCCCACTGATACCAATGATGGGGCAATATTCCTTCCACTGATACCAGTGATGGGGCACTATTCCTCCCACTGACACCAATGATGGGGCACTTTTCTTCCCAACTAATACCAATGATAGGGGCACTATTCTTCCCACTGACACCAAAAATGGGGCACTATTCCTCCCACTGATGCCAATGATAGGGCACTATTCTTCCCACTGACACCAATGATGGGGCGCTATTCCTCCCACTGATACTAATGATGGGGCACTATTCCTCCCACTGATACCAATGACGGGGCACTATTCCTCTCACTGATACCAATGATGGGGCACTATTCCTCTCACTGATACCAATGATGGGGCACTCTTCCCCCTACTGACACCAATGATGGGAAACTATTCCTCCCACTGATACCAATGATGGGGCACTATTCCTCCCACTGATACCAATGATGGGGCACTATTCCTCCCACTGACACCAATGATGGGGCACTATTCCTCCCACCGATACCAATGATGGGACACTATTCCTCCCACTGATACCAATGATGGGACACTATTCCTCCCACTGACACCAATGATGGGGCACTATTCCTCCCACTGACACCAATGATGGGGCACTATTCCTCCCACTGACACCAATGATGGGACACTATACCTCCCACTGATACCAATGATGGGGCACTATTCATCCCACTGCTCCCTCCTCACAGGGGTTTGACTGGCAGCAGCAGGAGCCCTTCTCCTGGGAAAGCGAGGGGGGTGGCCAGGGCCATCTTTAACACAGGGCAAAAGGGGCAGCTGCCCCGGGCCCCAGTCATTGTTGTGGGGCCCAAAGCAGCTGCCCCCTGAGCCCACACTGCCCTCAAATAATTTGATAGGTGGATTCGGGAGGGTCCAAGAAAATGTTTGCCCGGGGTCCAACCAGTATTAAAGATGGCCCCCGGGAGCGGTGCTGGGGCCCAGGTAAGTGTTTAGGGACGGTAGGTAGTTGGGCATGTTACCTAAATGCAGAGAAGGGGCATTTAGACTTTAGAACCCCTTTAAGTAATAACAAAGTTAATCGCCACCCAATCCCATATGTAAAATTGACTCTGGCCCATGGGGGGGGGGGGTACAGGTACAAGAGCTGAAGGGGTTAAATATCCCAGACTTGTTCAGTATATAGGTGTTAACTTTTTATGATGCAACCCATCACCTAATATATACAATGTATTGGTTGTAGCAGCCTTGTGGACTAAATCCGCCCATGACAGCTCTCCAACTCACCAGCAATGCCCTTTGATTGGCAGATTTTAACTGCAGTGACTATTTAATCTGATTAGGCCCAAGCCTGGGGGGAGGGGTTGTTGGAAGAGAACATTTTTTGTTACTAAAGAAAAAAAAATGATTACATCACAAAAGTTCAATTTTTTAAATTTATTTATTTATTGTGCCTTTTTTCATTGCTGAGTTTTTGGGGTTTTTTTAAGCTTTTTTTTGTTACCTAAAAACAAAAGCTTTTTTAAAATAATTTAACTAAAAAAGTTAATTAAAAATATATATATTTTTTAAAACAACCTTTTTTGTTGTGTTTTTTTATTCTTGCTATTTTTTAACACTTTTTTTTACCCTAAAACCAAAAGCTATTTAAAAATGATTTCATTAAAAGGTTGATTTAGAAAGTTCTTTCTTTAAAAGAAACATTTTTTTTTAATTTATTGTGCTTTTATCTGGTTATTTTTTAACACCTTTTTTAAAAAAAATTTCATGAAAAAGAGTTAATTCAAAAATGTCCTTTTTTTTTTTTTTACCCTAAAAACAAAAGCTATTTAAAATGATTTCATTAAAAAGTCCTTTCTTTAAAAGAAAAACTTTTTTAAATTTTATTTTATTGTGCTTTTATCTGGTTCCATTAAAAAGAGTTACTTAAAAAAATGGCCTATTCTGGTACTCTTCTCCTACATGTAAGAATCATCTTTTTTTTTTTTTTGCTAGAAAATTACCCAGAACCCCCAAAAATGATGTTGAGACCCCTTGAGAATAAAATGGCGAATGTTGCAGTTGATTAAAATTTTTTTTTTTTAAATAACCTT
This sequence comes from Aquarana catesbeiana, assembly GCF_042186555.1. Lineage (NCBI taxonomy): Eukaryota > Metazoa > Chordata > Amphibia > Anura > Ranidae > Aquarana > Aquarana catesbeiana. Next base: position 315,117,861 of record NC_133332.1, on the reverse strand, counting down.
TTTTTACTATTTCTATCTTTCTTGCTATTTTTTAACACTTTTTTACCCTAAAAACCAAAGCTCTTTAAAAATGATTTCATTAAAAATTTGATTTAAAAAGTCCTTGCTTTAAAAGAAAAACATGTTTTATTTTATTTTATTGTGCTTTTACCTTGTTATTTTTTAACACTTTTTTTTAAAAAATGTTCCATTAAAAAGAGTTGAAAAATGTCCTTTTTTTTTTTTTTTTTTTCATACCGGGCCTATTCTGGTTGGTACTCTTCTCCTACATCCTACATGTAAGAATCATCTTCTTTTTTTTTTTTTTGCTAGAAAATTACCCAGAACCCACAAAAATTATGTTGCTGAGACCCCTAGAGAATAAAATGTCGGACGTTGCAGTTGATTAAAAATAGTTTTTTGTTTTTTTTTAAATAGCCTTTTTTATTGTGCTTTTTTTCTTGCTATTTTTTAACACTTTTTTACCCTAAAAACAAAAGCTCTTTGAAAATGATTTGATTAAAACATTGATTTAAAAAGTCTTTTATTTAAAAGAAACATTTTTTTTTATTATTTATTGTGCTTTTACCTTGTTATTTTTTCAACATTTCTTTTTAAAACATTTCATTAAAAAGAGTTAATTCCAAAATGTCCCTTTTTTTAACCACTTCCATACCGGGCCTATTCTGGTACTCTTCTCCTACATGTAAGAATCACCTTTTTTGTTTGCTAGGAAATTACTCAGAACTTTCTTGTGAAGTTACTTTTTTTTTAGCAAATTTTGTTACTTAAAAAAAAAATATTTAAAAAGAATTTAATTAAAAAAGGTAATGAAAAAAAAAATTGTGTGCTTTTTTTTCTTGTTTTTTTATTTTTTTTAAGCAATTGGTACTTAAAAAAAAAAAAAAAAAAAAAAAACTTTTAAAATGATTACAAATTTTTTTTAAATTATTTTTTTTTGTGCCTTTTTAAAAAAAAAAAAAAATGATTCCTATATCCTCAATCAAGTGTTTGCTGTATTTATGTAGCTGTTCTTTTTGATGGACAGCACTGACAGGCATCCAATGAGTCAGCAGTGACAGGAGCCAGCTGGGAGTTTTGCACCAGGAACGGATTAGATGTGGAGCCGGGCTCTCAGTCTGGATACAAATCCAATCCCTTTTGCCTGACTGGTGTGAGAGGGAAGAGGCTGGTCTTTGCTCTCCTCTCTGCCCCACCAATCTTCAGAGCTCGGCTCACCCTTCCCAATGTAGGTGATCACACCATGAGCAGGACAACCGCTCCGGGTATCCCCATCCTACTCCACCTTCTTCTTCTCACAGGTAACTCAGACTGAAGGGGGGGGGGGGCACAAAGTTCTCTACAACATCACATACTGATCATTCCTGACTTATAAGAAAAAAATGTAACTTTATAGATCCTTGCAAAAATCTATAACCAGAAAGTTGCTTCATTTATTATCAAAATGTATCCTTATAGGTGTCAGTCTTCTTCTTTTCATTGTACATATCATGTTATATTAGGTATGTCTTTATTGTAACGTTTAGTAGTATTATTGTAGTGTTTATTGTATTGGTGTTTATTGCAGTGTGTATTGTATTATTGTGTATTGTATTATTGCAGTGTGTATTGTACTGAAGTGTTTTATCGGTGTTTACTGTAGTGTTTAATAGTATTATTATAGTGTGTATTGTAATGCTTAATATTATTATTCCAGTGTATATTGTAGTGTATGTTTGTGTTTATTGGTATTGTTGTAGTGTTTGGTAGTGATATTGTAGTGTGTATTGTATTAGTGTTTATTATAGTGTTTAGTAGTAATATTGTAGTGTGTTTTGTATTAGTGTTTAGTAGTAATATTGTAGTGTGTTTTGTATTAGTGTTTAGTAGTAATATTGTAGTGTGTATTGTATTAGTGTTTAGTAGTAATGTTGTAGTGTTTATTGTATTAATGTTTAGTAGTATTATTGTATTAGTGTTTATTATAGTGTTTTGTAGTAATATTGTAGTGTGTATTGTATTGGTGTTTAGTAGTAATATTGTAGTGTGTATTGTATTAGTCTTTATTATAGTGTTTAGTAGTAATAGTGTAGTGTTTATTGTATTCAAGTTTATTATAGTGTTCAGTAGTTTATTATGGTGTTTAGTTTAGTAATATTGTAGTGTTTATTGTGTTGATGTTTTATTGTAGTGTTCAGCAGTGGTATTGTAGTTGTAATGTTTAGTGGTGTTTTGTGTGGTGTGCATTATATTCGTTTAGTGTTTTAATAGTATTATTGAAATGTGTGTTTATTGTCGTGTTTAGAAGTATTGTTGTCATGTTTAGTACATTCATGTTTATTGTCTTAGTAGTTGATTAGTAGTGTTATATATATTTTTTGTTATTGTAGAGTTGGCATTACTGTAGAATGTATTGTATTTGTGTTTATTTTAATGCCTAGTAGTAATAGTGTGGTGTTTATTGTTTTGGTGTTTAATTGTAGCTTTTAGTAGTGTATCAGGTTTTATTGTTGTGTTTTTAGCAGTATTTTTTTGGTTATTGTAATGTTTATTACTATTTTCTAGTGTGTATTGTATTCATGTTTATTAGTAATATTGTATTGAAATGTGTCTATTGTAGTGTGCTGGTAGTATTATTATAGTGTTTTAATTATATTGGTGTTTATTATAGTATTTAGCAGTTTTGTGCTGTTTTATGTAGTGTTTTTATTTTTAACTGAGTGTTTATTGTAGTGTTTAGCAGCATTTATTGTATTAGTGTTTTATTGTAGTGTTTATGAATATGTGTAGAGGAAGTAGCGTATATTTTACTATATGTTAAACCAACCCAATACTAAAGGGTCATTAACCTAACAAGTCAATAGTTAAAGTACAACAAAAATTGGGTGTTCAGGGATGGTACTGATGGGTCATCCCTGAACACCCTACTTTTTGTTGTACTTTTATGATTGACAAACTACATACAGTATATTGTAAAAACATTATATTTTATTACAAAGCAATATAAAAGTAAAATATACAAAAAATTGGGATAATAATAATTTCCCTTTGGGATTAATAAGGTATTCTGAATCTGAATTTGGGATATTAATCCCTCTTAAGCTCTTATACACACGCATATAAAACCATGGTGGCAGTAGTCCAGAGATGGAGTGACGCGTTTCGCTGTTGCTGCCGCTTCCTCAAGACTCCATATTTCTTCATCCGACACAGTGCCAATGCCAAGAGTTCACATCTATAAGGGTAAATTTACATGGATACGTCAACTGCCTAAAAATACATTTCTTTGTCCAACCCATATTGCTTGGATAAGGGCGTGAATGTTGTTTGAGGACCCGTTTGTGATGGTGGTTTATGGACCCCTCCCCCTAATGTGTTGATGACCTGTTGACTGGTGATCAAGGGCTGATCTAATAGCTGTCCCTGGAATTCTTCATTCATTCCTCCTCCTCCTCCTCCTCCTCTTGTGCCTTTTGGTGGACCCACCCTGTTTTTTAACTTAGAGGATTGAGGTAATCGGTCTTCATCGAATCCCATCCCCTTTATGGGATGCATACCATCTATATCTTCCAATACCACATTTTTCCTTTTTTAGGGATCTCCCAGACCCCGACCTCTGCCACCACCTCTAGTACCCCTTCCACCCCTTGGGAAGGGAGGCCTTCTATCTTGACTTCCCATTTCTCATTCCAATTGACTACTCTGATCACATGTTGTTGGGCCTCTAGACTGATTATGGGGCTTATGTTGGTATTGATTCCTGGTGCATCTATACGCATTTCCCGTGTTGTCTGTCCCTATCAAGCTTTCCACTCTTGGACCTTACTATCTCTTTATTAAGTTTCTCCACTGACGCACAGATATCTTTTTCAATAACCATCAGATTCTGTTTGAAAGGTTTTAGAGAGCCCAGTATCCCCTGTAGATCCTTCTCAATCGCAATCATTTGTTCATAGCAGTCTTCCAACAATGCCACCATGTTTGCAAGAACACTGTTGGAGATTGTCCTCTCACTTCTTTCTAAATTCCACACTTATTTCTTTAATCTTTGATAATATCTGGATTCTCAAACCTCTCGGGTAGACTTGTTCCTTCAGGTATTTCTTAAAATAAGAGATATTCCACAGTAACCTTGGCTTTCTTTCATAAAGGTCCTTCAACCTAAAGAGAATTTTAGAGAAGAGAAGCTTGTCTGTCCCTATCAAGCTTTCCACTCTTGGACCTTACTATCTCTTTAAGTTTCTCCACTGACACACAAATATCTTTTTCAATAACCACCAGATTCTGTTTAAAAGGTTCTAGAGAGCCCAGTATCCCCTGTAGATCCTTCTCAATCGCAATCATTTATTGTTCATAGCAGTCTTCCAACAATACCACCATGTTGCGAGAACACTGTTGGAGATTGTCCTCTCACTTCTTTCTAAATTCCACACTTATTTTTTTAATCTTAGATAATATCTGGATTCTCAAACCTCTCGGGTAGACTTGTTCCTTTAGGTTTTTCTTAAAATAAGAGATATTCCACTGTACCCTTGACTTTCTTTCATAAAGGTCCTTCAACTTAAAGAGAATCTTAACCTGTTCCATTTCCCGTGCCATGTCCCTAGGTGCCACGTCATCCTGCAATTCTAATTTGCTCACCATCTCCGCTCAGGTAGACTTGTTCCTTTAGGTATTTCTTAAAATAAGAGATATTCCACCGTACCCTTGACTTTCTTTCATAAAGGCCCTTCAACTTAAAGAGAATCTTAACCTGTTCCATTTCCTGTGCCATGTCCCTAGGTGCCACGTCATCCTGCGATTCTAATTTGCCCACCATCTCCTCCCAAAACTTGGAATCCATATTGAGAAAAATAAATAATTATAGTTTTTATTTAACCTTTATATTATTAATATTCTTAATAACCCCTTTTTAGTATATCACTACAATAATCCCAATATCCAATTTTAAATTTCAGGACTGAGGCTTAGTAGGCTCTAGCCAACCCCAAAATTGCATAAATGCCAACACTATAAACAAAAACCACCAAGGTCCCCACCAAAAACTCACAAAAATAGTATGGGAGTCCCTAGTTGATCTGACGTGAAAAAACAAAATATTGAATTACTAGTTGTGGACTCAACCGAACCGGGATAGGTCCTAAATCTACATACACATGTAATACAAAAAATATATAGGCAAAGCATTAAATCAATCTACTTTATTATCCACTTGCCGCCCATATAACTGAATTATACGGCGGCAAGGTGGCGTGGCTGTGCCGGATTGCATACCTAGTACATGATCTGACACTTCCAGGTCTGGGGCCTGTATGTGTGCCGCCTCCGCCGGCCTGATCTGCGGGTACCGTGGACTCCATGTCTGCCGCCACCCCGCCGATCATCCAGCAGAGAAGCAGAACGGCGGTCTGACAATGAGGGAAGGCATGGATCCCGTGTTCCTGATGAGCAGGGACATGGATCCATGCCTTCCCCCAAGTGAAAGCACCTCCCATAGTACACCAAAACACTGGCTAGGCACTAGAGCAGCACGATCCAATCAATCGTTAAGTATCGAGGTCGCGATTCTTTCCCAATCGCGATCTTAACCCCTTGCCGACTTCTGCACACCGATATACACCGGCACAGTGCGGTGGGCAAATGGGCGTACCTGTATGTCCCCTTTACTTGGCGGGGCTAGCGGGCGCACGCGCGTGCACCGCGGACTCGATGTCCGCCGGTGTCTCGGCGATCGCGTCATGGAGCCGCAGAACGGGGAGATGCCTATGTAAACAAGGCATTTCCCCGTTCTTCCTAGCAACATGACAGAGATCTACTGCTCCCTGTCATCGGGAGCAGTGATCGCTGTCATGTCAGTGGTAGCCCATCCTCCCCAATCATAGTTAGAATCACTCCCTAGGACACACTTAACCCCTTGATCGCCCCCTAGTGTTTAACCCCTTCCCTGCCAGTGTCATTTACACAGTAATCAGAGCATTTTTATAGCACTGATCGCTGTATAAATGACAATGGTCCCAAAATAGTGTCAAAAGTGTCCGATGTGTCCGCCATAATGTCGCAGTCACGATAAAAATCGCAGATCGCCGCCATTACTAATAAAAAAAAAATTAATAATAAAAATGCCATAAAACTATCTCTTAGTTTGTAGACACTGTAACTTTTGCGCAAACCAATCAATATATGCTTGTTACGATTTTTTTTTTTTTTTTTACCAAAAATATGTAGAAGAATACATTATCGGCCTAAACTGAGGAAAAAAATTATTTTTTTTATATATTTTTGGAGGATATTTATTATAGCCAAAAGTAAAAGAAAATTGCTTTTTTTTTTCCAAAATTGTCGCTCTTTTTTTGTTTATAGCGCAAAAAATAAAAACCGCAGAGGTGATAAAATACCACCAAAAGAAAGCTTTATTTGTGGGGAAAAAAAGGACGTCACTTTTTTTGGGTGTGACGTCGCACGACCGCGAAATTGTCAGTTAAAGCGACGCAGTGCCGAATCGCAAAAAGTGCTCTGGTCAGGAAGAGGGGAGGGGGTAAAATCTTCCGAGGCTGAAGCGGTTAACAAAGCATTTTCCCGATTCTATGCAGAAGTTCTCTGCTTAAGCCGACAGCTGTCAAAAAAAAAAAAGCAAAAAACAGGCAGTCTGCCAAGTTTCACAACATTCCTCCGCAAAACATTGTAACGTTCCTTCAATCAAAGGAATGAACTTCTGTCTGTAAATGAGGGAAGTTTAAAGCGGAGTTCCACCCATTTAAAAGTCAACAGCTACAATAAGTGTAGCTGCTGTCTTTTAATAAACAGACACTCGCCTGTCCCGCGGTCAAGCGATGCGGGCGCCCCAAAGCCTCGCTCCTTTCCGCCACGCCGGCGTTGTAACTGTGGGCGCCCCGGCTGCACATGCGTGAGCCGCGCTGTGAACAAGATTTTGTGGATACAGCATAAAAGGATAGAATTCCCAACATGTTTCACCCAATATATCGGGCTTCTTCAGGACATACAATGATAAAACCACCTCCATCATACTCAGACAAAGATTGTAAAGATGCCCTTGTGGATGTTTGATCGTATCTCATCGTACTGATATATTGTAGCGTTTTTAGTAGTATTTTTAGTGTGTGGTGTAATTATGTTTATTTCGGTGTTTACTAGTATCATTGTAGCGTTTTAATTATATTGGTGTTTATTGCGGTGTTTAGTAGTGGAATTGTAGTGTGTTTTTTTATTGTAGTGTATCAGTTTTGATTGCAGTGTTTAGTAGTATTATTGTAGTATTTGGCTTTTGGCTTTAGATATACTACAACTATTACATCCACCTATATTGCACAAGGAAGGGACAAGATCCTCCTATAAGATATTTGGGTATACAAACTGCTAATGTTTTATTTTTTTTTTATTTATTTTTTTTTTTTTGGTGATCTATTATACTAAAGCGGTATGTCACACATCCCATCACCCTCCAACGCCCCATCCCTCCTCTTCTGTCAATGAGCGCTCTGTAAGCAGCTGAAATGACCTCATCTTGGTGACTGGCACCAACTAGAACGTTTTTGGGCTGACGCGTTCTCTCTCTGTGTTTTTTTTGCCCTTTTTTTTTTAATTTTAACTATTTAAATGATGTTTTTCCGACTAGCACAGATCATACAAAGATTTACAGTGAGGGGGGAAAAAAGTATTTGATCGGCTGCTGATTTTGTACGTTCGCCCCACTGACAAAGAAACGATCAGTCTATAATTTTAATGGCCGGTTTATTATAACGGTGAAAGACAGAATAGCAACAAAAATATCCAGAAAAAACGCATTTCACAAAAAAAGTTATAAATTGATTTGCATTTTTAATGAGTGAAATAAGTATTTGATCCCCTATCAATCAGCAAGATTTCTGGCTCCCAGATGTCTTCTATTCTAGTACCTAGCTGAGATTAGGAGCACTCTCTTAAAGGGAGTGCTCCTAATCTCAGCTTGTTACCTGTATAAAAGACACCTGTCCACGGAAACAATCAATCAGATTCCAATCTCTCCACCATGGCCAAGACCAAAGATCTGACCAAGGATGTCAGGGACAAGATTGTAGACCTACACAAGGCTGGAATGGGCTACAAGACCATCGCCAAGCAGTTTGGTGAGAGGGTGACAACAGTTGGTGCGATTTATTCCCAAATGGAAGAAACACAAAATAACTGTCCATCTCCCTCGGTCTGGGGCTCCATGGAAGGTCTCACCTTGGGGAGGTTCAACGATCATGAGAACAGTGAGGAATCAGCCCAGAAATACACGGGAGAATCTTGTCAATGATCTCAAGGCAGCTGGGACCATAGTCACCAAGAAAACAATCGGTAACACAATACGCCGTGAAGGACTGAAATCCTGCAGTGCCCACAAGGTCCCCCTGCTCAAGACAACACATGTACAGGTCTGTCTGAGGTTTGCTAATGAACATCTGAATGATTCAGAGGAGAACTGGGTGAGTGTTGAGGTCAGAGGAGACAAAAATCGAGCTCTTTGACATCAACTCAACTCGTCGTGTTTGGAGGAGGAGGAATGCTGCCTATGACCCCAAGAACATCATCCCCTCCATCATACATGGAGGTGGAAACATTATGCTTTGGGGGTGTTTTTCTGCTAAGGAGACGGGACAACTTCACTGCATCAAAGGGGCGATGGACGGGGCCCCATGTACCATCAAATCTTGGGTGAGAACCTCCTTCCCTCAGCCAGGGCAATGAAAATGGTTTGTGGATGGGTCTTCCAGCATGATAATGACCCAAAACACACGAGCCAAGGCAACAAAGGAGTGGCTCAAGATGAAGAACATTAAGGACCTGGAGTGGCATAGCCAGTCTCCAGACCTTAATCCCATAGAAGATATGTGGAGGGAGCTGAAGGTTCGAGTTACCAAACGTCAGCCTGGAAACCATAAAGACTTGGAGAGGATCTGCAAAGAGGACAAAATCCCTCCTGAGATGTGTGCAAACCTGGTGGCCAACTCCAAGAAACGTCTGACCTCTGTGATCGCCAACAAGGGTTTCTCTACCAACTACTAAGTCATGTTTTGCGAAGGGGATCAAATACTTATTTCACTCATTAAAATGCAAATCAATTTATAACTTTTTTGAAATGGGTTTTCTGGATATTATTGTTGTTGTTCTGTCTCTCACTGGTAAAATAAACCGACCATTAAAATTATAGACTGATCGTTTCTTTGTCAGTGGGCGAACGTACAAAATCAGCAGGGGGTTGAATACTTTTTATTCCCTCACTGTATACTCTTATTCTTGGAGTAAGTGCAATAAGCATTGAGGGTGTGTAAAGTGCAATAACCTACGGCAGCCATTTAAAGTCGTCTTCCAAAGCCCAACTGCATAAAAACAAAAGGAGCGCAAAGTCTTTACTTTGGAAAGCAGCCACAGCCTGCGTAGAAAAGCTTGTCCCCTGCCAGCACGCTTTTAGAGAAGGACCCTTGCTCTCTGTGTGGAAGCAGCGGTCTCTCTGCGGAGGTCTGTCAGATCTCTGAGTTCTGACACGGATACATGCAAAAGCCTAGGGGAAAGGGCTTTTCTACTCGGGCTGTGGCTGCTTTCTGGAGAAGATTAACTTTACATTTGCCACCGCTTTTGGTAATGATGCACCTGAAATGCATTTAGATTGATCGAAACAGAGTTCAATCCGGCTTTATGGAACCTCCACCGATGGCTGTTGTTGCCGACCTCTTAGAATATGAACATTACAAAGTGTGCAGTACCAATGGGCAAAGTGCAATGACCAATTCTATATTCTTACTACTTGGGTTATAGTTGTTTATTATAGTTACTATATTATTACATTGTACTATATTATATATTTTTAGCTACTCTAAATATTATATTAATATAATTGGTATACAATGACTATATTACAGTGTATGTGTGTGTGTGTGTGTGTGTTTATATATAGATATATATATGTGTATGTGTGTGTGTGTGTGTGTTTATATATAGATATATATATATATATATATGTGTGTGTGTGTGTGTGTGTGTGTTTATATATAGATATATATATGTGTATGTGTGTGTGTTTATATATAGATATATATATATATATATATATGTGTGTGTGTGTGTGTGTGTGTGTTTATATATAGATATATATATGTGTATGTGTGTGTGTGTGTTTATATATAGATATATATATATATATATATGTGTGTGTGTGTAAAATAAGACTATATTATATTTATATATTCTAGTTATCTAGTTACTATATTATATGACTATAATATAAAGAGAGAGAGAGGGAGAACTATTTTATATTACTATAATGTTTATATTAAAGATATAATATTTTAGCCACATTTGCTATAACTTTTTTTTTTTTTTTTTTGCATAGTGTAAAACATGAACTAAAATTTGCAATATATTTTGTGAAAAGGCTAAACAGAAGGTGCAGAGATCCCAGCTGTCATGTACATGGTGGGCCTTTCCGTATGATGTATATAGGGGGAGGTCTGGGTCTGTATATGGGGGGAGGGGCTGGTACAGCCTGGTACAGCTCATTGCATTGTGTTTAGCCTAAGAAATATTCAGCTCGGGTTCTGCGGAGCGAGGAAGAATTTTCTGCATTCCTGCGTGTTTTTACTCCTAAACCAACATGAAAAGGAAAAGTTGGGGGAGGCAAATCGTAATATATGAGGAGCTTGGAGGGGAACATTCTTTAACTGCCCTGTCCACTTTATAATAAAGGATAGACTAGTCTGACACTGATGGTGATTTCAGTATTGCTGAGCTCATATCATATCCGGCCTCCTCCGCAACAAATTAATTTATTTTACAATAACCAGTAAAAAACAAAAAACGAGCGTTAGGAGAATGAGAAGGTATACTGTCATTTCAGGAAACGACTATTCTGAGTAATTCCGCTCTCACACCTGTACGTCATTTATGGATCGGAGCTGTTTTGAAGGCCTCCTGGGTGGATTCGCCCCACCTTAGGCACCACCATTATGGTGCAAGTGAAGGTGCTCCTATTGGCTCTGCCTGGCCTCCAGGTCCTGCCAGATCCTGTTGGCACATCGCACGTGCAGGGGATCGTCTCTGCACGTGCAGGGGATCGTCTCTGCACGTGCAGGGGATCGTCTCTGCACGTGCAGGGGATCGTCTCTGCACGTGCAGGGGATCGTCTGCGCACGTGCAGGGGATCGTCTGCGCACGTGCAGGGGATCGTCTGCGCACGTGCAGGGGATCGTCTGCGCACGTGCAAGGGATCGTCTGCGCACGTGCAGGCGATCGTCTGGGCACGTGCAGGGTATCGTCCGCGCATGTGCAAAGACAGAAGTTTCAAGCTTCCCTGGTAGCAGCCAGACAGGGTTGTACAAATGCCTCAGCCGCAATGCAAAAGTTATGCCCCCTGTTGCGTTCGGTGGGGGCGCGCCCCCTGTTGCGGCGCAGTAATGGGGACTTTTAAGGGATAAAACAAGCAGCAAGGAGGCAACCTCAATCTGAAAAGTCATCCACTGTGGATTGCTTTGCAGAGGGGTACAGGGACCGCCGCCCTCCTGGACATGGCCTAAAACTGCATTTTTTTTTTTGGAGATTTGTAAGTGCTTTGGCAGGATAGAAATCTCAAACCCAGTGTCCAGGTCTCCCTGATTATAATAGGCTCACTAGCATCTTCTCCCCGGTCGCCAACCAGGGAGAGGATGTTGGCGAGAAGAGGTACATTTAGTCGGTATCTGTAAGGGTTGTGTGCACCTGGACCCACATCCTGCTGGTCTTTAGTGAGACCTGGACACTAGGTTGGAGATTTCTTCCCTGCCAAAGCACTCTCAAATCTCCAAATTCTGGAGCTCAATCCGGGAATACCAAAATCTACAGAAGGCAAGACCTGAAGACTGTGCACCTGGACCCAGACCCTGATGGTCTTCAGGGAGACCTGGACACTGAGTTGGAGATTTCTTCCTCGCCATAGCACCACATAATCTCCAACCTAGTGCCCAGGTTTCCCTGTAGACCATCAGGGTGTGGGTCCAGGTGCACACAGCCCTTATATAATAGGCTCGCCGGCATCTTCTCCCCAGTCGCCAACCAGAGAAAAGATTTTGTCAGAAGAGGCAAGTTAATTCGGTATCTGTAAGGGTTGTGTTCACCTGCACCCACATCCTGCTGGTATTTTGCGAGACCTGGACACTAAGTTGGAGATTTCTCCCCTCCCAAAGCACTTTGAAATCTCCAAACTCCGGAGCCCAATCTGGGAATACCAAAATCTACAGAAGGCAAGACCTGAAGACTGTGCACCTGGACACAGACCTTGACAGTCTTCAGGGAGACCTGGACACTGGGTTGGAGATTTCTTACTTGCCATAGCACCACATAATCTCCAACCTAGTGCCCTAGTTTCCCTGTAGACCAGGGGTAGGCAACCTCTGCCCTCCAGCTGTTTTGAAACTACAAGCCCCATGAGACATTGCAAGACCCTTACAATCACAGGCATGACTCCTAGAGGCATTATGGGATTTGTAGTTTCACCACAGCTGGAGTTCCGAGGTTGCCTAGCCTTGCTTTAGACCATCGGGGTGTAGGTCCAGGTGCACACAGCCCTTATAATAATAGACTCCCCAGAATCTTCTCCCCAGTCGCCAACCGGGGAGAAGATGCTGTCGAGAAGAGGTAAGTTTAGTCTGTATCTGTAAGGGCTGTGTGCACCTGAACCCACACCCTGCTGGTCTTCAGCAAGACCTGGACACTGAGTTGGAGATTTCTTCCCTGCCAAAGCTCCAAACCCCTGAGCCCAGTCGGGGAAAACCAAAATCCAGGGAATGCAGTTAAAACAGTTTTTTCCTCTCGTAATCGATACTCCGGACAACCTTTTTGTCCTTTCTACAACCATTTTCACAGTGGCAGGGCCTTGCACTATCACAGTATATGGAATATAAGAGTTCTGTATGAGCGTCTCAGAGCTTTTGTTCCCTCCAGGTATAAGACCAGCTACTGATTATCTCTAGAACCCCAGTTATTACTCTACTCCGGATAACTCAGAGTTTCATTAAAGTTGGATTAATTTTTTTGTTTGTGTAGAGTTTCTGTATTGCCGGCCTGGATCTGAAGGAAATGTTCCAAACACCGGTGTCAGCGAACTCTCCCCACCCCCCCCCCACCATCCCATGTACATGTCGTAATGAGATTGATACAGTAAACGCAGACCGCGTGTTTTCCGCCTGGCGTGCTTCACTTCCATTGTTTGTTCCGGCTCACAGATCAGTTTAAACCCGGATTCATCTGCCACATGTCATGATTAGCGGATTATTAGGGTAATCTGTACAAGACGGGAGTGTAAAGCCCTTTGCTGAGGGACAGATAGGCTGACAGAGTGGAAAACGAGGACAGAAGAATGTATCATCGCTTAATATCCTTCACCGCCCCGAAGAAATGTCTATTTCCAGTATCCATGATGTAGAAGACCCATTCACTGTGTAGAAGAGGGCCTATTGCATGTCTATTGGGTTACAATAGTGGTGGTCAACTAATGTGGTATAGGGGGCCTCAACTGTGGCCCCTGAAAGCTCAAAGGGCCACATTCAGTATAGGACAGAAGACTGTGAGATGCTTTAACTCTTTCACTGCTGAAGCCACTTTTTTGTGTTTGTTACACCCATTTAAAGAAAAATAATTTTAGGCCCGAAGATGACTTAAAACCCCCCCGAACATTCTTTATTTTCTGAAAGCAGATACCCTAGAAAATAAAATGGTGATAGTTCTAATTTTTATATGTCTCACGATATTAGTGCAATGGCTCATGAAACTCAAAAACACTAACTTTCTGGCAGAGAAGACTAGCGCAATATATTACCCATTTTTGATAAAATATACAAGGTGAGGTTGTGCTGAGGACACCCAACATGCCAAGGCCTAAAATTGCATGCGCCAAACATCAGTAACCCAACATCTTCCATAAATGATGCTTTAGGAGCCCCTACAGGTCCTCAACTTAGAGTTACAGGTTGTATACCAGGGGGTTACACACTGCAGGCTATGACTACTACACGGGGACTGGGATCCTGCGGTGCTGGATAAGCCTAGCCATTCCTTAGTGAAGGGGGGGATTCTGATGTGACAGGGGGACTTGTGGTGTTATGAGGGACTTCTGCTGTTCTAAGGGACATCTGATGTGAAGGGGGGACTTTGGATTTGATAGGGTACTTCTGGTGTTCTGAGGGACTTCTGATGTGAAGGTGGACTTTGGATGTTATGAGGGATTTCTGATGTAAAGTGGGGACTTCTTGTGTGATGAGGGACTTCTAAGATGAAGGGGGAATGCGGATGTGAAGGGGCTTCTGGTGTTATGAGGGACTTCTGGTGTTATTAAGGACTTTGTATATTACGGAGGGACTTCTGGTGTTCTGAGGGACTTCTGATGTGAGGGGGGATTTCAGGTATGATGGGGGACTTCTGATGTTATGAGCAATTTATGATATGAAGGGGGACTTTGGATGTGAAGGGGGACTTTGGATGTGAAGAGGGGGACTTCTGGTGTCATTAGGGACTTCTTATGAAGGGAGGACTTCTGATGTTATGAGGGACTTCTTATGAAGGGATGACTTCTGGTGTTATGAGGGATTTCTTATGAAGGGAGGACTTCTGGTTTTATGAGTGACTTCTGATGTGAAATTGGGACTTCTGGTGTAATTGACTTCTAAAGTGAAGGGGGGACTTCTGGTGTGATGAGGGACTTCTAAGATGAAGGGGGAATGCAGATGTGAAGGGGAGGCCTTCTCATGTTATGAGGGACTTCTGATATGAAGAAGGGACTTCTGGTGCTGACTTTTAATAGGGACACTTATCTGTCCATGGAGCCCACCATGTCGACCCCCCCCCCTCCCCCGAGGCCTATCCGTCCATTGGATCGGGTGCAGGTGCCGCTATTGTAACTAAGGGAAACCAGCAGTGCAGCCTTCCAAACGAGCATGCGCGAGTTGCCTGGCGCTTTCAGAATGGCCCCGTCGTCTCCTGGGACACACAGGTCCCAGAAGGCAGAGGGGGGGGGGGGTGTGAAGGAGGAGGGGCAGAGCCAGAAGAGGAAATAACATACCTCGCAATGGCGAGGCTGGGACAGAAGTTCACCTTTTTACTACTAAGGTAAGAAAAAAAAATTGTATATCCAAAAAAACAAGGGGTGGTCTTTTATTTATTTATTTTATTTATTTAAAGACCAAGTACTAAAGTTGGGTGAAACTCTGCTTTAAGGACTTTGTATATTACGGGGGACTTCTGGTGTTATGAGGAACTTCTGATGTGAAGGGGGACTTCTGTTGTGATAAGGGAATTCTTATGAAGGAGAACTTCTGGTGTTATGAGGGACTTCTGATGTAATGAGGGACTTCTGGTGTAATGAGAAATTTCTGATATGAAGGTGGACTTTGGATGTGAAGGGGGCACTTCTGGTGTCATTAGGGACTTCTGGTGTCATTAGGGACTTCTGGTGTCATTAGGGACTTCTGATGTGAAGGGGGACTTCTGATATGAATGGGGGGACCTCTGGTGTTATGAGGGACTTCTGTTATGATAAGGGACTTCTTATGAAGGAAGAACGTCTGGTATTATGAGTGGCTTCTGATCTAAAGGGGGGATTTTTGGTGTAATAACTCACTTCTGATGTGAAGGGGGGACTTCTGGTGTGATAGGGGACTTCTACAGAAGGGGGGACTTTGATGTGATAAGGGTGCTCTGAGGTGATGAGGGACTTTTGGTGTGAAGGGGGACCTCTGATGTGATGGGGGGGGGTTATGTGAAGGGGAGACGAGGGCCACATTGTATATTTTACAGATATTTGTGGGCAAAAAAAAAAAAAAGATATTTATAAATTAATTAATAGTATTTAAATAAACGAATAAACACACCCCAAGAAATAACTTCACATCCAACCCCCCAACACATCAGAGCCCCCATTCACATCAGAAGTCCCTCGTACTAAAAAGTTTGGAGACCCCTAAACTAGAGGGGATGAGAGGTTTGGAGGTAAATTCGATTCATGACTATACAAACCCTTTAATAAGGGAGAGATCTTTGAGTCTGCTAAGGCCAATATTTCACATAACTCTTCTATGTTGGGTGTAGTTTTTGAAGTTCGTGCTCGCACTTTTTCCCGTACATTTAAAAATTGTGAGTAATTTTTGTTTTCTTTTTCTTTGTTTAGGTGTCTTATGTGCTGTAAATGTTGATGAATGTGAAAACAACCCTTGCCAGAACGGTGCCACTTGTCTGGATGGAGTTGCTGACTATGTCTGTAGATGCCCTCATCCAGGGCTTGATGGTATTACATGGGGTGGTAAAAACTGCTCTGTGGTGCTGCAAGGGTGTTTGAATCACAGTTGCCAAAATGATGCCATGTGTATCCCAACATACAAGCAGGAGGTCCATGATTATACCTGCAAGTGTCAGCCAGGGTTTTATGGAGTGCACTGCTTTGTTGCCACCACCTTTTCTTTCACTTCCAGCGGGTATATTATTTATGATCTAAACGCCTCAAACAGAAGCAAGAGGAGTATTCAAGAAGACAGTGCCCATATGACTGTGAGGTTTAGGACAACTTTACCAAACATGATCCTCCTTTATCGGGGGGATGAAGACAGCTACCTAATGCTTGAGCTTTATAACGGATTGCTACAAGTTTTATTTCAAAACCAGAATTCTTCCTCTCGCCTGGTCATTGAGGAGCACCGAGTCGATGATGGTCATTGGCACGAAGCATGGGTTCGTTTGAATTCTACTCTGGAGCTGATTGTCCATCATGGTGGTTGTACTAATGGTTCTTGTTCCAAAGCTCAAGCCCTTGGCGATGGCCATGATTCTCGACTCCCTGAATCGTTTGCTACGGTGTACATTGGTGGACTTGCTCATGGCTCTCTGCTGAACAACACACTGAGCAGAAAAAACTTCACTGGTTGTATGCAAGATCTCACAATTGACTTGAAGACCTTGCTGCCTCAGAATATAAGGCAAGGAAGCTCCTTTGATATGGAGCTCGGATGTAACAAAACAGATTGGTGTGATCCCAACCCGTGTCATCATCAGTCACCATGCATCGACCTGTGGACCAGATATAAATGTGACTGCGTCAGACCATACACAGGTCCAACCTGCTTGCAAGGTAAGTAAATGACTTGTCTTTATGTCCTATAGTGTATGCTATGCCCTACATTTAAGTAATATAGCTGTCAAAATGTTTATGAGGACTGTGTTTTGCAAATTTCAGGATACAAATAATGCAATATAGAATACATGTATGGTACAGTATGTAAATTTTTTGTCATTCATAAACAGACTCTTGCTAGATGACCAAAATTATGGGGACACCCCTCCAAACTATTGAGTTTAGGTACACAAATCCTACTGGGTTTGTTGTAGAGGAACCCAAGTGACCTACTCAGAGCCCTGACCTCAGTTTTACTGAACACCTTTGGGGTGAATTGGATTGTGAGTCAGGTCTTCTAATCCAACATACCTCACAAAGTGGACATAAAAATTCCTGCAGATACATCCTAAAATCTTGTGGCAAGGCTTCCTAGAATGGTGAAGGCTGTTACCGCTGCAAACGAAGAGGTGGGGGGGGGGCAACTCCATATAAATGCCCATAGTTCTAGCATAGGATATCCAAACTCATAGAGGTGCGGTGTTGAGGTGTCCACAAACGTTTGTGATGTTCGGGCGTCTACAAACGTTTGTGCTGTTCAGGTGTCCACAAATGTTTGTGATGTTCAGGTGTCCACAAACGTTTGTGATGTTCGGGTGTCCACAAATGTTTGTGATGTTCGGGTGTCCACAAACGTTTGTGATGTTCAGGTGTGTCCACAAACGTTTGTGATGTTTAGGGGTGTCAACAAACGTTTGTGATGTTCGGGTGTCCACAAACGTTTGTGCTGTTCAGGTGTCCACAAACGTTTGTGATGTTCAGGTGTGTCCACAAACGTTTGTGATGTCCAGGTGTCCACAAACGTTTGCGATGTTCGGGTGTCCACAAACGTTTGCGATGTTCGGGTGTCCACAAACGTTTGCGATGTCCAGGTGTCCACAAACGTTTGCGATGTTCGGGTGTCCACAAACATTTGCGATGTTCGGGTGTCCACAAACGTTTGCGATGTTCGGGTGTCCACAAACATTTGCGATGTCCAGGTGTCCATAAACGTTTGTGATGTCCGGGTGTCCACAAACGTTTGTGATGTTCGGGTGTCCACAATCGTTTGTGATGTTCAGGTGTCCACAAACGTTTGTGATGTTCAGGTGTCCACAAACGTTTGTGATGTTCAGGTGTCCACAAACGTTTGTGATGTTCAGGTGTCCACAAACATTTGTGATGTTCAGGTGTCCCCAAACATTTGGCCATATAGTGTAATAAAGGCAGTAGGAGCAGGAGTTGGAGAATGGAATAGCTTCTTTCAGTTGCAATACTGTTTGTATATGAGAAAGGAGTATGATTGCTTGGGAGATGAGAGAAGACATTTTATTTTTTTATTTTTTTTAGCTAAATTGGGAATATATAACGATTTCAAGTTGTTGATGATTATTATTAGTATTATTATTATTATTAGTAGTATTATTATTAACCTTTACAGCTAGCAGGAGCCAGCCCTTCAAAGGTTTGTAACGTTGGAGGTGTTAAATGGGCTCCCCAATCATGTGATTGGCTGTCACAGTGATCACATGATCAGGAACACACCCCGCTGGTGGGGACTACCAGCACAAACGAGGGACCCCATCTGTCCCCATATAAGGGGTAGCTTGCAGTTAAAGTGGTCGTAAAGTCAAAAGGTTCTTTTATCTTAATGCATTCTCTGAATTAGGATACAAAACCTTCTGTGTGCAGCAGCTCCCCTCAGCACCCCTAATTACTTACCTGAGCCCATCTTGATCCAGGGACGTTGGAGTGTCTCGGCTGCCCGGGACTCTCCCTCCTCATTGGCTGAGACAGAAGCGTAGCGCCATTGGCTTCCGCAGGTGTTCAAGTCAGTGAGCCAATGAGGAGAGAGGGGGAGGGGCTGAACCGCGGCGCCGTGTCTGAATAGGCACACGGAGCAGCGGCTCGGCTCGGGTGCCCCCATAGCAAGCCGCTTGCTGTGGGGGCACTCGGCAGGAGAGAGACGGGCCAGGAGTGCCAGGGAGGGACCCGAGAAGAGGAGGATCTGGGCTGCTCTGTGCAAAACCATTACATGTTTGTTATTTTTAAAGAAAAAAAACTGAGACTTTAGTATCACTTTCAGTCCCACTGTCATGCTGCAAAATATATGTCGGGGATATGCAATTAGCGGACCTCCAGCTGTTGCAGAACTACAAGTTCCATGAGGCATAGCAAGACTCTAACAGCCACAAACATGACACTCAGAGGCAGAGGCATGATGGGAGTTGTAGTTTTGCAACAGCTGGAGGTCCGCTAATTGAATATCCCTGATATATGCCTACAGCCAGCGTTAAGTACCACTAGCTCCTCGTGACTACACGGATAGTGTTTCTTCAGAATGATCTGTCTTCTGTTTGTGTCTCTGGCCTTGGCAAGAGCATGTTCAGAATTTGTGGACAATATCCATCCACTTTGTTGCTGGTCAATCCTTTTGTTTTTCTTTTCCTTTCCTTTCAACTGTATCCATCCACCTTGTACCTGGTCTACCTTTTCTTCCTTTCCCTTCAGCTGTATCCATCCACATTATTGCTAGTGGTCCTCTTCTCCTTTTTCCTCCAACTGTATCCATGCTGGTCATCCTTTTCATCTTTTCCCTTCAAACTTTATCCATCCTCCTTGTTCCTGGTTGTCGTTTTCATCTTTTCCCTTTAACTGTATCTATCCACCTTGTTCCTGGTCGTCATTTTCTCCTTTTCTCTTCAACTGTATCCATCCAATTTGTTCCTGGTCTTCCTTTTCTTCTTTTTACTTCAACTGTATCCATGCTTTTCATCCTTTTTTTTCTTTTCCTTTTAACTGTATCCATCCACCTTGTTCCTGGTCGTCGTTTTCTTCTATTCTCTTCAGCTGTATCCATCTGCCTTGTTCTTGGTTGTCGTTTGTCTTCTTGTGCCTACAGCTATATCCCTCCACCTTTTTGCTGGTCATCATTTTCTTCTTTTCCCGTCAACTGTCTCCATGCTAGTCATCTTTTTTTTTTTTTCTTTGCCCTTTATCTACATCCATTTACCTTGTTCCTGGTCTACCTTTTTCCTTTTCTCTTTAGCTGCATCCATCCACCGTTAATTGCTGGTTGTCCTTTTATTTTTCCCTACAACTTTTCCAAGCTCAATTGTTTTTACCAGTCATTTTTTTTCTATCAACTGTATCCATGCTGGTCATCCTTTTCATCTTTTCCAGTCAACTGTATACATCCAACTTGTTCCTGGTCGTCCTTTTCTTCTTTTTTCTCTTCAGCTGTGTCCATCCCACCCTATTTCTGTTCGTCCTCCTCTTCTTCTTTTCCTTTTAAACTTTTCCAAAGCATAATTGTCTTTACCAGTGAGCTGGTTTTGGCCCTAAAATGTCCAAAATCAGACAGCTTTAGCCTGGTCATACGGGCTTCAAGTGAAAGGTTGGACTTGGTTTGCTAAGGGTTCCATTTATCGGTTTTCCTTGCCGACCAGAATATTCTTTGAATTTTTCCACAAACGCCAAAGTTCAAAGGCATGAGTGCTTACCCTCCTCAAAGCCACTGTTGTATTTCTGATCTGTGGGGAGCAATTAGCACATCGAGCTAGAATGGAGGTTGGAGTTATGTTTCTTTCCTCGTTTTTCATTTTGTTCTTTTTTGGCTAAACCATCTCTCTCGTGTTTTTTTGGCTAAACCATCTCTCTCGTGTTTTTTTGGCTAAACCATCTCTCTCGTGTTTTTTTGGCTAAACCATCTCTCTCATGTGTTTTGGCTAAACCATCTCTCTCGTATCTTTTGGCTAAACCATCTCTCTCTCGTGTTTTTTTGGCTAAACTATATCTCTCGACCTCCAATAAAATAATTTTACGCTCACTAGCATGGAGCTCAGTTGGCTCAAGCTCATAGGCTGGGGATTTGGCAAATGCACTGTGAATGTGTGCAGCATCCAACTAAAAGCGGAAACTAAACCCATCCATGTTTCCCAAAGCCGTTACATTCAAGGCATGCCATGAATGGCGACTGTTGCAGTTGCTTGTGTGCTCAACTGAACTGTCAAGCCATCAAATGGCTGGTGTTATAACCTTTTACATGTACAGCACCATGGCGATTGTAGATCAGGGTTTACAATGGGAGCTTCCTTGACTGTAAAGGATAGGAGGGTTTAGTTCCACCTTGATGATTTAAAGTTCCACTACAAGCAAGGTCCACTCATTCATTAAACCCCCCCCACTGCAGCATGCCTTGAATGTAACTGTTTTTGGAAACCATTGAATCCATAGGTTTAGTTCAGCTTTAAATAGGGGTGAGCTGGGTGAGGTCCGGGTTTGGCAAAACCCATGGGAAGCTGTCGCGTGTTCACATCCCCGCCAGGCCAACCAGCTGCATTCCCCAACCTGCAACTGCACCTGTGCAAAGGGGAGGGAATGCTGGTGACATCATTGATCTAGTATGGCCTGCATGTGAACATGCATGGGGAATGCCCTAGCCACAGCTGATTTGACAGGCGGCGATGCAATCAAGTGACAGCTTCCCACTGGTTCTGTTGAACTGGGACCGAATCCAGCTCATCCCTAGTCTTAAAATGTAACTGAACTCTGAAAGCTGTGCTAAAAAAAAAAAAAATCAAAGGCACAAAGGGAACAAAATCACTATAGATTCCTGTGGTCTCCCTACTGCGTCGCTGTGTGAAATGCATCTACCTGTACCTGTTTGCCTGTCCTGTGGTGTTATTCAAGTTACGGATTTTACAATAAAGAGATTCATCACTACCTCGGTGTGCAGCCATCCGTTCCTTTTATCCACATTGCACGGCCGGCGAGCCGAGGCCAGCACCCCTGGGAGGAGTCCATTCCGCAGCCTACCTGGTTCCATCACTCACCTGGAGCGGTATTTTCTTTTCCTACTGTTCACTTTATTGACTTACTATTAGAGACAAGCTTGGGCATCCTCTAAACTCATCTCCTGCCAAACTGCCAAACTTTTTTTTAATACAATGAGTATCATTCACAGCTCATTGGAGTCAAAAATAGTGCATGGGTTTGGAGTTCAGCTTGAGATGAGTTTGGAGGACACCCAAGCTCATCTCTACCTACCAACCCTTTATTTTGTACTGAGCCTCTGTATGGAGGCAGCCATCTTGATAAAGGCAGGGCTTTGTTTCCAGCAAGGAGCCTCCGGCAAAGAGAACAATGAGTGGCATAAAAGTGACCTTATCAAATTTCACTCCAAATCTCCTTAAACTAGCAGTCCAAGAAGGCAGAACCTCAGCTCTTGCTCTGCAGATATACAGCTATGAGGCTGTAGGCATTGGAGTGCCTAGGCACCATCACATACCAGGAAGTGCACTATTTTTTAGGGAGGAAATCAAGTCACCTTTTACATTTCCAAGGATCTGCATAGGCACAATTAAAGTGATTGTAAGCCTTTACATAAACCCACTGAAGTGACTGGCCTCAGGTGATACACAGAGATGAAACAAGTCCTTCTATTGTAAGTTTTACCTGTTTATCTAAGGCCCCTCTCCTCTACAGCCATGTAAAACGCACAGATCAAAGTCTATTTCTCATCTCCAGCAGGCAGGGGTTGGAGATCTGATGTCACACACTGCACGGCATAGAGCACAGAGCTGGGTGTAATCCAGGGATTTCCAAAGGTTCTAAATAAAGGGCCAGTTTATTGTCCTTCAAACTTCAAGGGTGGAAATTTTCTGGGCATCCATGGGACAGTAAACATCACCCAATTTGGTAACAGGGTGGAAGAATACTGCTCGATGGTTGGTATCATTGGGCGCAATAGTGCCCAATTGTTGGTGTCCGTACAAGAAATGGTGCTTCATTAGTGATGTTAGTTGGCAGAATAGTGTCTCATATCAGTGGGAGGAATAGTGTTCCAAGGGCCGGATAAAGGCAAGCAAAGTACCACATCTGGCCCCAAGGGCCGCGGTTTGGAGACCACTGGTGTAATCTGAGACCTGAGTGGAGAGAATGGACACACCTCCTTTTTATACAGTCTCATAAGGAAACATGCACAGCTGAGACTGCCAATCGCCTGCTGCATAATGGAGAGGGCAGGCCCATCCCTCAAGATTCTTCTGTTGGCATAGACCAGGGGTCTCCAAACTTTCTAAAGAAAAGACCAGTTTACTGTCCTTCAGACTTTAGGGGGGCTGGACTGTGGACTGTGGGAGTAAACCATGCCTAATCTTTGGTGTTAGGGGGAGAAATAGTTGGTGTCAGTGGGAGGAATAGTGTCCCATCCTTTGGTGTCAGTGGAAGGAATTTTGGCCCATCGTTGTGGTCAGACTGAAGAATAGTGCACCATTGTTGGTGTCAGTGGGAGGAATAGTGTCCCCTCTTTTGTTGTCAGTGGAAGTAATTTTGGCCCATCGTTGAGGTCAGACTGAGGAATAGTGCACCATTGTTGGTGTCAGTGGCAGGAATAATGCCTTTAAGGGCCGGGTAAAGGCAAGCAAAGGGCCACGGTTTGGAGACCACTGGCATAGACATTGAGAAGGGACTTATGTAGGTAGCACAGGAATGAGAGAGCCGACAGAAATCACATTAGGTGCTTTGAGTAGAGGCAAGTGCAAAATGTAAGATATGCTTTGTTCATTTTTCATTTCCGAGATTTACAACCATTTTAATGCTTCTAGATGTTCCGTATAACGTAGCAAATGTTTACTTTTTAAGCTCACTTTAAATTAGCAAAAGTAGCTCCATCCATCTGCCACCTGTTATCATATTTCATCTCTATAAATCCGTAATCTCCTCTTGCCTATGAAAAATAAATAATTTCTCCTTGTAAACAAACAATGATTTTCGATCTCCTCTTCTTCAAGATAATAAAATATTTTATTTTACCTTTTTCATAGAATATACATCTGCTACTTTCTTCCATGAGATGGTGCCCAGCTATGCCAGCTTTGCCATCACCAAGGACATCGGAGATTCATTCAATGTGTCGGCTTTCATCAGGACTCTCAAACCGGACGGCCTTTTGTTGAAGATCGGTAATGGAAGCACGAACAGCCTTACAGCTTACCTGAAATCTGGTTATGTTCATATTACTGCAATGTCAGTAAAAATGGCATCAAGAGAATATGTTAGCAATGGCAAGAGGCACATGATCAGTATATCGGTCAAGGAAGGTCTGGTCTCTGTCAGTGGCCTGAAGAACAAGGAAGACCTGGACCAGCTGCCACCGCTATCACTGTCAGCAGGAGACACGGTTCTTGCTGGGGGAATGCCCCCAGGTGGGAATATTGATCAGTGGGGGGGATATTTCAAAGGATGTTTACAAGATATAAGAATTAATGACAATCGTCTGGAGATGTTCCCAATGGATGATGAAAACTTTGCATCTGTTCCTTCCATCAGCAATGTTACAAAGGATTGTGTTTCCGATGATACATGTAAAGTGAGTATTGATACAATGTAGACGTTTATATATTGTCTATATGTACTTGTTGAGAGTCCTAAGCAGGTGGGTGGTCCTAGAGATGTTAGGATGGAACGCTGTTTACATTTGCCCCCCCACCCCCACCCCCCTTTGCATAACCGCTGGAAGAAAAAAATTGGTTGCGGGGAAAAAAAATTTGAGTATACTACCCATTCCTTAACTTCTGTCCATGGAGCTGAGGTGAGGTGGTGACGTCATCCAATGTAGAGCACTCAAAATCACGCTGAGATGTTCCTAGCACTGGGCTTCGGCTCTTGCTGGATTTGGAGTACTCAGCATTCCCAGGACCTCGTGGGTAGTTGATGTCACCAATTTGGAGGAAAGGCGAGTCCTTCTTTTTTCTATCCTCTAAAGCAGGGGTCTCCAAGATTTCTAAACAAAGGGCCAGTTTTTATTGTTCTTCAGACTTTGAGGGGGCCAGACTATGGCCAGTGTGAGTAGAGAATACCCTGGCGTCAATAAAAGTATACCATACCCCATCATGGGCATTAGTGAGAGGAACAGTGACCTATCATTGGTTTCAGTGGAAGGAATTGTGCCTAATAGTTGGTAGCAGTGGGAGAAATAGTGCCCCATTGTTGGTGACAGTGGGAGGAATAGTACCCCATCATTGGTGTCAGTGGAAGGAATAGTGGCCGATCATTAGTGTCAGTGGAAGGAATAGTGCCCCATCATTGGTATCAGTGGGAAGAATAGTGTCCCATAATTGGTATCAATGGGCGGAAGAGTGCTCCATCATTGGCATCAGTGGGAGAAATAGTGCCCCATTATTGGTGTCAGTGGGAGGAAAAGTGACCCATTATTTGTGTTAGTTGAAGGAATAGTGTCCCATCATTGGTATCAGTGGGAGGAATAGTGCCCCATCATTGGTATCAGTGGGAGGAATAGTGTCCCATCATTGGTATCAGTGGGAGGAATAGTGCTCCATCATTAGTATCAGTGGGAGTAATAGTGCCCCATCATTGGTATCAGTAGGAGGAATAGTGTCCCATCATTGGTATCAGTGGGAGGAATAGTGCCCCATCATTGGTATCAGTAGGAGGAATAGTGCCCCATCATTGGTATCAGTGGGAGGAATAGTATCCCATCATTGGTATCAGTGGGAGCAATAGTGCCCCATCATTGGCATTGGTGACATAGGACTCTTTCATGCCGGTTGCAAACCAAAATGTGCATCTCACTGTCTTTGAACGAATGTACTTTTTCTTAAAGGTGCAAGAGGGCTGCTGAGTTTTGACCTTCCAAGTTCACCCTTCAACATTGGGACATGTGTTTGTTTTGTCTCTACCATGTTTTAGCTCTTTGGGTTTTTTCACTGCGTTGGACCACGTAAATCAGGTTCCTTTGCTGGTGTTGGGTCTTTTAGATATACATGAGATACAAACCCAAACGTTTTGTCTGAAATATTCCTTTGTAGGATCAATCTCACTCAACTGCAAAGTAATAGTATATACACTTATCATGCGCTTATTGCTGTTGCATAATTAGTCAGGTTGAAAAAAGACACAAGTCCATCTAGTTCAACCAATAAAAAGCTGTTGGCTTCTAAAGTTCCATAATTTTTTATAATTTTAGGTTGTATATTCCTCAATATGTTTACCTTTTTTTTTTTTTTTAAGTCTGGCCCTTGCAAGAATGATGGCACTTGTGCTGTGACCTGGAATGAATTCACCTGCACTTGTTCGGCCAACTTTACCGGAGCAACATGTGAAGAGCCTGTGTGGTGCCATCGAAGACCATGTCCAGCAGATAACGTGTGTCAAGACATCCCTGGAGGATACACATGTATGGAACATTCACTATGGTTCTGTGTTGTATCATACATCCTTGTAGTATGTTATTATTTATTACTTGTGGATAGGGATGGGCCAAAGGTTTGGTCCAAACCCTACAGGAGGTTCAGACAGAACTTTGGCTGTTTGGGCAGTCAGACGAAGGTCTGGACTTTTTTTATTCGCCCCCCTGTTTGGAGGGATCTGGAAATCATATATATAATTCTACCGCTTCTTTATATTACCGTTCCCAACTGTCAATAGTTACTAAGGAAGCGGTGGGTGCTAGCACCTGCCGTGCCCCTAGCAACCCCTAACGCCACCATCACCATTGACTTACATAGCCAGAAATCCCCAGCCATGTAAGCAAAGGGGCAGTGATGGCAGTGACATCACTGCCCAAATATGGTCACTGGCCAGTAGTTCTACCGCTTCTATATATGACACCTCCCCACTGTCAATAGTTACTAAGGAAGCAGTGGGTGCTACCACCTGCCATGCCCTTAGCAACCCCTAACGTCACCATTGACTCATGTGGCCAGAAATCCCCAGCCATGTAAGCAAAGGGGCAGTAATGACGATTACATCACTGGCCAGTAATTCTACCGCTTTTATATATGACAGCTCCCCGCTGTCAATAGTTACTAAGGAAGCGGTGGGTGCTAGCACCTGTCGTGCCCCTAGCAACCCCTAACGTCACCATTGACTCACGTGGCCAGAAATCCCCAGCTATGTAAGCAAAGGGGCAGTAATGATGATTACATCACTGCCCAAATATGGTCACTGGCCAGTAATTCTACCTCTTTTATATATGACCGCTACCCACTGTCAATAGTTACTAAGGAAGCAGTGGGTGCTAGCACCCGCCGTGCCCCTAGCAACCCCTAATGTCAACATCACTATTGACTTACATGGCCAGAAATCCCCGTCTATGTAAGCAAAGGGACAGTGATGGCGATGATATCACTGCCCAAATATGGTCACTGGCCAGTAAGTTTACCACTTCTATGTATGTGAGCTCCCCACTGTCAAAACTTACTAGGGAAGCAGTGAGTGTTAGCACCCGCCGTGCCCCTAGCAACCCCCGAACTGCACCATCGCAATTGACTTGCATGGTCAGAAATCCCCGGCCGTGTAAGCCAAGGGGCAGTATTGACGATGACATCACTGCCCACATATGGTCACTGGCCATATTAGGGCAATGACGTTGACCTAATATGGCCATGGCCATATTTGGTCATTGATATCAACACTATCCCTGCCCCTTCCCTTATATGATTTTAGCGAGGAGTTTGGTCGTGAGCGCTGGGTCCATTGAGAATTCGTTTTTTTCTTCTGGCGCTTTCTGCATATTACAGAGATGCGTACTTTTCACGGGCATGATTAGTGCACCCCACAGGCATGTTATTTGAAGGAATTGGTCATTTCTAATGTTTCACCTTAAGCATTTAAATGTACATTTAATGTACTAACCCACCCAGCGGATCCAGCATTGTCCTGCTGTGATCCACTTTTTTTTTCTACACACACACACACACACACACACACACACAGACACACAGACACACACACACACTCGGTCCTGCATCTTCTTCGGTGAGATCATTGAGAAGCTGCCGGCTCTTCTTGGTTTAGCCGGCAGCCTCTCGATGACATGCCGCCTGGCCCCTCCCCCCTCCTTTCTCAATGGAGGATTATTCCTCCTGGGATATGTGCACAGCGGGCAGACTACACATTATTCGCCTAGGCAAATGACGTGCATTGGGGGGGGGGCAAGGATTTTCAAAAAAGAAAAAAAAAGCCCACTTTGCACAGTGGAGGGGAGGAGGGGTTGAAGCAGGGCCAGGGCAAGGAGTGGGCAAGAGAGGCAGCTGCTCTGGGCACTGTGGTATCATGTGAGATGGGGGGTACCACAAGGATATTGGGGGGGGGATTTGTGTTGGAAGGGGGGATTTGGGGGGTGGCAGGGGTATTGCTCTAGGAGGGCAAATTGGGGGGGGGAGTGCTAAGAGTGATGATTTATGGGGATTTGTGTTGGTAGGGGGATGAGGGGAAGAAGATTTGTGCTGGGTGGGGGGGAATTTGTGCTACGAGGGGAACATTTGAAGTTGGGTAGAGAAGATGTGTACTAGGAGGGGAAATTGTAGCGGTAGAGGACTTGTGCTAGGAGGGGTGATTTTTTTTTTTTGGGTGAGGGATTTGGGGAATGGGGGGGCAAAGATTTGTGCTGAGAGGGGGGATTTTAGCAGGAGGGCAGATTTGTACTTGGAGGAGGAATTTATGCTGAAGAGTAAGCGTGCAGATTAGTGCTCAGTGTTTCTGTGGGGGGATTTTTTCTGACACATATTGCTCATACACCTTGGAAGGGGTGGGGGGTGGCAGTTTGGCATGTTCCCCCTGGGCTCTAAATGACCTTGCCCCGACACTGGGTGGAGGGGAGGCAACATCCCACTAAGGGTGAAGATCTGCTCTAAGGAATAGCTTATGCAGATATCTTCACCTTTATACCCCTAATGGTCAGTCTATGTATGAGATCTACTCTGAGGTCCCCTTATGTCATATATGTTGAATTTGAAGGCCTAGTCAACATAGTCTTTGAAGATCAGAACTCTATGTTCTTCTATCCCAATGCTTCCATTGATTTCAATGGTGTTGTACGTCTGAACCTCTTTAACATTTGCCAAACTCCCCTTGAACGGAACTCAGGGCAGTTTAGCTCATCCCTACTTAAGGAATAGCTTTTGCAGATTTCTACCCCTTTCTACCCCTAATGGTCCGTATATGCTGTGTATGAGATACACACTGAGGTCTCCTGACGTCATGTATGTTGTATTTGTAGGCCTAGTCAACGCAACCTTTGAAGAACAGAACTCGGTGGTCTTCACTTCCAACATTTCATCGGATATACAGCTTACATCAGTGTCACTGGATTTCAGAACCAGAGATGAGAATGCTGTTCTGCTCCAGGCCTCCAAAGATTCGGACCACATTTCCATCATCATTCATGACGGCCAACTGCATGTCAATATACAAAGTGGAAACAGTGTGGAGAGAGTCATTTATAATGGTGAAATAAAGGTCTCTGATGCTTTGTGGCACAGGGTTCTGGTAAAGATGAAGGACTCTACAAATGTGCCTCCTCAATGGATAATACATTTCGACAACGAAGATATTACGACTCTGGGAAGCGCTGGTAGTCTGAGCTTCCTGACTGAAGACGTGCCCATTGTCCTGGCTGAGAATTACACTGGATGCCTCGGACAAGTTTCTATAGGAGGTTTTTACATTCCATTTGCAGACCAGAAGTTTCCTCAGCACTTTGCTAGGAAAAGCCAAGATTCGCCAACCTTGGGTTGTAGAGGAGCTGATGTTTGTTCGGGGGCTCAATGCCACCATGGTGGAACATGTCAGGATGACTTTAATTTATTTAGCTGTGCATGCCCGGAAGGGTGGGAAGGACCACAATGTGAAGTAAATATCGATGACTGCAAATCCGAGCCTTGCGTTCATGGCCTGTGCATGGACCTGGAGGCCAGTTATCGATGTGACTGCTTCCTCGGGTACACTGGTAAGAACTGTGAGACCAACGTGGATGACTGCCAACAACATCAGTGTCTGAATGGAGGGACCTGCTTAGATGGCTTGAATAACTACACCTGCCGATGCCCAGCTACCTATATCGGAGATTACTGCCAGTAAGTATATTTCCTGGTGGTCCTTGTATCTTACAATACTTCCATAAATCTCACAACAGTTGCCTTCTAAATACCCGTAAAAAAGCTACTTATTCAAACTATGGGGGTTGATTTACCAAAACTGGAGAATCCAAAATCTGGTGCAGCTCTGCATAGAAACCAATCAGATTCCAGTTACTATTGCCAAAGCTTAACCCGTTAAGGACCGCCCGCGCAGATATACTGTGGCAGGGCGGCCCCCCCTGCGTGAAATCGCATACCTGTACGTGATTTTGTGCACTGGGTCTGGGGCACGTGCGCCCCTGGCGACCCGCTGGGATTGGACACAGCAGGAGCCAATCGGCAGGAGCCAACGCCAAGTCCGCCAGGACACGCCAATGGTTCTGAAGAGAGGCAGAATGGCGGTCTGCCTATGTAAACAAGGCAGACCGCCGTTCTGTGAGAGGGGGAAGATGGAGATCTTGTGTTCCTGCTGAGCAGGAACATCAATCTCTGTCTTCCCCCAGTCAAAGCACCTCCCCCACACAGTTGGAAAGCACTCCCTAGGAGCCCATTTAACCCTTTGATTGCCCCTGGTGTTAACCCCTCCCCTGCCAGTGTCATTAGTACAGTGGCAGTGCATTTTTTTATTTAGCACTGATCACTGTATTAGTGTCACTGGTCCCCCAAAAAGTGTCAGTTAGTGTCAGATTTGTCCACCGCAATGTCGCAGTCCCGCTAAAAAAAAAAAAAAATCGCTGATCGCCACCATTACTAGTGAAAAGTTAAAAAATAAGAATTAAATGAATATACCCCATAGTTTGTAGACGCGATAACTTTTACGCAAACCAATCAATATACGTTTATTGAGATTTTTTTATTCTCTAGGGTGTCTGAAGAAAAAAAAAAAAAAAAATATATATATATATATATATATATATATATATATATATATATATATATATATATATATATAAATAAAATGTTTGGGGTTTCTAAGTAATTTTCTAGCAAAAAAAAAAAAAAAAATTTTAACTTGTAAACACCAAGTCTGAAAAATAGGCCTGGTCCTTACACTAGTTAAAGTAAAACAGTGCCGTATCGCATAAAATGCCCTTGTCATTAAGGGGGGAAACTTTCCGGGTGGTTAATTAGAACAAGCTGAAGTTAGAAGCTGATTGGCTACCATGCACAGCTACACCAGATTCTGCGCTCTTCAGTTTTAATAAATCAAACCCCCCAATGTGGATCACTTTGGGATTTATGTTGTTTTGTATCACACACAATGCACTTCTCTATATACTTCTCTCCCATCAGGTGGCCTTACCCCCCAGCACGGTGCGGTATTAACGTAACATGTCTTAATGGAGGCAAATGTAGAGGTGGAATCTGGGGAGCCAACTGTACCTGCCCGCTGGGCTTCAAAGGGAAAAGGTAAATACACGCTTATCGCTCTCCTAAGAGCCGCCGGGGTAAGTCAACACAACCGGTGCTTCGTATCTTGCATGAAAGCGTTCTCCAATGATCTGCTCCTTAATGTATATCTAAACCCAAAACAAGAATGTAATATAGACTGCAACTTGCAAGTCCTTAGATGTGGTGGCTGCATTCGTTTTTGTTTTTTTTTTATTTAATTAATTAATTATTTTTTTATTTCAGGCTTTTCTTCCTTAATTGTAATACACAGGTGCATGTCAAAAAATGTGAATATTATTATTATTATACACGATTTATTGATATATTATATATATATATATATATATATATATATATATATATATATATATATATAATATATATATTATATATATATAATATATATATATATATATATATATATATATATATATATATATATATATATATTATATTATATTATATTTTTATATATATTATTTTTTATATATATATATCATCAAAAAGTTAATTTTTTTTTCCAGTAATTCAATTAAAAAAGTGAAACTCATATATTTTATATAGATGTTGCACACAGAGTGATATATTTCAAGCATTTCTTTCTTTTAATTTTGATGATTATGGCTTACAGCGACTGACACCCCCAAAATTCAGTATCTCAGAAAATTAGAATATTACAGAAGACCAATAAAAAAATAAATACATTTAAAAAAAAAAAGGATTTTTAATACAGAAATGTTGGCTTAGTGAAAAGTATGTCCATGTACAGTATATTATGCACTAAATACTTGGTCGGGGCTCCTTTTGCGTGAATTACGGCATCAATGCGGCATGGCATGGAGGTGATCAGCCTGGGGCTCTGCTGAGGTGTTATGGAAACCCAGGTTGCTTTGATAGCGGCCTTCAGATCATCCTAATTGTTGGGTTTGGTGTCTCTTATCTTCCTCTTGGCAATACCCCACAGATTCTCTATGGGGTTAAGGTCAGGCGAGTTTTGCTGGCCAATCAAGCACAGTGATACCATGATCATGTGACCAGGTATTGGTAGTTTTGGCAGTGTGGGAGGTGCCAAGTCCTGCTGGAAAATGAAATCAGCATCTCCATAAAGCTGGTCAGCAGAGTGAAGCATGAAATGCTCTAGAATTTCCTGGTAGAAGGCTACACTGACTTTGGACTTGATAAAACACAGTGGACCAACACCAGTAGATGACATGGCTCCCCAAATCATCACTGACTGTGGAAAAGTTTGCATTTCATTTGGAATTCAAGGTCCCAGAGTCTGGAGGAAGAGCGGAGAGGCACAGAATCCAAGTTACATGAGGTCCAGTTTGAAGTTTCCACAGTCAGTGATGATTTGGAGAGCCATGTCATCTGCTGGTGTTGGTCCATCAAGTCCAAAGTCAGCGCAGCCCTCAACCAGATACCAACCATAATTTTCCGCGTTTCAACTCAAGATAAGTCTTCATCAGGGGTAAGCAATGAGGTAGAAACCCAATGATGTATAGTAAAAGAATGGGTGCACATACAAGGACCTTTGATTTGTCTGCCTGGCTGTGATGTGATGCTGCTCCCTGAGGATCCCTATGTGCTTTTCATACATTGGCACCTGGTGATTTGTTCCTCCTTGTTTAAGAGTGTGGCAGTGTTTGGCACCCCTTGCATCATATCAGGTTTACATCTATGGGTCTTCCATGGATGTGCACCGATTCTTTTACTATACAACATTGGGTTTCTGCTTCATTGCTTAACCCCCGATGAAGACTCTTTATGAGTTGAAATGCGTTGGGATCCAACACCATTGACAGATTGATATTGAAGATATCGCCATGTGGTGACATATAGATATGTTATATATACCCTTGGTGAAATTATGATTGCGATATTTTACCTTTTGTCTAAATTCTTTTTTATCTGTATTCAATAAAAATATATATTTTTTAAAATTCTGTTGTTTTGGGATTATAGGTCGCTCAAAAGAGGCCTGGGTAGTTTGTTGAGCCTATATAAAGTGGGGAAAATAATGATTTGATCCCCTGCAGATTGTGTAAGTTTGCCCACTTACAAAGAAATGAAGGGTCTATCATTGTTATCATAGGTGTAGTTTATATGATAGAGACAGAATATCAACCAAAAATCCAGAAAAAAACACATGATACAAATGTTATAAACGGAGTTCAGTGAGTAAAATAAGTATTTGATCCCCAAGCAAAACATGACTTGGTAGTTGGTGGAGAAACCCTTGTTGGCGAGCACAGAGGTCAGACGTTTCTTGTAGTTGGTGACCAGGTTTGCACATATCTCAGGAGGGATTTTGGTCCACTCTTCTTTACAGATCTTCTCTGAATCCTTAAGGTTTCTTGGCTGTTGCTTGGCAACTCGAAGTTTCAGCTCCCTTCGTAAATTTTCTATAGAATTAAGGTCTGGAGACTGACTAGGCCACTCAATGCCCTTAGTGTGCTTCTTCTTGAGCCACTCCTTTTGTTACCTGGGCGGTATGTTTTGGGTCATTGTCATGCTGGAAGACCCATCCACGACCCATCTTCAGTGTTCTGGCTTGAGGGATGAAGGTTCTCATCCAAGATTTTACAATACATGGCCCCATCCATTGGCCCCTCAATGCGGCAAAGTCGGCCTGTACCTTTTAGCAGAGAAACAGCTCAGAAGGATCATGTTTCCACCTCCATGCTTGACTGTAGGGATGGCGCATTCAAAAACCATTTATCATTTTCCTTCCACTTCACAATTATGTGACACTTTGTGTTGGTCTATCCACATAAAATCCCAATAAAATACATTTACGTTTTTGGTTGTAAGATGAAAAAATGTGGAAAATTTCAAGGGGTATGAACACTTTTTCAAGGCACTGTATGGACGTGGTCGGGTGAGAGCAATAAGGTTATGAACTGCTATGTTTGGAGATCTAACCATTACAATGTGATGTTTATGGCCTCCTAGGTGTGAAATTAATATCGATGACTGCGAGCCAAACCCGTGTCTTAATGGTGGATCTTGCCAAGACTCTGTCAACAACTTCAAATGCATCTGCAACTCAAGCTTCAGTGGGGTCCGTTGTGAGGTAAGTGATGTCCTACCTACGAGCATGACACTGACCTCCACAATTCCAATACTCCACTCGTCAAATAAGCGCTTCACCACGCAACCGAGAGGTCACCTCAGTCGCAGCTCTCTATAACCTGCGTTCTTTCATTGCTGTTGCTTTTGGAATCTGCATGCTTGTTAAGTGACTGTTAACAATCTGTTTGCATGTTCTTTGTAACAAAGTATTTATCTGATTTATGTGCAACTGTTTAAAAAAAAACAATCGTTATGTCGTTGGATCTAATTTTGTATTTATGGGAGTTCAAAGAACAATAACACCCCTTGTACTTTCCCAACTAACAAGGACATGGTAGATACAAAATAACAATGATTACGGAATTTCAACTCTTCTCAGCTTCCTGAATGAAAAAAAAAAAAAATGTTGGTGCACGCTGGGGACCTGAATATCGAGATGATGGGGCTTGGAATCCAAATTTTTCAGATGTAGCCGTCTATCCCGAGTTAGCTAAAGAATGTAGAAAGGATGAGAGTGTCACCAATTTAATATGAGTCCAGTAAGTCTTTATTGCACGACAAAAGTTTAAAAGAGACCTTTAATACGATTTAGGGGCTAAAAACTCCTTCATCAAGAAAGACATGTGATATGTGACGAAACGCGTTGAGTCAGTGATGTCACACACAATACCGGGAAGTGGAAGGAAAAGCCAGGTAGGCAGAGGTGATGTCAATGTGCCGTCTCTTAAGGGGCAATACTATATATTTTAAAGCGATTGAGTTATGATACGAGCACGATGATGGCTTCTTGACTTCTTCTGAGCTACAGGGAGGGGAAAAAGTATTTGATCCCCTACTGATTTTGTGCGTTCGCCCACTGACAAAGAAACGATCAGTCTACAATTTTAATGGTCGGTTTATTTTTCCAGTGAGAGACAAAATAACAACAAAAATATCCAGAAAAACGCTTTTCAAAAAAGTTATAAATTGATGTGCATTTTAATGAGTGAAATAAGTATTTGACCCCTTCGCAAAACATGACTTAGTACTTTGGTGGCCAAAACCCTTGTTGGCAATCGCAGAGGTCAGACGTTTCTTGGAGTTGGCCACCAGGTTTGCACACATCTCAGGAGGGATTTTGTCCCACTCCTCTTTGCAGATCCTCTCTAAGTCATTAAGGTTTCCAGGCTGACGTTTGGTAACCCGAACCTTCAGCTCCCGCCACATATTTTCTATGGGTTTAAGGTCTGGAGACTGGCTAGGCCACTCCAGGACCTTTATGTGCTTCTTCTTGAACCACTCTCTTGTTGTCTTGGCCGTGTGTTTTGGGTCATTGTCATGCTGGAAGACCCATCCACGACCCATTTTCAATGCCCTGGCTGAGGGAAGGAGGTTCTCACCCAAGATTTTGACGGTACATGGCCCCGTCCATTGTCCCTTTTGATGCGGTGAAGTTGTCCTGTCCTGAAAAACCCCCCAAAGCATAATGTTTCCACCTCCATGTATGACGGTGGGGATGGTGTTCTTGGGGTCAAAGGCAGCATTCCTCCACCAAACACGGAGAGTTGAGTTGATGCCAAAGAGCTCGATTTTGGTCTCATCTGACCAACACTTTCACCCAGTTCTCCTCTGAACCATTCAGATGTTCATTAGCAAACTTCAGACAGACCTGTACATGTGCTTTCTTGATCAGGGGGACCTTGCGGGCGCTGCAGGATTTCAGTCCTTCACGGCGTAGTGTGTTACCAACTGTTTTCTTGGTGACTATGGTCCCAGCTGCCTTAAGGTCATTGACAAGATTCTCCCGTGTAGTTCTGGGCTGATTCCTCACCGTTCTCATGATCATTGAAACTCCACGAGGTGAGATGTTGCATGGAGCCCCAGACCGAGGGAGATTGACAGTTATTTTGTGTTTCTCCCATTTGCGAATAATCCCACCAACTGTTGTCACCCTCTCACCAAGCTGCTTGGCGATGGTCTTGTAGCCCATTCCAGCCTTGTGTAGGTCTACAATCCTGTCCCTGACATCCTTGGACAGCTCTTTGGTCTTGGCCATGGTGGAGAGATCGGAATCCGATTGATTGCTTCTATGGACAGGTGTCTTTTATACAGGGAACAAGCTGAGATTAGGAGCACTCCCTTTAAGGGAGTGCTCCTAATCTCAGCTCGTTACCTGTATAGAAGACACCTGGGAGCCATAAATCTTGCTGATTGATAGGGGATCAAATACTTATTCCACTCATTAAAATGCAAATCAATTTATAACTTTTTTGAAATGCGTTTTTTCTGTATATTTTTGTTGTTATTCTATCTCTCACCATTATAATAAACTGACCATTAAAATAATAGACTGATCGTTTTTCTGCCGGTGGGCAAACGTACAAAATTAGCAGCCAATCAAATACTTATTTCCCCCCTCACTGTATATGTATATATGGTGCATGAAAAAGGTCCGCCTTTTATCTGAACAAACGCAAACAGAGCGTCGTAAAGAAAGTCATACGCTTGGGTGGGCATACACATGTATATAATATACGTGTGTGTATATATCCCCAGAGAGCCCCCCCTTAAATCAGGGTCCCCAGAGAGCCCCCCCTTAAATCAGGGTCCCCAGAGAGCCTTCTCCTTAAATCAGGGTCCCCAGAGAGCCTTCTCCTTAAATCAGGGTCCCCAGAGAGCCCCCCCTTAAATCAGGGTCCCCAGAGAGCCTTCTCCTTAAATCAGGGTCCCCAGAGAGCCTCCCCCTTAAATCAGGGTCCCCAGAGAGCCCCCCACTTACATCAGGGTCCCCAGAGAGCCCCCCACTTACATTAGGGTTACCAGAGAGCCCCCCCCACTTAAATCAGGGTCCCCAGAGAGCCCCCCACTTACATCAGGGTCCCCAGAGAGCCCCCCACTTACATTAGGGTTACCAGAGAGCCTTCCCCTTAAATCAGGGTCCCCAGAGAGCCTCCCCCTTAAATCAGCATCCCCAGAGAGCCCCCCCCTTAAATCAGGGTCCCCAGAGAGCCTCCTCATTAAATTGGGGTCCCCAGAGAGCCCCCCACTTACATCAGGGTCCCCAGAGAGCTTCCCCTCCCTATGGGGACCCCTGCAGAGACTCGGAACTATGGGCCCCAGATTCGGGGGGCAATAGCCCCAAAAGCCACCCCCTAATGACGCCACTGATTACATCACAGAGGAGCACAATTCATTTTGCGATTTTTTTTTTTTTAAACTTTATTTAACCACATCCAGACCACCCCATAGCAAATTGACTGCTACAGGGCGGCCCTATGTGAACAAGGCAGAGTTCTGTTCTGACAGGGGGGGGGGGGGGGGGGGGGGGGGATGGATTTTTGGGAATAAAATCCATCACTTCCCCTAGTAAAAGCAGCGCACACAGTAAACACAAACACTGCCACGGCTGCTCAGCCTGTTGCGGAACTACAAGTCCCATGAGGCAATGCAAAGCTGACAGTTAAAAGCATGACTCCCAAGGGCAGAGGCATGATGGGACTTGTAGTTTCACAACAGCTGGAAGGGCCACAGGTTGAGCACCCCATGGACTAGGCACACAGTTAACCTGTTGAGCGCCCTAGACGTTTAACCCCCCCTTCCCAGCCAGTGTCTTTAGTACAGTGACAGTGCATATTTCTTGCACTGATCACTGTATTAGTGTCACTAGTCCCCACACAGTGTCAGATTGTCCGCCGCAATATCGCACTCCCGCTTTAAAAGGGTTGTAAACCCTTGAGGTTTATTCTATGCA
This sequence comes from Aquarana catesbeiana, assembly GCF_042186555.1. Taxonomy (NCBI): domain Eukaryota; kingdom Metazoa; phylum Chordata; class Amphibia; order Anura; family Ranidae; genus Aquarana; species Aquarana catesbeiana. The sequence continues at coordinate 315,079,658 of NC_133332.1, read as the reverse complement.
TTAAGGTGAAAAGCCTCCTGTGATGCAGCAGCCCCCCCCCCCGAGCCCCCCGTTCTACTTACCTGAACCCGATATTTCCAGCGAGGGGGATGAGCACACCAGCTCCAGACGGTGTCTCGGGTCCTGATTGGATAGATCGATAGCAGTGCAGCCATTGGCTCCTGCTGCCGTCAATCAAATCAAATCCGGGGGAGCGGGGCCGAGTCCTGTTGTCTGTGTCAATGGAACGCAGCAGCAGGACACAGGAGCGCGCCCGCACGGGGTGCCCCGAGGGAGAGCGGCTCTACATCGGGGCACGCGAGAAGAGGAGGAGCCAGTAGCGCCGCTGAGGGAACCCCAGAAGAGGAGGATTGGGGGCCACTCTGTGCAAAACCAACTGAAGGAGGTAAGTATGATATGTTTGTTATTAGTTTATTTTAATTCTTTTTTTAAACAAACCTTTAGATATCTTTTAAGTTGCCGATCGCCAACATTACTAGTATTAAAAAAAAAAAAAATACATAAATAAAAATTCCATAACTCCAAAATTCCTTTTGCGTAAACCAATCAATATACGCTTATTGGGATTTATTTTACATAAAACATGTAGCAGAATACACATTGGCCTAAATTTATGAAGAAATTAGATTTATTTTTATTTTTTTTTATTTTTTTTTTTTACTTTTACTTTTTTACTCTTTTTTTTTTTTTAAACTTTTTATTGGATATGTTTTATAGCAGAAAGTAAAACTTTTTTTTTTTTTTTTCAAAATTGTCGGACTTTTTTGTTTAGACCCCTTTCACACTGAAGGCGGTTTTCAGGCATTTTAGCGCTAGAAATAGCGCATGTAAATCGCCTGAAAACTGCCTCCCATGCCACCTGAATGTGAAAGCCGGAGTGCTTTCACACTGGGGGGGGGGGGGGGGGGGGGCGCTTGCGGGACGTTAGAAAAAAGTCCTGGAAGCAGCGTCTTTGGGGCGATTTGGGAGCGCCGTATACAACGCTCCTCCGCCGCCCTTGCACATTGCGATGAATGAGCAGCGCTTCCAAAGCGTCTGAAAAGCGTTTCGGAAGCACCGCAACACAGGCGCTTTTAACCCCTTCTTTGGGGTGAATGGCGCCCTGCTAGCGGCCGAAAAGCACCACTCAAACGGCGCTTTACCACCAATGCGGCTGCGGCCCCAATGTGATAGTAGCCTTATAGCGCAAAAAACGCAGAGGTGATCAAATACCACCAAAAGAAAGCTCTATTTGTGGGGGAAAAAAAATTACACAAATTTTATGTGGATACAGCACTGCACGACCGCGCAATTGTCAGTTAACCACTTCAGCCCCGGAAGGATTTGCATCCCCTCCTGACCAGGCCATTTTTTGCGATGCGGCACTGCGTCGCTTTAACTGACAATTGCGCGGTCGTGTGACGCTGTACCCAAACAAAAATCATGCTCCCCCCCCCCCCCCCCACAAATAGAGCTTTCTTTTGGTGGCATTTGATCACCTCTGCGGTTTTAATTTTTTGCGCTATAAACCAAAAAAAGTGCGACAGTTTTCAAAAAGACACAATATTTTGTACTTTTTGCTTTAATAAATACCGTATATACTCGAGTATAAGGCGACCTGAATAAAAGCCGAGGCACCTAATTATACCACAAAAAAACTGGGGAAATGTATTGACTCGAGTATAAGACGAGGGTGAGAAATGCGCAGCTACTGTAAGTGGAGAAGAGGGTCAACAATGCCCATTTGCAGCCTCACTGTGCCCATTTGCAGCCATAGGTCCCCTGAACTTCAAGCTTGGTAGTTAAGGGTTCCTAGATGCCCCCTAGCTGCAGCCAAAATTTGGGGTCTCTGGACCCAAAGGGTCCTGAAATGACATTGCTGCAGATGGACACAGTTGACTGAAGTTGGGGCCCCGTATCTCAGGGCCACTTGGGGCTAGGAACCCCACATTTGGTGTGCAATCCCAGTGGAAACAGCACTGCAACATATCCAAAGCTGGGCTTCCTAGCACCAAGTGGTCTCGAGATACGGGGCCCCAAATTCAGTTCGGAAAATGTCAAGCACTTTTCTGCAGCAGAGAATGACATTTTCCAAACCGCATTTGGGGCCCCGTATCTCGGGGCCACCTGGTGCTAGGAACCCCATATTTGGTGTGCAAACCCAGTGGAACTAGCTCTGCAACATATCCAAAGCTGGGGTCCCTAGCAGAGATACGGGGCCCCAAATTCGGTTCGGAAAATGTCAAGCACTTTTCTGCAGCAGAGAATGACATTTTCCGAACCGAATTTGGGGCCCTGTATCTTGGGGCCACTTGGTGCTAGGAACCCCACATTTGGTGTGCAAATCCAGTGGAACTAGCACTGCAACATATCCAAAGCTGGGGTTTCTAGCACTAAGTGGCCATGAGATATGGGGCCCCACAGTCAGTTTGGAAAATGTAATTCTCTGCTGCAGAAAAGTGCTTGACATTTTCCGAACTGACTTTGGGGCCCCGTATCTCCCCATATCTAGGAACCCCAGCTTTTGATATGTTGTAGTGCTAGTTCCACTGGGTTTGCATACCAAATTTGGGGTTCCTAGCACCAAGTGGCCCCGAGATACGGGGCCCTAAAGTCGGTCAATGGTGTCCATCTGCAGCAATGTCATTTCGGGATCCTTTGGGTTCAGAGACCCCAAATTTTGGCTGCAGCTAGGGGGGCATCTAGACACGGGGCCCCAAATTCGGTTCGGAAAATGTCATTCTCTGCTGCAGAAAAGTGCTTGACTCGAGTATAAGCCGAGGGGGGCATTTTCAGCACAAAAAAAATGTGCTGAAAAACTCGGCTTATACTCGAGTATATACGGTAACCCAAAAAAAAAATGTCTATAGTTACTTGGTAAAGACTTTGACCCCTTTTTTAAAAATGGGCACCACGTTGGCCCTGCGCCAATCCGGTGGTATATGTGCAATAAAAACTTACTGGACTTGTATTAGATTTGTGGCGCTCTCATCCCTTCTAAAAAAAATGTTAGCTTCGTGACTAAACAGAGGTACAAAAGAAGATCTGGCACAACAAAATTCTGTTAAAAAAAATGGTATAGAAAAAGCTATGTATAGTTAAATGAAAAAAAAAAAAAACATGTTTAAAAAAATGTGATATTTAAAGTGTATCAAAAGCCGAAACATTTTTTTCCTTTTTAGCTTTGGATAGAGTGTTGATGGGGTTAGAACTCCTGTTAGGTTGGAGAGATTTTCTCTTTATTTGTCCTGGTGGTGACCACTGTCAATGGAGCTGAAAGTCAGGAAAAAACATACAAAATTGAGGGTTGTCAGAGAAAAAAAAATATTCCAATGGGGGACGCTGGTTCTGGTGACGGCTAAGAAGGGAATTTCCTCTTCATTTCAGAAGATTTTTTTCTAACTTCCTGTTTTGTCTACAAGACAGGAAATGAACGGAAATCTCCCCAAGTGAAATAAAGATGTAAAAAAATAAAAAAATAAATAAAAATTGGTAGGTATGTAGCAGGAAATGTTAGAAGAAGGATAAATAGACATTAAGGGTAGAATATGAAAACGGATATAAATATATAAAAATTGCATCTTGTAAAATTTCTATAGACGACAGAATTGCAAATCCCGTTATTACTCGCACTTGGCTTAGGAGTTGCAAAAATAAATTTAAAAATAAATAAATGAAAATTGCAATAGTAATCAAGCTGTCATGAATGGCTTTCATTCATGACAGCTTGATTTACTATTATGGTCTGTGATTGGCTACAGCTAATCACATGGGTACAGGGTGCTGTAATTGGCCCAGGTACCATGTGATACCTGTGGGCCAATCGCACCGTCACAATAGTAAGCAAAACAGTCATGAACGGAAGCCAATAAAGACTGTTCTGTTGACATAATCTGGTTTAAGATTTCCTCTTACATCCTGTTGATTTTATAGAACAGGATGTGAAGGTAAATGTCCCCAATGGGATACAGACAGAAAAATCTAAGCTTACAGGGGTTTACCCATTCTATACTCCAGGGGTCTCCAAAACTTTCTAAGCAAAAGGCCAATTTACTGGCCTTCAACCTTTAGGGGAGCTGGACTGTGGTTGGTGGGTGTAGGAAATGCCCCGGCATCAGTGTTCCATCATTTGTTTTAGTGGGAGAAATAACGCCCCTAATGGTGTCAATAGGGGGAATGGTGCCCCATCATTGGTATCAGTGGAAGGAATAATGCCCCTTTATTGGTATCGGTGGGAGGAATAATGCCCTATCATTAGTTTTAGTGGGAGAAATAGTGCCTTTAATGGTATCAGTAGGGGAAATGGTGCCCCATCATTGGTATCAGTGGGAGGAATAGTGTCCCATCACTGGTATTCGTGGAAGGAATAACGCCCCATCATTCTTTTTAGTGGGAGAAATGGTGCCCTTAATGGTATCAGTGGGAGGAATAGTGCCCCATCACTGGTATCAGTTGGAGGAATAGTGTTCAATCATTGGTATCAGTGGGAGGAATAGTGTCCCATCATTGGTATCAGTGGGAAGAATCATGCCCCATTATTGGTATCAGTGGGATGAATAGTGTCCCATCATTGGTATCAGTGGGAGGAATAGTGTCTCATCATTGGTATCAGTGGAAGGAATAGTGCCCCATCATTGGTATCATTGGAAGGAATAGTGTCTCATCATTGGTTTTAGTTGGAGAAATAGTGCCATTAATGGTGTCAGTAGAAGGAATAGTGCCCCATCATTGGCATCAGTGGGAAGAATAATGCCCCATCATTGGTGTCAGTGGAAGAAATAGTGCCCCATCATTGGTATTAGTGGGAGAAATAGTGCCCTTAATGGTTTCAGTAGGGGGAATAGTGCCCCATCATTGGTATCAGTGGGAAGAATAGTGCTCCATCATTGGTATTCGTGGGAGGTATAACGCCCCATCATTCTTTTTAGTGGGAGAAATGGTGCCCTTAATGGTATCAGTTGGTGGAATAGTGTTCAATCATTGGTATCAGTGGGAGAAATAGTGTCCCATCATTGGTATCAGTGGGAGGAATAGTGCTCCATCACTGGTATTCGTGGAAGGAATAGTGCTCCATCATTGGTATTCGTGGGAGGTATAACGCCCCATCATTCTTTTTAGTGGGAGAATGGTGCCCTTAATGGTATCAGTGGGAAAAATAGTGCCCCATCACTGGTATCAGTTGGAGGAATAGTGTCCCATTGTTGGTATCAGTTGGAGGAATAGTGTCCCATCATTGGTATCAGTCGGAGGAATAGTGTCCCATCATTGGTATCAGTCGGAGGAATAGTGTCCCATTATTGGTATCAGTGGGAGGAATAGTGTCCCATCATTGGTATCAGTGGGAGGAATAGTGCCCCATCATTGGCATCAGTGGGAAGAATAGTGTCCCATCATTGGTATCAGTGGGAGGAATAGTGCCCCATCATTGGCATCAGTGGGAGGAATAGTGTCCCATCATTGGTATCAGTGGGAGGAATAGTGTCCCATCATTGGTATCAGTGGGAGGAATAGTGCCCCATCATTGGCATCAGTGGGAAGAATAGTGTCCCATCATTGGTATCAGTGGGAGGAATAGTGCCCCATCATTGGCATCAGTGGGAGGAATAGTGTCCCATCATTGGTATCAGTGGGAGGAATAGTGCCCCATCATTGGTATCGGTGGAAGGACTAGTGAGAGAAATAGTGGCTTTAATGCAGTTGGTAGAGGTAATGGTGCCCCATCATTAGTGTCAGTTGGTGGAATAGCGCCCCAAGGACCAGATAAAGTCAAGCAAAGAGCCACATCCAGCCCCTGGGACACGATTTGGGGACCACTGCCCTACCCTATCCAATACTAAAATAAAATTTGGCTATACATACACTCTAAATAGTGTTCACTTTTCAAAGGGAACATTTACATTATCTTCTCCTTTCAACCCCACCATCTCCGATTGCCAATGGTGGGCTGCCGCCATATTGAATTTGCCCAGTGATGTGAATGTTGAACAAAACAATAACCTAAACCTCCGTGTACTATGAGATTTGGTCTGATATGATCTATCTGCATGTTTCTGTGTCACGTATGTAACAATGCATGCTATTTCTTCCTTGTCCTGGCCGCTCACTGTTCTCTTCCTTCTTGATGCATGTTTCTATTCACCTTCTAATTACAATGCACTCTTCAGCTGTTTTGGATGCTCCCATGCTGCACTTTGTGGACCACAGCTTTGAAAAAATATCACTGACGCTGAGTTTTTGTTATTTGCCATAAAGAAATACCAGTCGATGGCGAAAAGCTGAGATATTTATAAGAATATTTGTGCAATCGGCCTATGTCTGGCTTACTAACCTCTACCTCACTACTGCATCCATCCAGTACCGGTGGGGCAGATCTTGTAACATCATCTTCATTTTTTGCAGAAAAGCAATTCAGCTTCGGCCTTCCCCTTTCCACTCCTGGGAGTTGCGGTCCCTGTATCTTGTGGTGTTGTGCTTCTGTTTATTATTGTGGTCATTTTTATGGTGTTGACGGCGAGGAAGAGAAGACAGTCGGAAGGCACCTACAGCCCAAGCCAGCAGGAGGTAGCGGGGGCCCGGCTAGAAATGGACAGCGTCTTGAAAGTGCCTCCTGAGGAACGTTTGATATAAAACCAGGAACATGTGACTGAGAACCTCATCTCAGATTTGATTTTGAAAGTGCCAAATTTTTGATGCCTCAACAGGTCCTGAGTAAGGGGATCCTTCATAGTAAGCTCCTCTTATCCCTGGGGTCCCAAGTGAGGGACCTTTTATAAAGAGATTTTTCTATCCCTGGGGTCCTGAGTGATGGATCCTCCATAAAAAATCTCCTCCTATCCCTGGGGTCCTGAGTGAGGGATTCTTCATAATGAGCTCTTGCTATACTTGGGGTCCCGAGTGAGGGATCCTTGATAATGAGCTCCTTCTATCCATGGGGTCCCAAAGAGGGGATCCTTCATAATGAGTTCCTCCTATCCCTGAGATCCTGAAGTAAGTATCCTTCATAACGAGCTCTTACTATCCTAAGGCATCCTGAGTGAGGGATCTTCATAATAAGCTCTCACTATCCCAAGGGGACCTGAGTAAGGAATCCTTCATAATGAGCTCCTCCTATCCCCGGGGTCCTGAGTGAAGGATCCTCTATAATGAACTCCTCCTATCCCCGGGGTCCCTAAGGAAAGATCCTTCATGATGAGCTCCACCTATTCCTGGGTTCCCGAAGGAGGAATCCTTCATAATGAGCTCCTCCTATCCCTGGGGTCCCGAAGGAGGAATCCTTCATAATGAGCTCCTCCTATCCCTGGGGTCCTGAGTGAGGGGATCCTTCACAATGAGCTCCTCCTATCCCTGGGGTCCTGAGTGAAGGGATCCTTCATAATGGGCTCCTCCTATCCCTAGGCTCCCGACTGAAGGGATCCTTCATAATGAGCTCCTCCTATCCCTTGGGTCCCGAGTGAGGGGATCCTTCATAATGAGCTCCTCTTATCCCTGGGATCTTGAAGGAGGGTATCCTTCATAATGAGCTCCTCCTGTCCCAAGTGAGGTATCCTTTATAATGAGCTCCTCCTCTCCCTTGGGTCCCGAGTGAGGGATCCTTTATAAAGAGCTCCTCCTATCCCTGGGGTCCCGAGTGAGGGATCCTTTATAAAGAGCTCCTCCTATCCCTGGGGTCCCGAGTGAGGGATCCTTTATAAAGAGCTCTTCCTATCTCTGGGGTCCTGAGTGAGGAGGTCCTTCATAATGAGCTCCTCCTATTTCTAGGGTCCCAAAGGAGAGATCCTTCAATATGAGCTCCTCCTATCCCTAGGGTCCTGAGTGAGGGAATCCTCCACAATGAGCTCTCTCTCTACCCCAATGAGTGTGTTGATTATGCTCACTGCACTAAAGGCATGGGAATACCCACTTGCAACATTTTTCCAACCAAAGTTGCTTGGCACTATCGAACAATCAGCCAGAAAACCTTTGATGGAAAGAAATATTTTGGGCAACTGATCATATGCTTTAAGCTACCTGAACCAGAATTCAACATCAACGGTTTCCAAATTGCCACCATCACCACTGCCTTGCCCCCATGTACAGAACATGACTTGGATATGCACTTAAACCACCTCGGACTTCATGCTCAGATCTTGGGAGCATCTATACAGTTCATTTTGGTTATTTAATGTACCAGAATATCACATACTGTATATAACATGGACTGTAACCTGGAATTCTTTTGACCTATTTATGCTCCATGATGTCCATTGTTGGGAGACTACTACACTGTATTGAAATGCCTGTCTGTGCCTTAGATCTGCAAATAACTTTTTTCATTGTGACTTTTGGGGGTTGATGTACTAAAGGCAAATAAGCCATTCGCTTTGCGAAGGAAGTTACATTTTGGCAGGTAAATTTCCCCAGAGCTTATTGAATGGGGGACTTGTAAGGGTCCCTCATTAGATGGCAGTTGGCACCATGTTGACTCCAGACCTGCCCCTCTTCTTCTTGGATGGGATAGTCACCTTCCTTCTATTTAGGAGATACTCCGCCATACTGTGGTCACACCTTTCTTCTTCTCCTCCATATTCCTGGCCTGGTACCTGGAATAAAGAATGTCCGGTCCAGTTGCATGTTACCACTTTACTGCACAACTCCGGCGCATTCACCAGTACATCTTCCTTCATGACAGCAGTCTATATCATGACTTTCTGACGGTAGGCTCTAGTGAAGAACCCTACCTCCATTCCACAACTTCCCGACAGTGCAAAACACTCAATATCATCAGTTGCCAATGCAGCCATCTTCCCCAGATATTAGTCTCTTCCACAGGTGAGCCACATGTAGGGTGTACCTTCCTCAAACATGGGAAGAAATGTCACCAGCACACCAAAGATTCCTCAAGAAGGGTCCAAAGCTTTCCTTTCATGGTCATATAGAACATATAAGGCAATATTTCAGAGCCACAGAAGACCCCTTCATCAGTCGTGTGTTCTCATACATGGGGCACGCTTCGCTTAGGCTCCACAGCCATTCTAAACCAAGCCACAGGACCTGCTAGATGTCCCCAATGTGTCCTCCACTGATCACCCTGGTAGTTCAGCCCCCTCTTTCCGGCAGCATGGTGCTACATCTTGCTGATCGTGGGGGGGTGTCCTGCTCCCGTACCCTAACTCTCCTAGGCCCCACCCACAGCTGGCATATAAAAGGGGCACCAACTCTTGCCCCTCACCAAAAGAGGTGCAGCAAATAAAGGGCACTTACACCTGCCAACAGACTAACATCATCCAATCATGTGCAAGCAAAAAGTATTTAAATTTATTTTCCTTGCAAGCAATTGGGTATTCTTTGCAAACTGAAATTTTGCTCCAGGCCCCATATGTTGAACACAAGGCCCGCGGGCCGAATCTGGCCCTCCAGATTATTTCATTTGGCCCTCGCAACTAACCTGCAGCTGTGGCACCCCCCCTCGTCTCCACCCCCCCCACCTTGTCTCAGCAGCAGAGGGGAGGACAGAACTCCACAAGATCCTCTGCTTCTCAATTCAGCCGTCAAGAGATTTGTCTATGCCACCCCCACCTCAGAGAAGTCGGCAGCAGGGAGGAGGACAGAACTCCTCCACCAGATCCTGCGCTACTCCGTTCAGCTGCAGCAACCCCTCGTCCCCGCCCAGTGGTGGCTGGTGCTCTAATTTTTGGGGGGAGCGGCACACAAACCACCTGACCCCCCCCATACGTTGAGTCAAACCCCCCACACCTCCCCTGTCGCTCGATCAATCCCCCTCCGTCACTCAGTCGATCGTTCCTTCGTCAATCAGCCATGCACATTGAGTCAAACCCCCCACACCTTCCCTATCGCTCGGTCAAACCCCCCCGTCACTCGAACGATCCTTCGTTCGTCAATCAGCCCTGCACTTACCCCATACAGACTGCGGGCAGCTTCGGCGGCCTTCCCCTGCGTCTCCCCCTCAGCGCCTCCCCCCCTGCTCCCGGCCAATACAGCCGCTTCTCCTCTCGGCCAATCAGGTCTTAAGACCCGCTTCCTGATTGGCCAGGAGGAAGACAATAGTGAATATATTAATTCACTATTACATAGTTACATAGGTTGAAAAAAGACACAAGTCCATCTAGTTCAACCTTAAAAACAATAAATAAATATTGTATATATAGTATAAATAAATACTATTGTCACACAAGTGGGTGGGATCAGGGGCGCACTGCTCTGCGCCCCAAGCCCACCCTTTTTTTAAGCCAATTAGAGCCTCAGGCTCTAATCACGTGCTTCAAAAAAAAAAAAGAACCCATAGAAATCCATACGTCCGGCGCCCCGCATGTAGATTAGGGGGCCGAGTGCATGGATTAGGGGGGCTGTGCCCCTGTATGGAGCGGCCACCACTGTCTCCACCTCCCTCTGGTCTCAGCATTCAGCAGAGGCCGACAGCTGACTCCAACCCTCCTCTGGTCCTCCTCCAGACCCTGCACTTTTTACTTCCTAGCACCACCTCCAGCTTTAACACATAGTAAGGGGGGTGCACTGTAATGTAAGGGAGGGTGGGGAAATCTTGACACCTGATTGAAAGGAAGGGGGACGGGGGGACATCTAGGCTTACAGGTACAACCGGCCCTGAGGGCGACCATAATGCTGATGTGGCCTGCAATGACATGGAGTTTGACACCCCCGGCTTTAGGGAATATTTCCCTTCACTGTGCAACTTCCCTTCCAAACTGAACAGCCTATTTGCCTTTAGTAAAGCAACCCCCCCATTGTATCTACTGAACTGAATGAAGCCATCGATTGATACGCACCTTTCACCTGCTTTACCTGCAGTCCTATGGATGGGATCACTGTCCAGCAATGTGAAGTACTGGAAATAAGCAATAATAGCCCCCCGAGGACAAATGTTGTATATATTGTTTTAGTGCCTTATAATTATTACTGTATTTGTTATTTTGTAACGATCGGCCAACGATCGTTTTTGGAATCGAGCGTGTCCTATTCAGAAAGACGACTACTATTACTATCCTCTGTTTATACCGGGTTACACTGGACATTGTAAAAAAAAAATACTGACCACTCATTTATAAAGGAGAAAGGTGTTTTGGACAAAAGCGACCAATCAGAATTGACTTGTCAGTCTTCCCCTGCAGCTGAGAAATCTGTTAAATATGAAGTCCAGAGGCAGAGTAAAAAAAAAAGAGAAAAAAAATAAATGTAGGTTTGTGGTTTTTTTTTTTTTTTTTAAAAAGGTTCAACTCCTATTATATAATACATTTATTTTATTGTTTTTTTGCAAATTAACATTTACTACAGAATGCTTTCGCGGTACAGTCAGGGTTGTTTTAAATGCAGGGCAAAAGGGGCAGCTGTTCCGGGCCCCATCATTGTTGTGGGGCCCAAAGCAGCTGTCCCTTCAGCCTGCGCTACCTATAAGTAGAGGAGAAGTGTATTGGGGTTGAGGGGGGGGGCGCCAAGAAAATGTTTGCCCAGTGTCCAATCAATATTAAAGATAGCCCTGGGTACAGAGCTCACAGATCATTCTGGGCTTTGAAAAAAAAGAAGAAAGTCCAGCATTGGTCACTCACTTTGGATCTTAATTTCTATTGGCCATGTGAGATGGAGTGTGGGGAAGGTGTGTCCCCACTTAAAGGATAGGTTCACCTTTTGGAAAAAAAAATGCATTTATTTTTTTTGTATGGAGCCTGCAGAGCGTGGCACTGGCGATCAGCAGATTGCGGGTGCAATGCCAGGATCCTGCTGGAGAGCGGCCTGCCCGTACCTCCGATGGACAGGCCGTTACTTGAGAGAGCAGGAAGGTCATTGGACTACGAGGATGTCTACCGGCTCCCTCTAGTTCTCCCATGGAGAACTACAAGCCGTCTGCCGCAATGGATCATGGTAGTTGTAGTCCATTCAATCACAGGAATCTGTGAATGAATGATGCGGCCGCGTGGGCGGAGCCCCACATCAAATTGTGACAGCGGGTGTGGGGAGGAAGATTGCCCGCCCTTTGTCACAGGGGGAGGGGGCGCTCGCTGAACATATTACACCCCAAGTACAGCTGTGTCCTATTCAGAAAGGTGGACTTCCCCTTTAATGATTCAGCTGTTTGTTCTCGATAGCAAGAGATCAAAAGGAGTTCTAGATGACTGACTCGAGTGCAGCACCTGCTGGCTGCAAGTGGATGATATGAAAATATTCGAATGCAATATTTTTTTAAATTAAAATAAAATTTTAAATTAAATTAAAATGCATTTTTTTTATTTAAATGGTTCACTTGGTAATATTTTATATTAAACTGGCTAACAAGTAACATTATTTTTCAAAGATTAATAAGAAGGTAGCCATGTTGGGTCCCTTGTCCTCATCCTAGTTCCAACCACTGCAAGTTCTCCTCTTCCTCTGATATTTCCTGGAAGTGGTCCGCCATTTATTATCTCTAATCTAACCTGCACAAGAACATGACAACTGGAATCTGATTGGTTGCTGTGGGACACACCCCCAGTTTTTTATGAATAGAACACACCCCCAGGCTGTAATAGACGTTTCTGCTGAAACTCGAGCCGTGACATCAAAGAGGGGCTTATACTACTGACTGAGCAGAGAAACTCTGTATAAATGTACACTTACCCACCTTTCCCAACCCCCCCTGACCTAACTACCCAATGCCTGCACAGTGTACACTTACCCACCCTTCCCAACCCCCCCTGACCTAACTACCCAATGCCTGCACAGTGTACACTTACCCACCCTTCCCAACCCCCCCCCCGACCTAGACCTAATTACCCAATGCCTGCACAGTGTACACTTACCCACCCTTCCCAACCCCCCCCCCCGACCTAGACCTAATTACCCAATGCCTGTACAGTGTACACTTACCCACCCCTTCCCAACCCCCCTGACCTAACTACCCAATGCCTGTACAGTGTACACTTAACCACCCCTCCCAACCCCCCCTGACCTAACTACCCAATGCCTGCACAGTGTACACTTACCCACCCCTCCCACCCCCCCGACCTAACTACCCAATGCTTGCACAGTGTACACTTACCCACCCTTCCCAACCCCCCCCCCCCCGACCTAACTACCCAATGCCTGTACAGTGTACACTTACCCACCCTTCTCACACCTTCCCCTGACCTAACTACCCAATGCCTGTACAGTGTACACTTACCCACCCTTCTCACACCTTCCCCCGACCTAACTACCCAATGCCTGTACAGTGTACACTTACCCACCCTTCTCACACCTTCCCCCGACCTAACTACCCAATGCCTGCACAGTGTACACTTACCCACCCCTCCCAACCCCCCCTGACCTAACTACCCAATGCCTGCACAGTGAGCCCTTGTATTGGGTCACCTTTTAGCATCTCCCATTTGGAAACTGGATTGGGGCATGGGTAGTTTAATTCAGGAAGTCTAGGGAGGATGGATAAGTGCACTTGTAAGAAAAATAAACTTTGGGGTCTATTTATAAAAAAAAAAAAAATACAATTGCATAGCCATTCATCCAGCGAATTTGCATGTACATTCGGGCAAAACAGATGTTCTTTTAGGCCATTTCCTTTTCTGATCCAATGTTTTGGGCAGTAGTGCAATACCACATTAGACCACTAGATGGAGCTGATAAGCATAGGAAATACATATGTCTGTTTAACAAAGGATTCAACATAACAATTCTAGAGAAGATTGGCAAATAAATGTAACCAGTGGTTACGAATTCCCTCTAGTGTCATCTAGAATTGTTACCTTGTATCATTTGTTACAAAGATGTATATATTTCCTATACTCCTCAGCTCCATCTAGTGGTCATAATGCGGTATATTATCACTGCCCATAATAAAAAGAACATTCGTTCAGAAAATAGCCTAAAAAAAAAAACACTTGTGTTTAGGCAAGTTTTGAACGAATGTACATGCAGATTCGCTGGACAAATGTTGGGAAGATCCCTTTACTCTTTAAGGTGAATTTATAATGGAGATGCTCTTGATGTTATGTGATTGTACAAACACTGGTTCTGTGTGCTGAAGGATCATTTGTACAAAGTGTATGATATTGATCTGTATATGTTGTATCCTGTATGGTCATCTATTGTATAATAAACAACTGCCAAATGCAACAGCAAATGAATGAACTTGGTTTCCCCCCCCCAAAAAAAAAGGTTCTGAAAACACATAATGCTAATCTGTATTGGGTTAAAGGAGTCTTCCAACTTCACCAACTCTTCCCGGGTCCACGGCTGCTGCTCTGTCAAGCGTAGTCTACTTTGGCGGTATCCATAGTAGAAGAAAGTGGAAAATGGTGCCGGACCTGTAAAGTTATCTTATGGTATTGATCCTGATGTAGGTGATCTGGTTCCTGGGCGGGGGGCTTCTCCGCTCCCCCCGAGGATCTCCACGGCTTGTAGTGTAATGTAACAAAAATTGTAAATTGAAACGCCACATCACTGCTAGGAGGTCCACATACAACTTTATTCTGATAGAAGTCTAGAGGACAATCCAAAGAGTATGCAACATGCTTTAGGGGTCTAAAACCGTCACCCCCCCATCAGGGGCTGAGATTGAAAATATAAATCGGCATTCCTCAACCTCTGTACCCCAAATGAACTCTTAAAATAATTTTAAGGTCTCATTGAACCCCATCAATTTATTGAGGTCATTGGGAAAATGCCCCTTAAATTGGTGGTCAGTTGTAAGAATGGCCCCTTTACAGTGGTGGTCAGTGGCAAAAATTGCCCCCTTACAGTGGTTGTCAGTGGTGAGACTGGCCCCCCTACAGTGAGGATCAGTGGTAAGAATGGCCCCCCTACAGAGGTGATGAGTGGTAAGAATGCCCCCTTACAGTGGTGGTCAGTGGTAAGAATGGCCCCCTACAGAGATGACAGTGGTGGTCAGTGCCAAAAATTGCCCCCTTACAGTGGTGAGAATGGCCCCCTTACATTGGTGGTCAGTAAAAAGAATGGTCCCCTTACAGTGGTGAGAATGGCCCCCTTACAGTGGTGGTCAGTGATAAGAATGGCCCCCTTACGGTGGTGGTCAGTGGTAAGAATGGCCCCCTTACAGTGGTGGTCAGTGGTAAGAATGGCCCCTTACAGTGGTGGTCAGTGGTAAGAATGGCCCCTTACAGTTGTGGTCAGTGATAAGAATGGCCCCTTACAGTTGTGGTCAGTGGTAAGAATGGCCCCCTTACAGTGGTGAGAATGGCCCCCTTACAGTGGTGGTCAGTGATAAGAATGGCCCCCTTACGGTGGTGGTCAGTGGTAAGAATGGCCCCCTTACAGTGGTGGTCAGTGGTAAGAATGGCCCCTTACAGTTGTGGTCAGTGATAAGAATGGCCCCTTACAGTTGTGGTCAGTGGTAAGAATGGCCCCCTTACAGTGGTGGTCAGTGGTGAGAATAGTTCCTTACAGTGGTGGTCAGTGATATAATAATGGGTTCCTTACAGTGGTGGTCAGTGGTAAGAATGGCCCCTTACAGTGGTGGTCAGTGGTGAGAATAGTTCCTTACAGTGGTGGTCAGTGATATAATAATGGGTTCCTTACAGTGGTGGTCAGTGGTAAGAATGGCCCCTTACAGTGGTGGTCAGTGCTAAGAATGGCCCCCTTACATTGGTGGTCAGTGGTAAGAATGGCCCCTTCCAGTGGTGGTCAGTGATAAGAATGGCTCCCTTCCAGTGGTGGTCAGTGATAAGAATGGCCCCCTTCCAGTGGTGGTTAGTGGTAAGAATGGCCCCCTTCCAGTGGTTTTCAGTGATAAGAATGGCCCCCTTACAGTGGTGGTCAGTGATAGGAATGGCCTCCTTCCAGTGGTGGTCAGTGGTAAGAATGGCTCCCCTCCAGTGGTAGTCAGTGATAATAATGGCCTCCTTACATTGGTGGTCAGTGATAATAATGGCCCCTTCCAGTGGTGGTTAGTGATAAGAATGGCTCCCTTCCAGTGGTTTTCAGTGGTAAGAATGGCCCCTTCCAGTGGTGGTCAGTGGTAAGAACGGCCTCCTTACATTGGTAGTCAGAATGTCACTGTTACAGAGAGCTAAAAATATAATTGGCATTGTCTCCCTGGTTCTGCCCAATGGCGTTGGCCCCAGAATTATGCATGCACCATCAGATGGGAGGTGTCAGTCGGCTCAAGGAACTCTGAGCAACCACTGGAGGAACCCTCGGGTTTCCATTGAACCCTGTATAAGAATGGCTGATACAAAAGGACTGGAAGTGACCTGAACCTTTTTTAATGGTATTTCTTCCAGTGTGATAACAAGCACAGGTCTCAGCTGTTGGTTTGGCGGCTCCCTACTAATCTATTTATCTTGCTTCAAATCTCAAGCCCTGATGAAGGGGGGTAATTTTGGACCTCCGAAATGAATTGGCTACTCTTTGCATTGTCCCTTTGACTATAACTGGAATAGAGTCCTATGTGGACCTTTTAGCGGTGGTCTGTTATTTCATTTTATTTATATATTTTTTTCTTACAACGCCTGTAAATCAAATGGGGGGAAAAGTTCTTAATTGCCCCTTTGTATCCGACTGTCCTTATGGGTTGGTTTATTTGTTCTGTTCTTTTCATCCTTGGATGGGAGACGGTTCACGTTTTAAATTCAAGATGTCAAAAAAATTCTTCCCTATTTGGAGGATTTAAATGTAACGACTTGAGATAACCACCATGTTAGCCGCCAGCAGCCCGGTTACCAGCAGCTCAGCCGTCAGCACCCTAGCAACCTGTTTAGTAACAATCTCAATCACACTTAATCTCAAAGAAACACCTCCACCCTGCGAACCAGTAAGTGTAATTGTTACACTAACTTTTATTTTTGCATAAACAAGCTACCACAGTTGGCGCCTCCACACCCCTCCTTTTTTCAACATTGTTTAGTAACACTGCCCTGTGTATACTGAGCTGCAGCGAGGGCACAGTATGTGGTATGGACACTCCAATCTCAGCAAGGGCCGCCTCAGGCCCTTGCTTTGCCCCACTGGTGGCAAGTCCATGGGCATTGATGACAGTAACTCAGTCAAAGGATATACATTGCTAGCCGCCAGCAGCCCGGTTACCAGCAGCTCAGCCGCCAGCACCCTAGCAACCTGTTTAGTAACGCTGCCCTGTGTATACTGAGCAGCAGGGAGGGCACAGTACGTGGTATGGACAATCCAATCTCACCAAGTGCCGCCTCAGGCCCTTGCTTTGTCCCATTGGTGGCAAGTCCATGGGCATTGATGACAGTAACTCAGTCAAAGGATATACATAGCTAGCATACAAGGCTCTATAATTCCATCTCACAGATATCATAAATATGTAAAAGTATCCGTAAAGGAACGGGCGCCTCGGCCGGCAGCAGCTCCACTCTCCAATATTGTTGTGTGTGTACAGCTAGTGCACCAAAGCTGGCAATCCCCTATAGCAGTGGATGTGGCCCTTTGCCTGCCTTTATCTGGCCCTTGGGTCATTCCCCCCCCCCACTTACCTTAATAATGGGGCTCTGATGCCAGGACAATTTCTACTTCCGATGGACACAATGTGCTCCCCCTAAAGTCTGGACCTTTGTTTAGAAAGTTTGGAGACCCCTGCCCTAGAGTACCGTCACTCAGATGTTTGAATGATGCTCCATCTTAACCACTGAGTGACGCTACTCCGGTGGATTGACAGGGCACCCGTTCCTTCCTAGATATCGAACGTATTTTTACAAATGTATATTTGGCATGCAATGACCATGACCAATACCATACTGCATATTGCACCCAGTATAAGTTGTCGTTGGGCAAGACAGTCCAACAACAAACCTATCCAAGTCGAGTACACCAAAACCCGGTGTCTAGAATGGCTCCCTTCTAGTGGTGGTCAGTGATAAGAATGACCCCTTCCATTGGTGGTCAGTGATAAGAATGGCTCCCTTCCAGTGGTGGTCAGTGATAAGAATGGCCTCTTCCATTGGTGGTCAGTGATAAGAATGGCTCCCTTCCAGTGGATCTCCTATGAGCACCAAGCACATAAAAACTACATGAGCTCCCCCTGCACTACAAGGGTTGAGGAAGAACATAACCCTCCCAAGGAATTGGCGTTCCTTTTCCCCCACTTGCCTCGGGTGTGCCTCTGTAATTATATACTTAAAAGTCACGCGGACCCAGGGTTGTCCTCTTTTTTTTTTTTTTTTTTTTTTTTCCCACTCCATTCTCCTACTCAAGGTCCCATCCCGGGCCGCCATCTTCATTGATTATATTATGGGGAGGTGGCTCTCTCTTCCTGGTTCCTGCGGCTGCCTCCGCAATGACGAGGTGTCAAATCTCGGCACGTGTGTGAGATCTGCAAAACCCCCCAAAAATATTACTGTTTTTGAGGCTTCAAGGGGTTGATATATCGATCACAATATATTAAAAAGGTTCTATAAATATACACAACCTGCAGTTTTTTTTAATATGAATTCCATGTATTAACCCCTTCACGCCTAAGGGTAAAAAAATCCTAATGCCTACTCACAATTTTGCAACTTCGTCATTGTCATTGTGCATCCAGGTGGATTATACCTCCTTTTTTTTTTTTTGTTCAGGACAAATTGGGCTTTCAATTGGCGGTAAATGGTAATGGATACCGCCTGATTTTTTTTGTTATTATTATTATCAAAGAAAAACTGGCACAAAATAGTAAAAAAAAAAAAATTCTTCCTTAACCACATAAGGACCGAGCCTCTTTCTGAGATTTGTTGTTTACAAGTTAAAAACTGTTTTTTTTTTTGCTAGAAAATTACTTAGAACCCCCCCAAACATTATACATTTTTTTTTCTAACACCCTAGAGAATAAAATGGTGGTCGTTGCAATACTTTCTGTCACACCGTATTTGCGCAGCGGTCTTACAAGCGCACTTTTCTTTTGGAAAAAATACACTTTTTTTTAATTAAAAAATAAGACGGCAGTAAAGTTAGCTCAATTTTTTTTTTATATTGTGAAAGATAATGTTACGCCGAGTAAATTGATACCCAACATGTCACGCTTCAAAATTGCGCCCCGCTCGTGGAATGGTGACAAACTTTTACCCTTAAAAATCTCCATAGGCGACGTTTAAAAAACATTCTACAGGTTGTATGTTGTGAGTTACAGAGGAGGTCTAGGGCTAGAATTTTTGCTCTCGCTCTACCGATCGTGGCGATACCTCACATGTGTGGTTTGAACACCGTGTGGGCGCGACTTACGTATGCGTTCGCTTCTGGGCGCGAGCTCGTCGGGACGGGGCGTGTTTAAAAATTTTTGTTTTTTTTCTTATTTATTTGTTCTTATTTTTTAATTTTTTTACACTGTCCTTAAAAAAAATAAAAAAATAAAAAAATTGTGTCACTTTTATTCTTATTACAAGGAATGTAAACATCCCTTGTAATAGAAAAAAAAAGCATGACAGGTCCTCTTAAATATGAGATCTGGGGGGTCAAAAAGACCTCACATCTCATATTTAGACTACAATGCAATTAAAAAAAAAAAAAAAAAAATGGCCCTTTAAGAGCTGTGGGCGGAAGTGGCGTTTTGACGTCGCTTCCGCCCTTCAATGATATGGAGATGGGTGGGGGGGGCCATCTTCTCCTCACTCATCTCCATGTCAAGCCACAAGAAAGACCTGATCGCCTCCGCCGCTGCCGACGGCTCCGGTAAGCGGCGGAGGGCACCGAGGCGCAGCGGGAGGGGGAGGGCCCTCTCCCGCCGCCGATAAAAGTGATCTCGCGGCGAATCTGCCGCAGAGACCACTTTTATCTTAAACCGGACCGCCCGCTGAAGAAGAGGATACCGGGGTTATGCCAGCTAGCTGCTGCCATAATGATACTCCTCTTCAAACAGCCGACGTAAAACGACGGTGGGCGGTCCGGAAGTGGTTACATTTAACTGTATATTTATTGTTCCTATCATAACCTACCACCAATGAACAACCCAAAATAAATTCTCCTACTCCCGACGATCGCAGCGATATCACATCTGTGTGTGTTATTTGTTGCGTGTACCCGTAGTAAAGCCCAGAAACAATAGTGCGCTATTTCCATTTTTTTTTTTTAATCCTACCGAAAACACACTGATACTAATTTAAAAAATGCTTTTTAATTAAAAAAAAAAAAAAATCATGCCCAAAATATACTGACTGTGACCTTTGACCCTAACCTTGACCTTTGACCCTTACCTAACCCTAACCCTAGCGCTGACCTAGATCAAACCGTGATCTAGCTATTTTTTTATTGGATTATTATTATTTATATATTTTTTTTATTTATTTTTTTTTATTACACACAATTTTTTTTTCTCTTTGCAAAGAGAAAGAGAGATACAATGTATCTCTCCCCTCCATTCACAGAAAAAGAAACACAGGGTCCGGCTTCCCAGTGACTGATCACTGTGATAGCCAATCAGAGGCTATCGCAGCGATCAGGTGACCCGGAACTGGGAGTTCTGGGTCCTGATCATTAGTAGGGGACCCGGAGATCACAGTGAGACCCCCACTCTCTGTGCTCGGGGCAAGCTCAGCGGCACGCTCCCAGCACAAAGACAGATACACAGATATGCGGCCCATCGGAAAAAAGCCCAGGCCAGTGGGGCCAGATATCTGCGTACTGTCAGAGGCGTGAAAGGGTTAATACATCCTAAAAAACACACATAACCCCAGGTATACCCAATCCCATTAAAAAAATAAACTTGGCACACAAAGGGGGTTATTGACTAAAACTGGAGCGTGGGGCTCTGTATAGAAGCCAATCGGCTTGCAGGTTTTATTGTCAAAGCTTAGTTGAACAAGCTGAAGTTAGAAGCTGATTGGCTACCATGCACAGCTGCACCAGATTTAGAGTGCGCCACTTTTAGCAAATCTACTCCAGTGTATCCTTAATTTGAGTATGTAGAATACTCACTTCCTCTAATAATGAAGGTAAGTAACTATCTCTCATTGCTTCGATCAGGGATATCCAAACTTTCTTAACAAAAGGGCCAAGTGACTGTCCTTCAGGCTTTAGGGGCGGCACTGGGAATAGAAAATGGCCCAACATCTGTGGGAGTAAACCATGTCTGAGGCTTGGTGGTCAGTGGGAGTAAGAAAAATACATGACGCTTGTGATCAGGAGGCGGAAGAATAGTGCCCCATCATTGGTGTCAGTGGAAGGAATAGTGCCCCATCATTGCTATCAGTGGGAGGAATAGTGTCCCATCATTGGTATCAGTGGGAGGAATAGTGTCCCATCATTGGTATCAGTGGGAGGAATAGTGTCCCATCATTGGTATCAGTGGGAGGAATAGTGTCCCGTCATTGGTGTCAGTGGAAGGAATAGTGTCCCATCATTGGTGTCAGTGGGAGGAATAATGCCCCATCATTGGTATCAGTGGGAGGAATAGTGCCCCATCATTGGTATCAGTGGGAGGAATAGTGTCCCATCATTGGTGTTAGTGGGAGGAATAGTGTCCCATCATTGGTGTCAGTAGGGGGGAATAGTGTCCCATCATTGGTGTCAGTAGGGGGGGAATAGTGTCCCATCATTGGTGTCAGTGGGAGGAATAGTGCCCCATCCTTGGTATCAGTGGGAGGAATAGTGCCCCATCATTGGTATCAGTGGGAGGAATAGTGTTCCATCATTGGTGAATAGTTCCCCATCATTGGTATCAGGGGAGGGGGGGAATAGCACCCCACCACTGGTATCAGTCGGAGAAGAAGAATGCTCTTTACATTGGTGGTCAGTGGGAAGAAATAGTGCCTAATTATTGATATCAGTGGGATGAATAGTGCCCCATCATTGGTATCAGTGGGAGGAATAGTGCCCCATCATTGGTATCAGTGGAAGGAATAGTGTCCCATCATTGGTATCAGTGGAAGGAATAGTGTCCCATCATTGGTATCAGTGTGGGGAATAGTGCCCCATCATTGGTATCAGTGGGAGGAAAAGTGCACCATCGCTGGTGCCAGTGGGAGGAATAGCGCCCCATCGTTGGTGCCAATGGAAGGAATGGCGCTCCATTGTTGGCATTAGTAGAAGGAATATTGACCCATCATTGGTGCCAATGGAAGGAATAGTGCCTCATCCTTGGTGCCAATGGAAAGAATAGTGCATCATCACTGGTATCAGTGGGAGGAAACATGCACCATTGTTGGTGCTAGTGGGAGGAATAGCGCCCCATCGTTGGTGCCAGTGGGAGGAATAGCGCCCCATCGTTGGTGCCAATGGAAGAAATGGTGTTTTATTGTTGGTGTCAGTGGAAGGAATGGTGCCCCATCGTTGGAGTCAGTGGTAGAAATTGTGCCCCGAGGTCCAGATAAAATCAAGGGCCGCACCTGGCCTGCGAGCCACAGTTCGGAGACCACTGTGCTACAGTATATAATTTTTTCTTTATAAAAAAAGGAGACATATGTTAATAAAGTTGAGTAGCACCGGCAAGAAAAATATTTCTATTGGTTATTGTTGTCTTGTGTTTACTCTCCTATATTTAATCCAGAAACCACGTTTGGCCCGGAAGGCGCAGTCCTCCAGTCTGGTTGGCTCAGCCATAGGAACGGGAATGCTGTTCATACTGATGCTTGTGATCGCCATTATTATGATAACCATGCGGAAAAAGCGGGCCACCCAGGGGACGTACAGCCCAAGCCGGCAGGAAAAAGAAGGAGCAAGAGTAGAGATGTGGAACGTCCTCAAGTTGCCACCTACAGAGAGACTGATCTAAAGACAGCTGGTGAAGTAGACCAAGCCATCACCAAACCATTGTGAAGTCCAGCTTCAAGAGACTAAAAAACAGATCCTGGTATTCAAATGGTTTTTACAGGCATGGGGGGGGAGGCCTCTGAAGGACGGAAAGTCACAAGGTGGACAAAGTCATCATTACGGAAAAGGAAGTCTCCTCACCTTCTGTTTAAAAATGCTGAGCATATGGTTCAGCATGAGAGAGCCAAAGAAGTACAAAAACATAATAAAAACACTCTCTACAGCTGAGACTGCGTAAAACCTCCATTAAATGCACCTAGACTAAAGTTATCTCCGTCATATGGAGAATGTTGAGATATGATCATTATGTAGCACAGCCATAGCCTTCCTAGTACGGGTGAAAGGAGAATGGATAGCTGCAAATGAATAGTAAACATCTGAGTCTGCACCAGCCGTTCTCAACCTTTTTGACATGGAGGAACCCTTGAAACAGTGGCGTCGCTAGGGGGTGCCTTTTGGGGCTATAGCCCCAAAACAGGGGCCCATAGCCCCAAGTCTCTGCAGGGGTCCCCAAGGGGAGGGGAGGCTCTCTGGGGACCCTGATGTAAGTGGGGGGGCTCTCTGGGGACCCTGATGAAAGGGGGAGGCTCTCTGGGGACCCTGATTTTAAGGGGGAGGCTCTCTGGGGACCCTGATTTTAAGGGGGAGGCTCTCTGGGGACCCTGATGTAAGAGGGGCTCTCTGGGGACCCTGATGCAAGGGGGAGGCTCTCTGGGGACTCTGATGTAAGGAGGAGGCTCTCTAGGGACCCTGATGTAAGGGGGGGCTCTCTGGGGACCCTGATGTAACGGGGGGCTCTCTGGGGACCCTGATGTAAGTGGGGGGCCCTCTGGGGATATACACACATGTATATTACTGTATATACATGTGTATGCCCGCCCAAGCGTATGACTTTCTTTACTACGCTGCTATGGGCTCTAGCTCCAGATCTTTTGTAGACCTAGCAACGCCCCTGTCTTGAAATAACTTTCAGGTATTAGGGAACCTCTGCCAAAAATGACTATATCTACAACTCAAATGGAGAAAATGAGAGAAAATTGCCCCAGGGATTTTATGGGTGGGTGGGTGGGTGGGGTAAATATGTTTGAGAGGTATATGATTGGTATGAAGTGACTAATAAATAATATTAGTGAAAAATATATAAACTTTATTCAAAAGTTGCACAAAATGTTAGGTTAAAAACAATGAATGAACAACTCATACAGATCTTTCACTAACATCATGTTGCTGTGGGTTCTCAAACAGAAACACATACAGGCATAAGATATTAAAGACCCAACACGTTTCGGAATATTATAAGTATAATTCCTTCTTCAGGGGTATTCCTGTGAAGATACACCGTATGATCTAAAAAGGATGCATGGATCAGACATACCAATCATTATTACAGACTTAAGTCAATTATATTGTAATAGAATAATAGAAGATGAGAATGAAGAGCAAGGTTATTGGGAGAAAGGAACAAAAAGGAGAAAGCAATTAATTCATAATAAAAAAAAAGTGAAAAAAGCTTACTAAATGCACGCAGCTGTAATTGTTATTTTAGATTGGTAATTTAGCCGGTGATACTTCCAGCTCAGACCTCCATGACGCCAGTTTAAGATTGCCTCTTTGAAGGATGGAGCTGTATATAAATATAGGTATCGAACGTAGAATGTTGGACAGGGGCGGACTGACCATTCGGGCCCTCGGGCACTACCCGAGGGCCCCATGCCACTAGGGGGTCCCATCAGGGTTGCTAGCCTCAATAAAACCAGGGACAGTATGTAGAAATCTGTGTTTTTTTTAAAAATCCCAAGATTATAGCTGCCCCGCCTCTCCAGTACCTTTTCAGTGTGTGTATGTGTATTCTGTGTGTGTATACTGTGTGTGTATATTGTGTGTCTGTGTGTGTATACTGTATGTGTGTGTGTGTATACTGTGTGGCCCCATAATCTATTGCCTGGGGGGCCCCATAATCTCCTATTGCCTGGGGGCCCCATAATCTCTTCTTGCCCGGGGGGCCCCAATAATCTTCTCCTATTGCCTGGGGGCCCCATAATCTCTTATTGCCCGGGGGCCCCATAATCTCTTATTGCCTGGGGGGCCCCAATAATCTTCTCCTATTGCCTGGGGGCCCCATAATCTCTTATTGCCCGGGGGGCCCCCAATAATCTTCTATTGCCTGGGGGCCCCATAATCTCCTATTGCCCGGGGGGCCCCATGAGTTGTCAGTCCGCCCCTAATGTTGGAATATGTGTACAGTTGCTTCAGTGTGTTAGGATGGGTAGCAGCACCACGTTATATACACACATCGGGCATGTCATACCAGCGGAGTCCACAAGGAGCAGCACAGAGCGAAGAGACGGGGGGTGCGGGTCCCTAGATGTGAATATATAGTATAATATGAGTTTAACTATAGGATCAAATTTATACTATATATCATTGATATAGTGTAAGTGTAAGAGCATGGGGGAAATGAGGAAAAGAGGAAGCCTAATGTGCATAATTATAAGCACAGTGAGAGAATTACTCAATATAAGGTGATTATGAACAAATATCTAATTGATAAGCTTTGGTAAGTTATCGATACAATAATAGGAGAAAAATTCATGTATGGGTTGAAACATGGTAAAATGAGGTTAATTCCATCATTCAGGTGGAGTAAAGTAAATGCAAAAATGGCCAAAAAGATAGAAGTTTGGAACATGATATGGAGTCCAAAGAGAAAGGGAGCTGATGTGGTGAAACGGGCATTGCAGCTCAATTGCTGCACACACATACCCTGTTTCCCCGAAAATAAGACCTAGCGTGATTGTCGGTGATGGCTGCAATATAAGCCCTACCCCCCAAATAAGCCCTAGTTAAAGTCCTTGTAGGTCTTATTTTCAGGGTAGGGCTTATTTTTTGGGGGTAGGGCTTATATTGCAGCCATCACCGACAATCACACTAGGTCTTATTTTCGGGGAAACAGGGTAGTGTCCAAGAAAAACATCTGATATAACCCTACTGCACACCTTTGGGATGAACTGGAACCCCAATTCTGAGCCTGGTCTTCTTTTCCAACATCAGTACCTGACCTCACGAATGGGCAAAAAATTCCCACAGACAGCCTCCAAAATCTTGTAGAAAGCCTTCCAAAAGGAGAGTGGAGGAAGTTATAGCCACAAGGACGGTCAACTTCTTGGGTTTGGACGGAGTTGTCCATCAAGCTGATACAATGGCGATGGTGTGGATTTCACAAACCTTTTGCCACATAGTTTATGTAGGTGGCAATTGTTGATGTATTCTAAAAAGTGTAAGTTCCCTTACTATCCCGTTTACCCTCTAGCTTAATTTCTTTCCAAATCAAGGATTTAAAACGGGAAGTATGAAGATCGTGAGTTATGACATCACAGGTTGCGTCATGCATGTTTTTGGATTTACAAGTATTACAGCCAGGAACGGAGGAGCTCAGCACTGGCAGCCTTCATATTTCTCACAACATAGTATTACCTTCATTGTGTGATTGTTTTTTTTTTTTTTTAAACATTCATTGAATTATTCACTTTATTAAGATTATAATATTGTTTAATGTACATAGTGTATTTAAATGCATTTGATATTTTGCAGATCTTTTGTATTTAAGACTTCTCTTTATGAAAAAGCAACAAACCGACCTATAAAGACTAGTATGAGGATATCATTTCACCACACATAGCAAATTTGGACCAGTAGAGGGAGAGATTGGAAAGATGGTAGCCTTATGATAGTCCGTGTGCCCCATGGACATTCTGGAATTTAGATCTGTATTTTAGAGTGGCATTTAGGGGCTTAAAAATGCCCTAAACCAGCAGTCCCAAAGCAATGTATTGGTGTTTTTTATGCTGCATTTAAACATTTGTGCACATGTGTGCATGCAAACTGCATACAGGGCAACTGTACTCTTTAGAAGTACAAGACCTGCCTGCGTCCTAGAAACAGAGGGCATTAGGTGGCAACAGTTGCCTGTATCCTAGCAATGGAGAACACTGGGTGGCTTCCTTGAGAACCCGCCTGCTTCCTAGCAACAGAGGATGATAGGTTGCAACAGTCACCTGTATCTTAGCAACAGAGGATGCCAGGTTGCAGCAGTCACCTGTATCCTAGCAATGGAGAACACTGGGTGGCTTCCTTAAGAACCCGCCTGCTTCATAATAACAGAAGATGCTAGGTTGCAACAGTTGCCTATATCTTAACAATGGAGAACATTGGGTGGCTTCCTAGAGAACCCATCTGCTTCCTAGCAACAGAGGATGCCAGGTTGCAACAGTCACCTGTATCTTAGCAAAAGAGGATGCCAGGTTGCAGCAGTCACCTGTATCTTAGCAACAGATGATGCCAGGTTGCAGCAGTCACCTGTATCCTAGCAATGGAGAACACTGGGTGGCTTCCTTGAGAACCCGCCTGCTTCCTAGCAACAGAGGATGATAGGTTGCAACAGTCACCTGTATCTTAGCAACAGAGGATGCCAGGTTGCAGCAGTCACCTGTATCCTAGCAATGGAGAAAACTGGGTGGCTTCCTTGAGAACCCACCTGCTTCCTAGCAACAGAGGATGATAGGTTGCAACAGTCACCTGTATCTTAGCAACAGAGGATGCCAGGTTGCAGCAGTCACCTGTATCCTAGCAATGGAGAACACTGGGTGGCTTCCTTAAGAACCCGCCTGCTTCATAACAGAAGATGCTAGGTTGCAACAGTTGCCTGTATCCTGGCAATGGAGAACACTGGGTGGCTTCCTTGAGAAACCACCTGCTTCCTAGCAACGGAGGATGCTAGGTTTCAATATGTGCCTGTATCCTAGCAATGGAGAACACTGGGTGGCTTCCTTAAGAACCCACCTGCTTCCTAGAAACAGAGGATGCTAGGTTGCAACAGTCACGTGTATCCTAGCAATGGAGAACACTGCGTGGGTTCCATGATAACCCGCCTAATTCCTAACAACAAAGGATGCTAAGTTGCAACAGTCACCTGTATCCTAGCACCAGAGGATGCTAGATTGCAACAGTCACCTGTATCCTAGCAATGGAGAACACTGGGTGGCTTCCTTAAGAACCCCCCTGCTTCATAATAACAGAAGATTCTAGGTTGCAACAGTTGCCTGTATCCTGGCAATGGAGAACATTGGGTGGTTTCCTTGAGAACCCATCTGCTTCCTAGCAACAGAGGATGCTAGGTTGTAACAGTTACCTGTATCCTAGCAATGGAGAACACCAGGCGGCTTCCTTAAGAACCCCCATGCTTCATAACAACCGAGGATGCTAGGTTGCAACAGTTGTCTGTATCCTGGCAATGGAGAACACTGGGTGGCTTCCTTGAGAACTCGCCTGATTCCTAGCAACAGAGGATGCTAGGTTGCAACAGTCACCTGTATCCTAGCAACAGAGGATGCTAGGTTGCCTGTATCCTAGCAATGGAGAACACTGGGTGGCTTCCTTGAGAACCCGCCTGCTTCCTAGCAACAGAGGATGATAGGTTGCAACAGTCACCTGTATCTTAGCAACAGAGGATGTCAGGTTGCAGCAGTCACCTGTATCCTAGCAATGGAGAACACTGGGTGGCTCCCTTAAGAACCCGCCTGCTTCATAATAACAGAAGATGCTAGGTTGCAACAGTTGCCTATATCTTAACAATGGAGAACATTGGGTGGCTTCCTAGAGAACCCATCTGCTTCCTAGCAACAGAGGATGCTAGGTTGAAACAGTTCCCTATATCTTAACAATGGAGAACACTGGGTGGCTTCCTTGAGAACCCAACTGCTTCCTAGCAACAGAGGATGCCAGGTTGCAACAGTCACCTGTATCTTAGCAACAGAGGATGCCAGGTTGCAGCAGTCACCTGTATCCTAGCAATGGAGAAAACTGGGTGGCTTCCTTGAGAACCCGCCTGCTTCCTAGCAACAGAGGATGATAGGTTGCAACAGTCACCTGTATCTTAGCAAAAGAGGATGCCAGGTTGCAACAGTCACCTGTATCTTAGCAACAGAGGATGCCAGGTTGCAGCAGTCACCTGTATCCTAGCAATGGAGAAAACTGGGTGGCTTCCTTGAGAACCCTCCTGCTTCCTAGCAACAGAGGATAATAGGTTGCAACAGTCACCTGTATCTTAGCAACAGAGGATGCCAGGTTGCAGCAGTCACCTGTATCCTAGCAATGGAGAACACTGGGTGGCTTCCTTAAGAACCCGCCTGCTTCATAACAGAAGATGCTAGGTTGCAACAGTTGCCTGTATCCTGGCAATGGAGAACACTGGGTGGCTTCCTTGAGAAACCACCTGCTTCCTAGCAACGGAGGATGCTAGGTTTCAATATGTGCCTGTATCCTAGCAATGGAGAACACTGGGTGGCTTCCTTAAGAACCCACCTGCTTCCTAGAAACAGAGGATGCTAGGTTGCAACAGTCACGTGTATCCTAGCAATGGAGAACATTGCGTGGGTTCCATGATAACCCGCCTAATTCCTAACAACAAAGGATGCTAGATTGCAACAGTCACCTGTATCCTAGCAATGGAGAACACTGGGTGGCTTCCTTAAGAACCCCCCTGCTTCATAATAACAGAAGATTCTAGGTTGCAACAGTTGCCTGTATCCTGGCAATGGAGAACATTGGGTGGTTTCCTTGAGAACCCATCTGCTTCCTAGCAACAGAGGATGCTAGGTTGTAACAGTTACCTGTATCCTAGCAATGGAGAACACCGGGCGGCTTCCTTAAGAACCCCCGTGCTTCATAACAACCGAGGATGCTAGGTTGCAACAGTTGTCTGTATCCTGGCAATGGAGAACACTGGGTGGCTTCCTTGAGAACTCGCCTGATTCCTAGCAACAGAGGATGCTAGGTTGCAACAGTCACCTGTATCCTAGCAACAGAGGATGCTAGGTTGCCTGTATCCTAGCAATGGAGAACACTGGGCTTCCTTGGGAACCCGCCTGCTTCATAACAACCGAGGATGCTAGGTTGCAACAATCACGTGTATCCTAGCAATGGAGAACACTGGGTGGGTTCCTTGATAACCCGCCTGATTCCTAGCAACAGAGGATGCTAGGTTGCAACAGTCACCTGTATCCTGGCAATGGAGAACACTGGGTGGCTTCCTTAAGAACTCACCGGCTTCATAATAACAGAAGATGCTAGGTTGCAACAGTTGCCTATATCCTAACAATGGAGAACATTGGGTGGCTTCCTTCAGAACCCGTCTGCTTCATAACAACCAAGGATGCTAGGTTGCAACAGTTGCCTGTATCCTGGCAATGGAGAACACTGGGTGGCTTCCTTGAGAACTCGCCTGATTCCTAGCAACAGAGGATGCTAGGTTGCAACAGTCACGTGTATCCTAGCAATGGAGAACACTGGGTGGGTTCCATGATAACCCGCCTGATTCCTAGCAACAGAGGATGCTAGGTTGCAACAGTCACCTGTATCCCAGCAACAGAGGATGCTAGGTTGCAACAGTTGCCTGTATCCTAGCAATGGAGAACACTGTTGCTACGAAGCAGGCGGGTTCTCAAGGAAGTCACCCAGTGTTCTCCATTGCTAGGATACAGGCAACTGTTGCAACCTAGCATCCTCTGTTGCTACGAAGCAGGCAGGTTCTCAAGGAAGTCACCCAGAGGATGCTAGGTTGCAACAGTTGCCTGTATCCTAGAAACAGAGGATGCTAGGTTGCAACAGTTGCCTGTATCCAAGCAATGGAGAACACCGGGTGGCTTCCTTGAGAACCCGCCTGCTTCGTAGCAACAGAGGATGCTAGATTGCAACAGTTGCCTGTATTCTAGCAATGGAGAACAATGGGTGGCTTCCTTGAGAATCCACCTGCTTCGTAGCAACAGAGGATGCTAGGTTGCAACAGTTGCCTGTATCCTAGCAATAGAGAACACTGGGTGGCTTACTTGAGAACCCGCCTGCTTCATAGCAACAGAGGATGCTAGGTTGCAACAGTTGCCTGTATTCTAGCAATGGAGAACAATGGGTGGCTTCCTTGAGAACCTGCCTGCTTCCTAAGAAGAGAGGATGCTTGGTTGCAACAGCTGCCTGTATCCTAGCAACAGAGGATGCTAGGTGGCAACAGACACCTGTATCCAAGCAAAAAAGGATGCAGGTAAATTCCTTGAGAACCCGCCTGCTTCCTAACAACAGAGGATGTTAGGTGGCAATGGCCAACTGCATCCTAGCAACCAAGGTGGCTTTCTTGAGAAGCCAACTGTGTCTTGGCAATGGAGGATGCTAGGTGGCCTCCTTGGGAAACTTAATCTGTTTCACCCTAAAAAGCACCTCCAGCAGTCAGGTCTTCCTGGAAATATTGATAAAGGAGCAATAATGTCCATTAGCATAGAAGGTATGAAGAGTATGAAGAGCTCAGATTTGAATAATTTGGTTTTCTGCACTTTTTTTGCCTTAATGGATACACACCATAGAGTTTGTGATTTGTTGTATTATGTGAATGAAAGTCTAGGCTGTGTATATTAAGCCCAAATTAGTTTTTTTTAATTTATATCATCTCCAGATGTACAATAAAAATAAAAATTGTGCAACAGGTCACATTTTGTTTTATTTAGAAGAAAGCTTGGGTAAAAAAAAAAGCCTATTCTCCCGCCAGCATTGCTGCAGAGGGGATCCTTGCTCCATGTTGGAAGCAGTAATCTCTCTGCAGAGGTCAGACACTTCCCCCTGCTGAGTCGGACCTAAATCTCTTTCAATCAACAAAAGATCATGCTCCCTGCTGATTGGAGAATTCTAGCTCTGGCTCCGCAGGGGGTGTGTCAGACTGCTGCTCATAGGCTGGAAGCAGCGGTCTCTCTGCAGAGGACACACACACCCCCTCCTGCTAAGTCAGATCTAGAGTCCTCCAAGCAGCAGGGAGCATGAGCTACAGATCTGACCCAGCAGGAGAGGAAGGACAAGGCAGAAAGTGTCTTACTGGCAGGATCACCAAGGGGGGGGGGGGGATAAATTATAACATAGAATACATTATTTCTTGGGCTTAGATACACTTTAATGCCACTTTTATAAGGGAGTATGCACTAGGAGTGCTGGAGAAAAAAATTATGCCTTTTATTAGCTAAAGTATGGGATTTACGGTATCTCACAAAAGTAAGTACACCCCTCACATTTGTGTAAATCTTTTCTTCTATCTTTTCATGTGACAACACTGAAGAAATGACACTTTGTTACAATGTAAAGTAGTGAGTGTACAGCTTGTATAACAGTGTAAATTTGCTGTCCCCTCAAAATAACTCAACACACAGCCATTAATGTCTAAACCGCTGGCAACAAAAGTCAGTACACCCCTAAGTGAAAATCTCCAAATTGGGGCCCAATTAGCCATTTTCCCTCCCCGGTGTCATGTGACTCGTTAGTGTTACAAGGTCTCAGGTGTGAATGGGGAGCAGGTGTGTTAAATTTGGTGTTATCGCTCTCACTCTCTCATACTGGTCACTGGAAGTTCAACATGGCACCTCATGGCAAAGAACTCTCTGAGGATCTGAAAAAAAAGAATTGTTGCTCTACATAAAGATGGCCTAGGCTATAAGAAGATTGCCAAGACCCTGAAACTGAGCTGCAGCACGGTGGCCAAGACCATACAGCGGTATAACAGGACAGGTTCCACTCAGAACAGGCCTCGCCATGGTCCACCAAAGAAGTTGAGGTCACGTGCTCAGCGTCATATCCAGAGGTTGTCTTTGGGAAATAGACGTATGAGTGCTGCCAGAATTGCTGCAGAGGTTGGGGGGGTCAGCCTGTCAGTGCTCAGACCATACGCCGCACACTGCATCAAATTGGTCTGCATGGCTGTCATCCCAGAAGGAAGCCTCTTCTAAAGATGATGTACAAGAAAGCCCGCAAACAGTTTGCTGAAGACAAGCAGACTAAGGACATGGATTACTGGAACCATGTCCTGTGGTCTGATGAGACCAAGATAAACTTATTTGGTTCAGATGGTGACAAGCGTGTGTGGGGGCAACCAGGTGAGGAGTACAAAGACAAGTGTGTCTTGTCTACAGTCAAGCATGGTGGTGGGAGTGTCATGGTCTGGGGCTACATGAGTGCTGCCGGTGTTCTGCTGAGAAAGTTCCCCTCGGCGGATAAGGACCCCCCCTGTACTGCGCAGGTGCAGCGCTTGCGCAGTACGAGCTGGCAGAAATAGCCGAAGCCGAATAGTTGTAAATCCGCTGTACACGGCGCCTGTAAGAGGGCCCCTCGCGGGCTCACCATGCTTCGGGCACAGCCTCGCTTAGCTCGGCACTTTTTTATTCTACCTCTAGGTCCACTTGGATGGTGGGGCTTGAACCTGGACCCAGGGCGCAGGCGCCGCGTACAGCTGACTGAAGGTTTTCAGCTTCGGCTATTTTGGGCGGCTCCTTAGTCGTTCGTACTGCGCAAGTGCTGCGCAGTACAGGGAGGTCCTTATCTGCCGGGGGAACTTTCTCGGCAAGACACCGGCACTGGGGAGCTACAGATCATTGAGGGAACCATGAATGCCAACATGTACTGTGACATACTGAAGCAGAGCATGATCTCCTCCCTTCAGAGACTGGGCCGCAGGGCAGTATTCCAACATGATAACCACCCCAAACACACCTCCAAGACCACCACTGCCTTGCTAAAGAAGATGAGGGTAAAGGTGATGGACTGGCCAAGCATGTCTCCAGACCTAAACCCTATTGATCATCTGTGGGACATCCTCAAACGGAAGGTGGAGGAGCACAAGGTCTCTAACACCCACCAGCTCTGTGATGTCTTAATGGAGGAGGGGAAGAGGACTCCAGTGGCAACCTGTGAAGCTCTGGTGACCTCCATACCCAAGAGGGTTAAGGCCGTGCTGGAAAATAATGGTGGCCACACAAAATATTGACACTTTGGGCCCAAAGAGTATCACAGACTCCTCCCACGTACATAAGTATCACAGACTCCTCCCATGTACGTAAGTATCACAGGCTCCTACCATGTACATAAGTATCACAGGCTCCTCCCATGTACATAAGTATCAAAGACTCCTCAGAGTGATACTTATGTACATGGGAGGAGCCTGTGATACTTATGTACATGGTAGGAGCCTGTGATACTTACGTACATGGGAGGAGTCTGTGATACTTATGTACAAGGGAGGAGCCTGTGATACTTGTGTACATGGGAGGAGTCTGTGATACTTACGTACATGGGAGGAGTCTGTGATACTTGTGTACATGGGAGGAGCCTGTGATACTTGTGTACATGGGAGGAGTCTGTGATACTTATGTACATGGGAGGAGCCTGTGATACTTATGTACAAGGGAGGAGCCTGTGATACTTGTGTACATGGGAGGAGTCTGTGATACTTACGTACATGGGAGGAGTCTGTGATACTTGTGTACATGGGAGGAGCCTGTGATACTTGTGTACATGGGAGGAGTCTGTGATACATACATGGGAGGAGTCTGTGATACTTACGTACATGGGAGGAGTCTGTGATACATACATGGGAGGAGTCTGTGATATTTACGTACATGGGAGGAGCCTGTGATACATACATGGGAGGAGCCTGTGATACTTATGTACATGGGAGGAGCCTGTGATACTTATGTACATGGGAGGAGCCTGTGATACTTATGTACATGGGAGGAAGCTTTTAATACTTATGTACATGGGAGGAGCCTGTGATATTTATGTACATGGGAGGAGCCTGTGATACTTGTGTACATGGGAGGAGCCTGTGATAATTGTGTACATAGGAGGAGCCTGTGATACTTATGTACATGGGAGGAGCCTGTGATACTTGTGTACATGGGAGGAGTCTGTGATACTTATGTACATGGGAGGAGTCTGTGATACATACATGGGAGGAGTCTGTGATACTTACGTACATGGGAGGAGTCTGTGATACATACATGGGAGGAGTCTGTGATATTTACGTACATGGGAGGAGCCTGTGATACATACATGGGAGGAGCCTGTGATACTTATGTACATGGGAGGAGCCTGTGATACTTATGTACATGGGAGGAGCCTGTGATACTTATGTACATGGGAGAAGCCTGTGATACTTATGTACATGGGAGGAGCCTGTGATACTTATGTACATGGGAGGAGCCTGTGATACTTATGTACATGGGAGGAGTCTGTGATACGTCTGTACATGGGAGGAGCCTGTGATACTTGTGTACATGGGAGGAGCCTGTGATACTTATGTACATGGGAGGAGCCTGTGATACTTATGTACATGGGAGGAAGCTTTTAATACTTATGTACATGGGAGGAGCCTGTGATATTTATGTACATGGGAGGAGCCTGTGATACTTGTGTACATGGGAGGAGTCTGTGATAATTGTGTACATAGGAGGAGCCTGTGATACTTATGTACATGGGAGGAGCCTGTGATACTTGTGTACATGGGAGGAGTCTGTGATACTTATGTACATGGGATTTTTTTTATTTTTAATAAATTTGCAAATATTTCAAACTTCTTTCACGTTGTCATTATGGGGGATTGTTTGTAGAGTTTTGAGGAAAATAATGAATTTAATCGATTTTGGAATAAGTCTGTAACATAACAAAATGTGGAAAAAGTGAAGCGCTGTGAATACTTTCCCGGCTGCATTGTACATACGTATTGCGGTCAGCAAATGGTTGAATTCCAGGTGGGGTCCCTCTGCAGTCATAGTATTTACCCCACTACTACACAGCTACTACACCACTTCTATACTGCTCAGCTACTACACATCTACTACAGTGATCTCCATTGGCTTTCAGTTCTCATGCTGAGTGGCTGCATTGTGAACACAGGAGGTCGGCCGATCAGCACAAGCACCATTCGGGAAACACTTTGTATTGTCTTGATGAATGCAAAGCATTCTCTGATTGGGCAAAGTGGGGTAGTGATGTCACCATCTCCACCTTGTCCAATCAGAGAACGTTCTGCTTTTATTTAGAAAATACAAAATATTTCCTGAATGGAGCCTGTGCTGAGCGGCCGACCTCCTGTGTTCACAATGCAGCCACTCATCACAGGACCCCAGTGGAGATCCCTGTAGTAGCGGTGTAGTAGTGGTATCTATGCAGTGATTTCTACTACTAGATGAGGGGGTCTCCAAACTTTCAAAACAAAGGGCCAATTTACTGCTCTTCAGACTGTAGGGGGGCCGGACTGTGGGAGTGGAAAATGCCCCGGCATCAGTGGGGGGTAAACCACACCATAGGCTTGGGGGTTGCTGGGAGCGATTTTTGTTTCTTTTATTTAGTTGTTTGATTTGATTTTTTTTTCATGTATTTAGTTGTTTGTTTGTTTTACTTGTTTGATTTTCTTCTTTTATTTGGTGAATTTTTTTTTTTAGTCGTTTTGTTTGTTTTATTCTTTTACTTGTTTGATTTTCTTTTTATTTAGTTTGTATGATTTTTTTTTTTTTTTTTTCCTTTAGGCTGCGTTTCCACGAGCTGCGGCCGCGGTTCACAGCAGGGGGTTCGGTGCGTGTCAGGTGCGAATCAGGTTCAAATTTTTGCCTGAATTCGGACCTAAAACAGAGCCAGAGATGCACAGGACCCTTTTTCAGTGCGCTCTGCGACCGCTCCGGAGCTGTGTGAGGCGGCTCCATTGAGAGATGGTCACAGTTTCCTATCATGTGAATTGGACCCAGCTGTGGGGTTGTTTGATTTCCTTCTTTTAATTTAGGTTTTTTTTTTTTAACTTGTTTGATTTTCTTCTTTTATTTAGTTGTTTGTTTGATTTTTTTTCTCTCTTTAGTGTTTGATTTTCTTTTATTTATTTATTTATTTTACTTGTTTAATTTTCTTCTTTTATTTAGTTGTTTGATTTTTTTTCTCTCTTTAGTGTTTGATTTTCTTTTATTTATTTATTTTTTTTACTTGTTTGATTTTCTTCTTTTATTTAGTTGTTTGATCTTTGTTTTTTTGTTTGTTTTCCTTCTTTTTTTTTCTTCTTTTATTTAGTTGTTTGATTTTTTTCTTTCTTTAGAATTTGATTTTTTTTTTCTCTCTTTAGTGTTTGATTTTTCCTTTATTTTTTCCTTGTTTAATTTTCTTATTTCATTTAGTTGTTTGTTTGATTTTTTTCTTTCTATAGTGTTTTATTTTTTTTTCTCTCTTTATTGTTTGATTTCCTTATTTTATTTATTTATTTTTTACTTTTTTAATTTTCTTCATTTATTTAGTTGTTTGATTTTTTTCTCTCTTTAGTGTTTGATTTTCTTTTATATATTTTTATTTTTTACTTGTTTGATTTTCTTCTTTTATTTAGTTGAGTTTTTTTTTTTCTTCTTTGTGTTTTTTTTTTTTTTTATTAATGTGGGCATTTTGTCAACTCCTGAAATAAAAGAACCAGAGTGTCGGTTCCTGAACATGGGTGGTAGCTCAGAGGTAAGAGCTCTGCCTGGTCTGCTGGAGACCTGAGTTCAAATCCCCCTGAGGGAAAAGTCATGTGTGTCCTGGGTGATGTGCAGCACTTGTCCCACCAGCAGGGGGAAGTGTCCCACCAGCAGGGGGGTTCAGGTGCTATGCAGTACCTGGGTGGGGGGGAGTTGTGTGTATATATATAGGGTGAGGCCAAGAAAAACCTAAGTCCTGCTTTTTGATTGGGCTGCCCCCATTAAGACAGCCCATTCTATTTATAGATGTTGCAGAGATGTCACAGATGGTGGACCGAAGAGGCAGGGTGTCCACAACCTAATGTGATGCCCACACATGTTACAGGCCTATGGTGGCCTGGGATTGGAGCAGACTGGTGGGTTGTCCATGGCCTCCAAGCTTTCACTCAGGGATTTGAGCTCAGGGTCTACTGCACTTTCAGGAATTTGCCCTTGGAGGTCTCCAGTGCTTTCATTGATGCATCCTCTGGGGTCTTCAGCGCTCTCATGGAATTGCCCTTGGTGATCTGCAGCACTTGTAAGGATTTGAACTTGAGTCTACGGCACCCGGGGTCAACACTCTCATCCTTTGAGCTACTTGCCTCTGCTCGGGAACTCATGGGTTCGTTCTCCTATTTCAGGAGTTAAAGTCATCGCAAATTCAAAAAGATGAATCTGGATTTGAACCGGCAACTCTAACGTCTCTGCTGGCTCAGTGGTGAGGGGTTCTTAACCTCTGAGCCAACCAGCCTTGGACAAAATCAAGCGCTAGTACCTGTAATTTGAGCAATTGTTATATATGTTATGTTACGTGATAGCTTGTTTTTTCTTTTATTTGTTTGATTTTCTTCTTTTATTTTGTTTGTTTTATTTTTTTTGTTTCTGTTACTTATTTGATTTTTTTTATTTAGTTGTTTGTTAGATTTTTTTTTTTTCTTTTGCTTGTTTGATTTTCTCTTTTTATTTAGTTGTTTGTTAGATTTTCTTTCTTTTACTTGTTTGATTTTCTTTTATTTAGTTGTTTTGTTTTTTTTTCCTTTTTTTGAGTTAGTTTTTTTCTTTTACTTGTGGATTTTCTTCTTTTATTTAGTTGTTTGATTTTTCTTTTTTATTTGTTTTGTTACTTGTTTGATTTTCTTCTTTTTTTAACTAGACCCTTTTTACCTAGACTCAAGTTCAAATCCTTACAAGTGCTGCAGATCACCAAGGGCAATTCCATGAGAGTGCTGAAGACCTGAGAGGATGCATCAAAGAAAGCGCTGGAGACCTCCAAGGACAAATTCCTGAAAGTGCTGCCTGGTTTGCTGGAGACCTGAGTTCAAATCCCTCTGAGGGATAGCCATGTGTGTCCTGGCTGCTGTATAGTACTTGAACCCCCATGTAGGAAATGTTCCATTACCTTGTACCATGGGGGGAGGGGGTGTATATATATATATATATATATATATATATATAGGATGAGGCCAAGAAAAAGCTAAGTCCACTTTTTTTTTAATGGGCTGCCCCAGTAAAACAGCCCATTCTACCATAAGATGTTCTTCGGGCCAGACCATGGCCCGAAGAGGTGGGGTGTCCAAGGCCTAATGTGATGGCCACATGTATTGCAGGCCTCTGGGGGACCAGGACTGGCAGGTTGTCCATCACATCCAAGTTTTCACTCAGTATCTACTGTGCTTCCAGGAATCTGCCCTTGGAGGTCTCCAGGACTTTAAATGACATGTCCTCCAGGGTCTACAGTCCTCTTGTAGATTTGCCCTTGGTGGTCTGCAGCATGCTCAGAGATTTGAACTCAAGTTGTGGCATCTGGGGGCCACACTCTTATCCTCAACACTCAACACTGCTCTGGAGCTCATGGGTGCGTTCTTCTATTTCAGGAGGTAAAGTCACCACAAATTCAAAAAGATGCCTCTAGATATGAACCAGCAACTCTAACATCTCTACTGGCTTAGGGGGAAGGTTCTTGAACCCCTCAACCAACCACCCTGGAGGACAGAAGAATAGAAAATCAAGGCCTAGTACCTGGAATGTAAACACAAATTTCAAATAATGCCATCGGGTTTGAACCTGCAACCTCAAAATCCTCATCAACATTGCTAGCTGGCTGCTAAACCCCCTGAGCCACAGCAAAGCTCCGGTGGAAGAGCTGGGCAGCCAGCCTCTTTAACATCGATACTTACTAACCCGAGACTCCCCACCACCTATCCTCCATAATCTATATGAATAAAGTGTACTTACCGACCACTTCATTACCGAGCACTTTTCCCCCTTCCTGCCCAGGCGCCAATTTTCAGAGCTGTCACACTTTGAATGACAATTACACGGTCATGTAACACTGTACCCATATGACATTTTTATCTTTTATTTCACACAGAAAGAGCTTTCTTTTGGTAGTATTTAATCACCGCTGGGAGGGGGGGGGGTTATTTTTTTGCTAAATAAACAGAAAAAGACTGAAAATTAAAAAAAAACAAACAAAAAAAAAAAAACGTGTTTTTCTTCGTTTCTGTTATAAAATTTTGTAAATAAATAATCAATCTTCATAAATTTAGGTCAAAATGTATTCCGCTCCATTTCTTTGGTGAAAATAACCCAAATCAGCGTATATTATTTAGATCTGTAGGAAAGTTATAGAATCCGCAACCTATGGGATACATATATCTGACAATCGATCGATCGATCCTGATGTACTGACGGCCGATCTCATTTCTTAGGGCCCCGAAAAACGCCAGGACAGTACAAAATACCCCCCCCCTCCCAAATGACCCCTTTTTTTGGACAGTAGACAGTCCAAGGTATTTAGTAAGAGGCACGGTGAGTTTTTTTGAAGTTGTCATTTTTTTTTCACAATTTTTTAGAAAAAGGAAGAAATTACAAAAAAAAAAATGTTTCACAATTTTTTTTCTTTTTACATACTGTCACCAGTGCAGTACGGCGTCATCATATAACTGGTGTGGCGGATGATCAGGGATACTGACTGGTGACAGTATGTACTGTAAAAAAAAAAAAAAAAAAAAAAAAATTTTTTTTTTTCAATTTTTTTTTTAACTTTTTTTTTTTTTTTTTTCAATTTTTTTTTAACATTTTTTTTTTTTTTCAATTTTTTTTTTAACATTTTTTTTTTTTTTTCAATTTTTTTTTAACAAAAAATACAACTGTGACCAGAACAATACAGTATTACCATAGTAACAATGTACTACTCTGGGGAAGTGATCAGGATTTTATATATATTTTTTACACATTATGATTGCTTATTCCAGTGAATTCCATTGCTATAAGCAACCGTTTTTACTGAATAAAACTGACTCCTTCCATGTGTTTTGTTGTGATTAGCTGTGATTGGCCAAAAATGAGTCAGTACATGGTACAGATGGGCAGTGATTGGCCCCTGTCTGTACCATGTGATCACTGTGACCAATCGCAGCAAGCAACACATGAAAGGGAGCCATCCATTGTTTACAATGGTCATGTGATCTGCTGTGACCGGCCACTGAGGTCACATGGTGCTGGCAGCGGGCCGGTACACTGATCCGTCGCGGACACAGCTGGTGACAGTTAGTGCCAGTCAGTGAGTTTCTATGCTGAGCATTTCCTCCCTATCACATCTGAGCAGCCCATGTGACTATAGAGTCACACATGTGGGTGTATACACAATGACAGCCCACCCCCTCCCGCCTCCTCCATGCCCACTAACCAGGTAAACACAATAGGGGCGGGATATTACATGTATTGATGGAGGCTTCACCTCCCCTTTATTCTAAGACACAGGTGGGAGGGGAGTGGCACAACCTGTGAAGAAATCCGCCCACACCATGTTATTGCCAAAAATTAATAAAGATTTGATTTCAAATATATATTTTATGACAATTTATTAATATTAATTATTTCATTTTACTGTATTCCAAAGGCTGTTTTTTTTTGAACATGTGACCAGCAGCAGAGCACTAGAAGCTCCTGCTGCTTATGTTTCCCTGCAGGCAGGCTGGGAGAGAGCCGGGTCATGTGACAGCTGGCTATCCATTAGGAAAAAGTTTTTTTTTTTTTTTTTTTAATTAAAATAATTACAGTGCCGTGATCCACATACAGAAATAGAAGGGAGAATGTAAGTTACCCGGCGTGTGTTTAGTATCACTTCATTCTCTTATATTCGGTTTTAGGGACCAGCAGAGGTCATGGTGGTGACTTTGAAGAACCGGATTCTAGGACTCGGGTGTCTTTATTGGTTTGGGAATTGGTTGGACTTCCAGAAGAGGATGAGAAGCTCGTTGGACGTGGAGTGATGGCGGCTGTTGTGTAGAAGATGTGATCTCTGGTGGAGAAGTTTCTCCTGCTTGTTCCAAGATGGATTTTGGCAGCACGTCGGCTCTTGGGTCATCTTCACCTTGGATCGGGATATGAAGTCAGCAACAGACACCGAGGACTTTCTCACCGGGCATCCCGAAATGAGAACTTGGAACAAACATATATAACCTCTACACTCTACTCTACTACAATACACTACTCTACACTACTCTACTCTACTCTACTCTCAACTACGCTACGCTACACTCTCCACTACACTACTCTACTCTACACTACTCTACTCTACACTGCACTACTCTACTCTTGCACTCCACTCCACTCCACTCTACTACCCTCTACTACACTACACTACACTACACTCTACTCTCTACTACACTCCACTCTACTCCACTCTACTCCACTCTCCACTACACTAAACTCTCTACTACACTACACTCTACTCTCCACTACACTACACTCTCCACTACACTACACTACACTCTCCACTACACTACACTCTCCACTACACTACACTACACTCTCCACTACACTACACTCGCACCACTATACTACACTACACTCTCCACTACTCCATTGTAATCTCTGCTACACTCTACTCTCCTGATTGTCTGGAAAGTCTCTTCCCTCCAAGATTGCAATGATTGGGCTGCTGGTCTTTCAGAAATGGTTATAAAAGTTTCACTGTCATGGGAAAATAATTGCCGGTCCTCCATTATCCGCTTGCCCTCGCGAAAAAGATTGAAACCCCCCCCCCCTTCGATGGTCAGAGACTGCAGACATACTACAGGAGATGATCAGAGACTGCAGACATACTACAGGAGATGATCATCTCCTGTAGTATGTCTGCAGTCTCTGATCATCTCCTGTAGTATGTCTGCAGTCTCTGATCATCTCCTGTAGTATGTCTGCAGTCTCTGATAGACTGCAGACATACTACAGGAGATGATCAGAGACTGTAGACATGTTACAGGAGATGATCAGAGACTGCAGACATAGTACAGGAGATGATCAGAGACTGCAGACATAGTATAGCAGAAGGTCAGAGAGAGCAGACATAGTACAGGAGATGATCAGAGACTGCAGACATAATACAGGAGATGGTCAGAGACTGCAGACATAATACAGGAGATGATCAGAGACTGCAGACATAGTACAGGAGATGATCAGAGACTGCAGACATGTTACAGGAGATGATCAGAGACTGCAGACATAGTACAGGAGATGATCAGAGACTGCAGACATAGTACAGGAGATGATCAGAGACTGCAGACATAGTACAGGAGATGATCAGAGACTGCAGACATAGTACAGGAGATGGTCAGAGACTGCAGACATAGTACAGGAGATGGTCAGAGACTGCAGACATAGTACAGGAGATGGTCAGAGACTGCAGACATAGTACAGGGGATGATCAGAGACTGCAGACATAGTACAGGAGATGATCAGAGACTGCAGACATAGTACAGGAGATGATCAGAGACTGCAGACATAGTACAGGAGATGATCAGAGACTGCAGACATAGTACAGGAGATGGTCAGAGACTGCAGACATAGTACAGGAGATGGTCAGAGACTGCAGACATAGTACAGGAGATGGTCAGAGACTGCAGACATAGTACAGGGGATGATCAGAGACTGCAGACATAGTACAGGAGATGATCAGAGACTGCAGACATAGTACAGGAGATGGTCAGGGACTGCAGACATAGTACAGGAGATGGTCAGAGACTGCAGACATAGTACAGGAGATGGTCAGAGACTGCAGACATAGTACAGGAGATGATCAGAGACTGCAAACATAGTACAGGAGATGATCAGAGACTGCAGACATAGTACAGGAGATGGTCAGAGACTGCAGACATAGTACAGGAGATGATCAGAGACTGCAGACATAGTATAGCAGATGGTCAGAGAGAGCAGACATAGTACAGGAGATGATCAGAGACTGCAGACATAGTACAGGAGATGATCAGAGACTGCAGACATAGTATAGCAGATGGTCAGAGAGAGCAGACATAGTACAGGAGATGATCAGAGACTGCAGACATAATACAGGAGATGGTCAGAGACTGCAGACATAATACAGGAGATGATCAGAGACTGCAGACATAGTACAGGAGATGGTCAGAGACTGCAGTCATAGTACAGGAGATGATCAGAGACTGCAGACATAGTACAGGAGATGGTCAGAGACTGCAGACATAGTACAGGAGATGATCAGAGACTGCAGACATAATACAGGAGATGATCAGAGACTGCAGACATAGTATAGCAGATGGTCAGAGAGAGCAGACATAGTACAGGAGATGATCAGAGACTGCAGACATAGTACAGGAGATGGTCAGAGACTGCAGACATAATACAGGAGATGATCAGAGACTGCAGACATAGTACAGGAGATGATCAGAGACTGCAGACATGTTGCAGGAGATGGTCAGAGACTGCAGACATGTTGCAGGAGATGGTCAGAGACTGCAGACATAGTACAGGAGATGGTCAGAGACTGCAGACATAGTACAGGAGATGGTCAGAGACTGCAGACATAGTACAGGAGATGGTCAGAGACTGCAGACATAGTACAGGGGATGATCAGAGACTGCAGACATAGTACAGGGGATGATCAGAGACTGCAGACATAGTACAGGAGATGATCAGAGACTGCAAACATAGTACAGGAGATGATCAGAGACTGCAGACATAGTACAGGAGATGGTCAGAGACTGCAGACATAGTACAGGAGATGGTCAGAGACTGCAGACATAGTACAGGGGATGATCAGAGACTGCAGACATAGTACAGGATATGATCAGAGACTGCAAACATAGTACAGGAGATGATCAGAGACTGCAGACATAGTACAGGAGATGGTCAGAGACTGCAGACATAGTACAGGAGATGGTCAGAGACTGCAGACATAGTACAGGGGATGATCAGAGACTGCAGACATAGTACAGGAGATGATCAGAGACTGCAGACATAGTACAGGAGATGGTCAGAGACTGTAGACATAGTACAGGAGATGGTCAGAGACTGCAGTCATAGTACAGGAGATGATCAGAGACTGCAGACATAGTACAGGAGATGGTCAGAGACTGCAGACATAGTACAGGAGATGGTCAGAGACTGCAGACATAGTACAGGAGATGGTCAGAGACTGCAGACATAGTACAGGGGATGATCAGAGACTGCAG
Source organism: Aquarana catesbeiana (assembly GCF_042186555.1). Lineage (NCBI taxonomy): Eukaryota > Metazoa > Chordata > Amphibia > Anura > Ranidae > Aquarana > Aquarana catesbeiana. The sequence goes on along the minus strand of NC_133332.1, from coordinate 315,035,188 downwards.
ACATAGTACAGGAGATGATCAGAGACTGCAGACATAGTACAGGAGATGGTCAGAGACTGCAGACATAATACAGGAGATGATCAGAGACTGCAGACATAATACAGGAGATGTTTAGGAGACATTACACACGGTTTCCGGGTCATTAGCAGGATGGGGAGATTAGTGCACCGACATTAAAGTGGTTGTAAACCTCAGAGATGAAATATGAAGAAAGCACATCCCTCTATAATGTGCACTTGTCTCAGTTCAGAGCACTAAGTGTCATTTCTGTCTGCTGCCTCCTTCCTCTGCTGTCTGCATCAGTCACTTCTGACAAGTTTTCCTGACACCAAGAGATCAAAGGTGACAGGGGAGGGAGCTCTAGCACACAACCTGTGATTGACAGCCGCAGCTCTGTTCAAGTGTGCTGTGTGAAAAGAGGTGTGTCCCTTCCCTCCAATCAGTTCTCAGGGCTCTCCTTACTGAGCTTTGCAGAGTGTGATCATCGGATAACCATCACCTCCACACCAGATCACTCACCGGATAACCATCACCTCCACACCAGATCACTCACCAGATAACCATCACCTCCATACCAGATCACTCACAGAATAATCATCACCTCCACACCAGAGCACTCACCAGATAACCATCACCTCCACACCAGAGCACCCTCCAGATAACCATCACCTCCACACCAGAGCACCCTCCAGATAACCATCACCTCCACACCAGAGCACCCTCCAGATACCCATCACCTCCACACCAGAGCACCCTCCAGATAACCATCACCTCCACACCAGAGCACTCACCAGATAACCATCACCTCCATACCAGATCACTCACTGGATAACCATCACCAACACACCAGATCACTTACTGGATAACCATCACCTCCACACCAGAGCACTCACCGGATAACCATCACCTCCACACCAGAGCACTCACCGGATAACCATCACCTCCACACCAGAGCACTCACCGGATAACCATCACCTCCACACCAGAGCACCCTCCAGATAACCATCACCTCCACACCAGAGCACCCTCCAGATAACCATCACCTCCACACCAGAGCACTCACCGGAAAACCATCACCTCCATACCAGAGCACTCACCGGATAACCATCACCAACATTTGCGTGGTCGATATTAAGCATAAAAATGTCCCAGGTCAATGCATATCGTGTGACGTCATCATCCCTCGACTGGATCGGCTGCCATCCAAGCCTCGCTCTGGTGCCTGTCTCTACTGCTCGGCCGAGTACATCCAGCGCCTTGAGACTGCCCAGACCCCCTACATCTACCAGCAGAGATGAGATGACTCCACGGACCCCCTGGATTGACCTGGAACATTTTTATTCTTAATACCGACCACGCAAATGTGAGTGTATTATCAGCTGTTGCTAGTTTTTAATAAATTGTTTTAAACGTCTGCACCCAGAGGCGCCTCCTTCTCCTTGTTTTGCAGTACTCTTGGGATAATGGCTTTCACCCCCACTGGAAGGCTGCCTTAATTGTGGACTCTACACATTACTTCTGCCCCCTCCACTTACAGTGTTACATCATGGACTAATTTCTCATGCATAATCTATGATATATATTTTTTGATACTTATTCTTGTACATTACTGTAATTTGGATACAGCTGTCATTATTTGCGCCGATCACTTGTTACAACATAACCATCACCAACACACCAGATCACTTACTGGTTAACCATCACCTCTATACCAGAGCACTCACCGGATAACCATCACCTCCACACCAGATCACTCACCGGATAACCATCACCTCCACACCAGAGCACCCTCCAGATAACCATCACCTCCACACCAGAGCACCCTCCAGATAACCATCACCTCCACACCAGAGCACTCACCGGATAACCATTACCTCCACACCAGAGCACTCACCGGATAACCATCACCCCTTTCTTAATCAGTGAGTCATAACAGAGGTGTATCTAGAACTTTCAGGGCCCAGTGGAAGACACCATGAAGGGACCCCCTGACCCATGGCAGGGGCCCGCCCTTCGAGCCCGATGGCGAAATGTCAGAGCTCAGTCGCAAGTGCGACCTTTGTGACCATGGCAGTTCCGCTACTTAGCACTGATCACTGTAATAATGTCACTGGTTCCCGAAAAAGTGTCAAAAGTGTCAGTTAGGTGTCCGATTTGTCCACCACAATCTCGCAGTCCCGCTAAAAATCACTGAACGCCGCCATTACTAGTAAAAATAAAGAAGTAAAAATTACATAAATCTATCCCATTTGTAGATGTGATAACTTTTGCGCACTATACGCTTATTGGGATTTTTTTTACCAAAAATATGTAGCAGAATACATATTGGCCTACATTTGGACCCCTTTCACACTGGGGCCGCCCGTGCGTTAGCGGTAAAGTGGTGCTTGTTTTAGCGACGCTTTAGCGCTATTTAAGAGGCACTTTTTTTGGCCGTTAGATCTTTTAACCCCAAAGAAGGAGTTAAAAATGCTTCCGGAGCGCCGCAACACGGGCGTTTTTAACCCCTTCGGAAGCGCTGACCATTCATTGCAATGGGCAGGGGCACAAACTGCCCCAAAGATGCTGCTTGCAGGACTTTTTCTAACGTCCCGCAAGCGGACCGCCCCCCAGTGTGAGCGCACTCAGGCGGCATGTGAGGCAGTTTTCAAGCGCTTTACAGGCGCTATTTCTAGCGCTAAAACGCCTAAAAAAATGGCCTCGGTGTGAAAGGGGTCTATGAAGAAATTTGATTTTTTTTTATACGACGTGTTTTATAGCAGAAAGTAAAAAAATATATATATTATTTTTTTTTTAAATTGTCGCTCTTTTTTTATAGCGCAAAAAATAAAAACCGCAGAGGTGACCAACTACCACCAAAAGAAAACTCTATTTGTGGGGAAAAACGGACATCAATTTTGTTTGTGCAGTGTCGCACGACTGCGCAATTGTCAGTTAAAGCGACCCAAAAAATGGCCTAGTCATGAAGGGGGTAAAACCTACCGGGGCTGAAGTGGTTAAACATGAGTGCAACAAAAAAGCATCAATTGGCTCTGGCAGCTAAAAGGTTAAATAATCGACAGCTGCGCAGGAAGCCCGGCATGGACACATTCAGCATATTCAGTCGTTTTTCTCACACTGACCAGCAGGTGGCGGATGAGCTCCTACAGTTCCCCTCCCCGAGTCCTCCGAGGGATAGACGAGCCGGGCCGGTCTGGAGCAGCAGAGCGTCTCTATGGTGATGGGCGGAGGGTGACGGCGGCTCCTCCTCTGTATTTGTATCCTGATCCTGGAGGAGAGAAGGATCTGTCATCAGATATCATCTCATTCATATTTCTATCTCTATAGCCACTTGCTGACCGAATAACTGTAAAATTACAGAATTACTTTGATAGTAAATATCGGGGGTTATGGCTGCCGCTTCCCGGTGTCTTCCAGGTTTACCAGAGCCGTTGGTAAACCCAGAAGTGATCTGGTCAGATTGGTAGCTGGGCAGGAGGTCAGATTGGTGGCTGGATAGGAGGTCAGATTGGTGGCTGGACAGAGATCAGATCGGTAGCCGGGCAGGAGGTCAGATTGGTAGCTGGGCAGGAGGTCAGATTGGTAGTTGGGTAGGAGGTCAGATTGGTAGTTGGGTAGGAGGTCAGATTGGTAGCTGGGCAGAGATCAGATTGGTAGCTGGGCAGGAGGTCAGATTGGTAGCTGGGCAGGAGGTCAGATTGGTAGCCGGGCAGAGATCAGATTGGTAGCTGGGCAGAGATCAGATTGGTAGCTGGGCAGGAGGTCAGATTGGTGGCTGGACAGGAGGTCAGATTGGTAGCTGGGCAGGAGGTCAGATTGGTAGCTGGGCAGAGATCAGATCGGTAGCTGGGCAGGAGGTCAGATTGGTAGCTGGGCAGGAGGTCAGATTGGTAGCTGGGCAGGAGGTCAGATTGGTAGCTGGGCAGGAGGTCAGATTGGTAGCTGGGCAGGAGGTCAGATTGGTAGCTGGGCAGGAGGTCAGATTGGTAGCTGGGCAGGAGGTCAGATTGGTAGTTGGGCAGGACGTCAGATTGGTAGTTGGGCAGGAGGTCAGATTGGTAGCTGGGCAGGAGGTCAGATTGGTAGCTGGGCAGGAGGTCAGATTGGTAGCTGGGCAGGAGGTCAGATTGGTAGCTGGGCAGGAGGTCAGATTGGTAGCTGGGCAGGAGGTCAGATTGGTAGCTGGGCAGGAGGTCAGATTGGTAGCTGGGCAGGAGGTCAGATTGGTAGTTGGGCAGGACGTCAGATTGGTAGTTGGGCAGGAGGTCAGATTGGTAGCTGGGCAGGAGGTCAGATTGGTAGCTGGGCAGGAGGTCAGATTGGTAGTTGGGCAGGAGGTCAGATTGGTAGCTGGGCAGAGATCAGATCGGTAGCTGGGCAGGAGGTCAGATTGGTAGCTGGGCAGGAGGTCAGATTGGTAGCTGGGCAGGAGGTCAGATTGGTAGTTGGGCAGGACGTCAGATTGGTAGTTGGGCAGGAGGTCAGATTGGTAGCTGGGCAGAGATCAGATCGGTAGCTGGGCAGGAGGTCAGATTGGTAGCTGGGCAGGAGGTCAGATTGGTAGCTGGGCAGGAGGTCAGATTGGTAGCTGGGCAGGAGGTCAGATTGGTAGCTGGGCAGGAGGTCAGATTGGTAGTTGGGTAGGAGATCAGATTGGTAGTTGGGTAGGAGATCAGATTGGTAGTTGGGTAGGAGGTCAGATTGGTGGTTGACCTCCAATCTGACGAGCAGCGACCGGGAACAAGCGATCTCTGTCATGTTCCTGTAAGCCCCCCCCCCCAGTTAGAACACACCCAGGGAACACATTTAACCCCTTGATCGCCCCCCTAGTGTTAACCCCTTCTCTGCCAGTGACATTTATACATTGATCAGGGCATTTTTCATAGCACTGATCAATGTAATAAGGTCACTGGTCCCCCAAAAATTGTAATTTGGGGGTCAGATTTGTCGGCCGCAATGTCGCAGTCCCGCTAAAAATCGCAGATCGCCGCCATTTCTCAGTAAAAACAATGAAAAGTAAATAAAAGTCCCCCAAAAAAAGAGCAACAATTTAATAAAAAAGAAAAAATTCTTTTTTTTTTACTTTCTGCTATAACACATATCCAAATAACAAAAATATTTAAAAAAAAATGTATTCGTCAGTTTAGGTCGATATATATTTTTCTACATATTTTTGGTAAAAAAAAAAAAAAATCGCAATAGGCGCATACTGATTGGTTTGCACAAAAATGTATCGCGTCTACAAACTACGGGATAGATTTAATCCCGTAGTTTGTAGACGTGATAAATTTTGTGCAAACCAATGAATATGCGCATATTTTTTTTTTTGTACAAAAAATATGTAGAAAAATATATATCGACCTAAACTGACGAATACATTTTTTAAAATATTTTTGTTATTTGGATATGTGTTATAGAAAGTAAAAAAAAAATATTATTTTTTTTTTAATTAAATTGTCGCTCGTGAATTTTGTTTGGGTACAGCGTCGCACGACCGCGCAATTGTCAGTTAAAACGACGCAGTGCCGCATCGCAAAAAAAATATGGCCTGGTCATTAAAGCGGACCTTCAGACATTTTTTCATCTTTCCGTCAATTACATCTTCTGCCCTTGTTGTTGTTGTTGTTTTAACTTTGGATAGTAAAACATTTTTTTTTCTGCCAGTAAATCCCTTATACAGCCCACTTCCTGTCTCTTGTCTGGTCATTGGCCTAGTCCAGTGATGGAGAACCTCGGCACCCCTGAGATGTTTTGGAACTACATTTCCCATGATGCTCCACTACACTGCACAATGCATGAAGCATCATGGGAAATGGAATTCCAAAAGTTCCAGTAGTGCCAATGTTCGCCATCACTGGCCTAGGCTTATGACATCACACACAGCTCTCTCTACCACTCTGGTGAAAGTTTGCCAGGAAGGGGGGGGGGGGGGTGAGTCATAAGAGGGCCAATGAGAGCTGCAGAGTTGGAGGTGTGCCTTTGTGTAAATCCAGGAAGTGAACAGACAGAAGCTTCAGCTGCCCACAGTTAAAATGGCTGCAGCCAGACTTAGTGGTAGGAGGATTTCTGCGGCATATTTGGCGAGTACAGAATCGCAGTATATATAAAAATAATAGCTCTTCTGAGCAGGGCCCTCTTAATCCTATTGTATTGTATTGTATTATATTATAACTGTATTGTCTCCCTTTTATATTGTAAAGCGCTGCGTAAACTGTTGGCGCTATATAAATCCTGAATAATAATAATAATAATAATAATAATACGCAAAGTGGTTGGAGGGAAGCTTCAGAATGGCAAAGAAGTTTTTTTTATCACAGATTGTGTGAGCGGACTGCAGTTCCTCTTTAACCGCTTGCCGCCCGCCCACCGTCACATGACGGCGAGACGGTCTCGTTCTGGGTGGACGGCGCCCGAGCGGCCGCTCTGGCACGCGGCAATCGCGGTCACGCCGTGTTTCTAGGACATGGCACGACCCCGATCTCTGTAAAGGCGCGGCTCTTTAATCATGTGATCGGCTGTGTCCAATCACAGCCGGTCACATGTAAAACACGGAAGTGCCGGTAATCGGCGCTCCTCGCCTCACACTGACAGAGCCGATCAGCGGCATCTCCTCGCAGGGGACAGTGAGAGATGTAATCAGAGCAACGATTACATGAGAGCGCCACCAGTGCCAGCAAGCAGTGCCCACCAGTGCCAGAAATCAGTGCTCATTAGCAATGCCAGTCAGTGCTGGTTTTCAGTGCCCATCAGTGCTGCCCATCAGTGATGCCCATCAGTACCACCCATCAATGCCCATTTGTGCCGCCCATTAGTGCCGTTAAGTGCTGCCTATCAGTGATGCCCATAATTGCCACCCATCAATGCCCATTAGTGCTGCCCATCAGTGTCACCTATCCATGCTGGCTATCAGTGCTCACTGGTGCCACATATAAGTGCCACCTATCAGCGATGCCCATTAGTGCCACCCATAAATGCCCATAAGTGCCGCCTATCAGTGATGCCCACCAGTGCCACCCATGCCGCCTATCAGTGATGCCCATCAGTGCCACCCATTAATGCCCATTAGTGCCGCCCATCAGTGCCGCCTATCAGTGATGCCCATCAGTGCCACCCATCAATGCCCATTAGTGCCGCCCATCAGTGCCGCCTATCAGTGATGCCCATCAGTGCCACCCATCAATGCCCATTAGTGCCGCCCATCAGTGTCCATCAGTGCCGCCTATCAGTGATGCCCATCAGTGCCACCCATCAATGCCCATTAGTGCTGCCCATCAGTGCCAATAAATGCTGCCTATCAGTGATGCCTATCAGTGTTGCCCATCAGTGCCACCCATCAATGGCACCCATCAGTGTCTATCAGTGATGCCCATCAGTGTCACCTATCCATGCTGGCTATCAGTGCTCACCGGTGCCACATATAAGTGCCACCTATCAGCGATGCCCATTAGTGCCACCCATAAATGCCCATAAGTGCCGCCTATCAGTGATGCCCACCAGTGCCACCCATGCCGCCTATCAGTGATGCCCATCAGTGCCACCCATTAATGCCCATTAGTGCCGTCCATCAGTGCCGCCTATCAGTGATGCCCATCAGTGCCACCCATCAATGCCCATTAGTGCTGCCCATCAGTGCCAATAAATGCTGCCTATCAGTGTTGCCCATCAATGACACCCATCAGTGTCTATCAGTGATGCCCATCAGTGTCGCCTATCCATGTCGGCTATCAGTGCTCACCAGTGCCACATATAAGTACCACCTCATCAGTGCCCATCAGTGAAGGAGAAAAATTACTTACAAAATTTAAACCAAGAAAAACTTTTTTTTTTTTTCAACATTTTCGTTTTTTTTTTTGTAAAAAAAATAAAAAATAAAAAACAGCGGTGATTAAATACCACCTAAAAAAAAAAAAAAAAAAAAAAAAAACTCTATATGTGTGAAGAAAATAATAAAAATGTCCTCTGTGTACAGTGTCACAAGACCGCGTCATTGTCATTCAAAGTGCGACAGCGCTGAAAGCGGAACGTTGGCGCCCTGGGCAGGAAGGGGGGGTGAGAGTGCGTCACTTCCACCCAACGACGGTCATAAAGGGAAATTTTTTAATTTTTTTTTTGTAAAAAAAAAAAAAAAAAAAAAAAAAGACATTTATTTTTTTTTATTGCATTTTAGTGTAAATATGAGATCTGAAGTCTTTTTGCCCCTCCCCCCCCAGATCTCACATTAAAGAGGACCTGTCAAGAGATGTTTACATTCCTTGTAATAGGAATAAAAGTGATACCATTTTTTTTTCTTCTCAAAGACAGTGTCAAAGTAAATAAGAAAAAAAAAAAAAACTAAAGCGCCCCGCCCCGCATATGAAAACGGCGTTCAAACCACACATGTGAGGTATCGCCGCGATCGGTAGAGCAAGAGCAATAATTCTAGCACTAGACCTCCTCTGTCACTCTAAACATGCGACCTGAAGAATTTTTTAAACGTCGCCTATGGAGATTTTTAAGGGTAAAAGTTTGTCGCCGTTCCACGAGCGGGGGGGCGCAATTTTGAAGTGTGACATGTTGGGTATCGATTTACTCGGCGTACCTGTAGAATTTTTTTTTTTTAACCCCTTGCCACCCAGGCCACTTCTGACATTTCTTTCCTACATGTAAAAATCATCATTTTTTTTTTTTTTTTGCTAGAAAATTACACAGAACCGCCCCAAACATTATGCGCAATTTTGTAGCGTGACATGTTGGGTATCTATTTACTCGGCGTAACTTCATCTTTCACATTATGCAAAAACATTGGGCTAAATATACTGCTTTGTTTTTTTTTTTTTAAAGCGCGAAACGTTTTTTTTTTTCCCCAAAAAAAAAAAAAAAAACGCATTTGAAAAATTGCTGCTCAAATACCGTGCGAGATAAAAAAAAAAAGTTGCGATGACCGCCATTGTATTCTCTAGGGTCTTTGTTTGCTATTAAAAAAAAAAAAAATATATATATATTGCGTGCGCAATTTTGTAGCGCGACATGTTGGGTATCTATTTATTTTTTAAAAAAAAGTTGCGATGACCGCCATTGTATTCTCTAGGGTCTTTGCTATTAAAAAAAAAAAAAAAAAAAATTTTTTTAATAGCAAAGACCCTAGAGAATACAATGGCGGTCATCGCAACTGTTTTTTAAAAAATAAATAGATACCCAACATGTCGCGCTACAAAATTGCGCACGCGCTCGTGGGACGGCGCCAAACTTCGCTACTTAAAAATCCCCCATAGGCGACGCTTTAAAAATTTTTTTACTGGTTACATGTTTTGAGTTACAGAGGACCAAAATGATTGCTCTCGCTCCGACGTTCGCGGCGATACCTCACATGTGTGGTTTAAACATCGTTTTCATATGCGGGCGCGACTTGTGTATGCCTTCGCTTCTGCGTGCGAGCTCACGGGGATGGGGGCGCTTTAAAAATTTTTTTTTTTTTTTGTTAATTTTACTTTAGCTTGACACTTTTTTTTTCCCAAAAAAAAAAAATTTTTTCGATCACTTTTATTTCTATTACAAGGAATGTGAACATCCCCTGTAATAGGAATAGGACATGACAGGTCCTCTTTACAGTGAGATTTGGGGGGGGGGTCAATAAGACCTCACATCTCACCTCTAGGCTGGGAGGCCTGAAACCAAAAAAAAAAAATGATCGCGGCTTCCCAGCCGAAGCGCCGCCGTTTTTTTTTAATACAGAGGCCCCGTCCCGCCGAGCTCGCGCGCAGAAGCGAACGCCTTACGTTGAGCAGCGCCCGCGTACGAAAGACGACGTTCAAACCCACACATGTGAGGTATCGCCGCGATCGGTAGAGCGAGAGCAATAATTCTATAGCCCTAGAACTCCTCTGTCACTCAAAACGTACAACCTGTAGAATTTTTTTTTTTTTTAAACGTCGCCCTATGGAGATTTTTAAGGGTCAAATTTTGTCGCCATTCCGCCAGCGGGGGGGGGGCGCAATTTTGAAGCGTGACGTGTTGGGTATCAATTTACTCGGCGTAACGTCATCTTTCACAATATAAAAAAAAAAAATTCGGCTAACTTTACCGTTGTCTTATTTTTTAATTAAATTACATTTCTTATTTTTTAATTAAAAAAAAAAAATAAGTGTATTTTTTTTTTCCCAAAAAAAAATGACGCTTGTGGGACCGCTGCGGTGTGACAGAAAGTATCGCAACGACCGCCGTTTTATTCTCTAGGGGCGTCTGAATAATAAATATATATATATAATATTTGGGGGTTCTCATTCATTTTCTAGCAAAAAAAAAAAAAAAAAAATCTTAATTTGTAAATAACAAAGTCTCAATAAAGAGTCTGGGGGGGAGGGGGAGGGGGGGGTGAATTGTGTCGGGTGACCCCCCCCCATTGGTCGTCGGGGACAGGAAGCGACAGGAAATCCTGATTTTGGTTGTCACAGGAAACGAATGTCGGCGATCGATCTTTCGATGGAGAAACCTGTTTTGGGTGACAACTAATCGGGGGGATTTCTTCTCGCCTTCCTGTTGTGTCTCTGGGACAGGAAGTGACTGGAGATACCCCATAATAACACACAGTGGGGGGGATTACACCAGGGGGGAGGCAACCAGTAGGCCTCCAGCTGTTGTGGAACTACATTTCCCATGAGGCATTGCGAGGCTGGCAGTTACAATGACTCCCAGAGGCATGATGGGACTTGTAGTTCTACAAACAGCTGCAGGGCCCCCAGGTTGCCTCCCCCCTGCCCTTCACTATACACAGCCCCCCCCCCCAAAAAAAAAAAACATTTTCCAAAATAAAGAGACTTTATCTGCTGTGTGGGGTGCGGGGAGGTCCGGGGCCTTGGTGGTTCACATATCTACATCCGGGGCTTCCTCCTCCTGTGCTGTGCGGTACTGCTGGGACTTGTGGCTCCTCCCCCTCCGCTCCTGATTGGTCACTACTCCTCCCTGAGCCATCGGGATCTCCAATCAACAGCCGCCTCTTGTAACTGACGCACCACTTCCTGGTTTCCATGGGGATGTCACGTCACAGTGAAGTCTCCGCCCCCTCACTGTCCCCCCGGCGGCCATCTTTGTTAACAATTATGCCAGTCTTAGCTTCTATCTCCTCATGATCTATAGTGATATAATGTGATCTCATAGTGTGTGTACCCCGGAGAGCCGCCATGAAGGGGGGGGATATTATATTCCCATCACATATCTACACAATTGACACAGATCTCTATGGGGAGAGCGGGGCATGCTGGGAGATGTAGTCCTCCATACACAGAGCCCCCTGCTGGCCGAACTGCTCCGTAGAGGGGAGGAGCTTCTGCAATCTACTCATTGATAGGTCCGATTGACCACATGGGTTTCATAGAATTTTTTTTTTTTTTTAATTGCAAACGAATTAGCAGTTTAGATTTACAGAGGAGATCTAAAACTCGTTTTTATTTCCCTCCACGACCCCATTATCCTCCTAAACTCCCCAATGATATCTATTCCATCCAATAGGAAACATCCAATAGGAAACGTGACACATTTCTCAGTCAGTATGGAGCTCTATGGGACTTCCTTATAAGGAAGTCTCATGCACGCTCTCTATGACGTCACACTTGGTCACGTGTCCTCCCCCGCAGGCTATGAACAGCCGTTGAAGCCGCACAGCCGTGTCATTTGACTCGCATCTCTAAAGAGACAAGTTCTACTTAGAGAAGCTCCTCAGATTTCTGTGTGTTTCATTGGAACTCCAGTGATTTGAATTTAGTGTCAGTCGGTTCTTATTGATTGATAGCGATCGGCGAGAGCTGATTTATTTATATTATATAATAACAACTCATACGAGAATGAGGAGTCCAACCCTCACCTTGATTCTTCTGTTTTTCCTCCATTGGGGAGGAAGACGGAACGTCACCAAAGACCCCCTAGATATCCACATGCTGGATAAGGGGGCGATTATCAGAACAACGGAGCGGCCAGTGGAGGACATGGTAAGCACTTTCTACATTTTTTACCCCCCCCCCTTATTTTTTTCTTGCTGTCCCATTAATATAGTTGCACACTGACATCATGGCCCCACGTTGATATCCCATAACGGACGCGGGTTACACTCCCCGGAAAAAACGGACTTCCCTCCTGAGGGACCTTAAAGTGAAACCCGCTTTCGTTTTTTTACAACACATTTCCAGTCTGGAAAAATTCCACCCCCATATCCCAAATATTTCCCTAAAGCATACCAGACATCTCAAGTCTCCCGCCAGGTGCGGGAGACTCCCGCGTTTCCGCGGCGGCTCCCGCACACACCCACAAGCGCCTCCCGATCTCCCGGGGACGATCGGTGCGGCGGGGGAGGCAGCTGTGAAGACCGACCGCAGACGTCTCTGCAAAGAGGTTTCACGCCTAGCTTCCCCGTCAACGCTAAACAACCTGTCATTGCAATTAGGGCTCCGGCTGGCGGCCATTTTCTGGTGGACCAAATTGCATTGATTTTAATGGGAGAATTCTCAAACGCTAGAGAACAAACGTTCTTCTTGTGTTGAGTGTCCGGCCCCCAACTCCACACAAAAAGAGCGTTTGTTCTCTAATTTGTTTCTTCATTTTTTTTTTTCCCAATGCTTTTTGGGGGGGAGGGGGTTGGGGCAGTGGACAGTGTTGGTAGGGCAGGGGAGAGTGGTGTCAGTAGTTTTTTATTTTTCTTTACACTTTTTAATTTTTTTTAATTTTTTTAATATTTTTTTTTTTTAAATTTTTTGGGGGGCTTTGGTGAGATGTCAGCATATATACTTGTTATTTTTTTTACTTCAAAGCAGATTATTAATACTCAATCATAAATGCAACAGTTGTTGAAGTTGTTGACGATATTATACATATATCTGCACCGAGCGCATATGTAATAAGTTTACCTGATGTAAATCTATGTTACAAACGGTTCCATTAATCTTTTATATGTTCTTTCATTTCGCCCAGGAATTGTCCCAAGAAATGGTCTGCACATTGGAAGACGCACCTCCGGAGATTCTCATGGCAGAGAAGAATGCAACCATCAAGCCCATGGAGGAACCTGTGGAGGAAATGGTCAGAGTAATGGCAAATGAGCCGCCGGAACCCTCTGGCTGGTTCTCATTACTGGCCAGCAGTGCATTCTGGGTAAAATTTACCCTCTGGATAAGTTTTATCATTCTGAAATACATCCTGCGCAGAGATGTTCTGGCCAAGATATTAGGAAAACTTCTGATGCTCCTGCAGCTGATGGAATTCTTTTATGAAGCGCTGGTCAGATCTGACTTCTGCTGGTCCAGCGAGGGGCTGGTCTTAGACAATACAAGCCTGCCCCTGCTTACAAATATTGTGGTGGAGATCTGGTCAGAATACTCTCCGGGGGTTGTCATGATACAGCCGGTGCTGCCTGCGATGCTGCTGGTGCTGCTCGTAATACTGCAGGCGCTGCTGGTAGTATACTTCAAGTCGTTCAACCGATTCTCCACAACATCACGGGAGGTCATCCCTCCGGCATCACGTGAGGACTTCCCCCCACCATCACGTGAGGACATTGTCCCACCATCACGTGAGGACATTGTCCCACCATCACGTGAGGACATTGTCCCACCATCACGTGAGGGCATCGCCCCACCATCACGTGAGGGCATCGCCCCACCATCACGTGAGGACATCGCCCCACCATCACGTGAGGACATCGCCCCACCATCACGTGAGGGCATCGCCCCACCATCACGTGAGGACATCGCCCCACCATCACGTGAGGACATCGCCCCACCATCACGTGAGGACATCGCCCCACCATCACGTGAGGGCATCGCCCCACCATCACGTGAGGACATCGCCCCACCATCACGTGAGGACATCGCCCCACCATCACGTGCTTCACCCCAGATAAATAAGCTCAAGAAAAACAGCCTTAGACGGCCCAGTTCTATTCCCCGTCCTATCAGCCAAAGAAAGACGGGTGGCATCACCCCACCATGTGGTACCAGCTTTCCACTATTACGTGCTTTGCCCTGGCTGATTGAGCTCAAGAAGAACAGCAGGCGACCCAGTGCTATTCCCCGTCTTATCACCCCAAGAAAGACTGAAGACAGCACCACACAGGACATTGCCTCACGTGAGGGCATCGCCCCACCATCACGTGAGGGCATCGCCCCACCATCACGTGAGCACAATGCCCCACCATCACGTGCTTCACCCCAGATAAATGAGCTCAAGAAAAACAGCCTCAGACGGCCCAGTGCTATTCCCCGTCCTATCAGCCCACGAAAGACGGGTGGCATCACCACACCATGTGGTAACAGCTTTCCACTATTACGTGCTTTGCCCTGGCTGATTGAGCTCAAGAAGAACAGCAGGCGACCCAGTGCTATTCCCCGTCTTATCACCCCACGAAAGACTGAAGACATCACCACACAGGACATTGCCTCACGTGAGGGCATTGCCCCACCATCACGTGAGGGCATTGCCCCACCATCACGTGAGGGCATTGCTCCACCATCACGTGAGGACTTCCCCCCACCATCACGTGAGGACTTCCCCCCACCATCACGTGAGGACTTCCCCCCACCATCACGTGAGGACTTCCCCCCACCATCACGTGAGGACATTGCCTCACGTGAGGGCATTGCCCCACCATCACGTGAGGGCATCGCCCCACCATCACGTGAGGACATCGCCCCACCATCACGCGAGGACATCGCCCCACCATCACGCGAGGACATCGCCCCACCATCACGCGAGGACATCGCCCCACCATCACGCGAGGACATCGCCCCACCATCACGCGAGGACATCGCCCCACCATCACGCGAGGACATCGCCCCACCATCACGCGAGGACATCGCCCCACCATCACGCGCTTCACCCCAGATAAATGAGCTCAAGAAAAACAGCCTCAGACGGGCCAGTGCGATTCCCCGTCCTATCAGCCCACGAAAGACGGGTGGCATCACCCCACCATGTGGTAACAGCGCGCCACCATTACGCGCTTTGCCCTGGTTGACTGAGCTCCAGAAAAACAGCAGGCGACCCAGTGCTATTCCACGTCTTATCACCCCACGACAGACTGAAGACATCACCACACAGATTGGCAGCGGCACCCCACCATCACGTGCTGAAGCACCCCAGATGAATGAGCTCGGGAACAACAGCAGCCTCAGTCAACCCAGTGCTATTATAAGTTCTATCACTGCACAAGAGACGGATGGCATGACCCTACCATGTGATAACAGCAATCCACCATCAGTGGATGTGTCAGTAGGGCAGTGGATGGTGTCACTGGGGCACTGGACGATGTCAATAGAAGTAGATGATGTCAATGGAGCAGAAGACCGTGTCCGTAGAGCAGTGGGTGTTGCGAATAGGGCAGTGGATGCTGTCAGTATGGTAGCGGGCGATCTCCTCAGATCAGTGGTCAGTGTCAGTACAGCGGTGGCACTCTCGGTAGAGCGGTGGAAAGCGTCAGTAGCACGCTGGTTCTTAACGCGGATTTCCTCCCCCCCCTTCGGTGTCACAATTGGCACCTTTCAGGGGGGAGGGGGGTGCAGATACCTGTATAGACTCCCGCGGAAGTCACGCCCCCTCCCGCACTCCCCCCGCTGTCTCCTGGAAGGGAACCAGGAACGCAACGCTTTACTTCCTGATTCCCTCACTGAGAATGGCGGCGGCAGCACCCGATGATCGAGGGACGGTTCGGTCTCGGGTGCCGACATCGCTGGACCCCGGGACAGGTGAATGACCTTATTTTAAAAGTCTGCAGCTGCTGACATCTAAAAAAAAAAACTCCCGATTTAATGATTTGGGCAATGAACGGTGCCAGTATGGTAGAGGACAGAGTCGACAGAGCACTAGACATGGTCAGTAAAGCAAGACAAAAATGACAGTTCTAAACAACTCACTATGGGGGGTGAAGGGCAAAGGCGGCTCTTTTAATTAGGCAAATTAGGCGGTCGCCTAAGGCCTCGTGCTTACAGGGGCCTACTTTGCTAGCTAGCTGCCATAACCCCCGTATCCTCTTCTTCAGTGAGCGGCCCGGATTCACATAAAAGTGGTCTCTGCGGCGGATTCACCACAACATCACTTTTATCGGTGGCGGGAGAAGGGGGGGGGGCCCTCTCCCGCCGCCGATACACACATGTGAGGTATTGCTGCGATCGGTATAGTGAGAGCAATAATTCTAGACCTCCTCTGTAACTCAAAAAATGCAGCCTGTATAATTATTTTAAACGTCGCCTATGGAGATTTTTAAGGGTAAAAGTTTGTCGCCATTCCACGAGCGGGCGCAATATTGAAGCGTGACATGTTGGGTATCAATTTACCCGGCGTAACATTATCTTTCAAAGGATAAAAAAAAAATTGGGCTAACTTTACTGTTGTCTTATTTTTTTAATTAAAAAAATTGAAGATAAATGTGGTCTCTGCGGCGGATTCACCACAACATCACTTTTATCGGCGACGGGAGAGGGGGGGGGGCCCTCTCCTGCCGCCGATACACACATGTGAGGTTTTGCTGCGATCGGTATAGTGAGAGCAATAATTCTAGACCTCCTCTGTAACTCAAAAAATGCACCCTGTAGAATTTTTTTAACGTCGCCTATGGAGATTTTTAAGGGTAAAAGTTTGTTGCCATTCCACGAGCGGGCGCAATATTGAAGCGTGACAAGTTGGGTATCAATTTACTCGGCGTAACATTATCTTTCAAAGTATAAAAAAAATTGGGCTAACTTTACTGTTGTCCTATTTTTTTTATTCAAAAAATTGAAGATAAAAGTGGTCTCTGCGGCGGCTTCGCCACAACATCACTTTTATCGGCGGCGGGAGAGGGGGGGGGCCCTCTCCTGCCGCCGATACACACGTGTGAGGTATTGCTGCGATCGGTATAGTGAGAGCAATAATTCTAGACCTCCTCTGTAACTCAAAAAATGCACCCTGTAGAATTTTTTTAAACGTCGCCTATGGAGATTTTTAAGGGTAAAAGTTTGTCGCCATTCCGCGAGCGGGCGCAATATTGAAGCGTGACAAGTTGGGTATCAATTTACTCGGCGTAACATTATCTTTCAAAGTATAAAAAAAATTGGACTAACTTTACTGTTGTCTTATTTTTTTAATTAAAAAAAAAGTGCGCTTGTAAGACCGCTCTGCAAATACAGTGTGACAAAGTATTGCAACAACCGCCATTTTATTCTCTAGGGTGTTAGAAAAAAAATGTATAATGTTTCGGGGTTCTAAGTCATTTTCTAGCAAAAAAAAACAGTTTTTAACTTGTTAACAACAAATCTCAGAAAGAGGCTCGGTCTTTAAGTGATTAAAGAGTTGGCTCTACTGGCAGCCAGGATCCCCCCCGCCATCAGCACAGTGCCGAGTCCCGGTCAGTCTGTGTAAGACCGATTCGCTGGGAGATGGGAGCACACTGACAGCTCCGGATCACAGCCATCAGAATCAGCACTGACAGTTTCCCTCACCTCCCACACAGACAGGAGAGGAGAGAGAGCTGCTTCTGCTCCTCCTTCTTCCGCCCTCTCCTCCTGTGTCTGCCCCACCCACACTCCCTGACAGTGTTCTGCCCAAGAGAACGGGATGTGAGAGGGAGCAATGGATGGAGAGAGGGATGGAGGAAGGAGGAAAGGAAGGGTACCCCTTACATCAGAGTACTCACTGGGAATTGTGAGAGAGAATGGAGGGAGTGGATGGATGGATCAGGCTCCATCTTTCCTCTACTGGTTTCTGTATTTCAAACTTCCCGCCCCCACATCCCCTTCAATTGGGCAGAACACTGTCGGGGAGTGTGGGCGGGGCAGACACAGGAGGAGAGGGCGGAAGGAGGAGGATCAGGAGCAGCTCTCTCTCCTCTCCTGTCCATGTGGGAGGTGAGGGAAACTGTCAGCGCTGATTCTGATGGCTGTGATCCGGAGCTGTCAGTGTGCCCCCATCTCCCAGCGAATCGGTCTTACACAGACTGGCTGGGACTCGACACTGTGCTGATGGCGGGGGGATCCTGGGTACCAGCAGAGGCGGCTCTTCAACTAGGCAAAGTAGGCAGCCGCGAGGCCCCTGGGAGTGCGAGGCCTTAGGCGACCGCCTAATTAAAAGAGCCGCCCCTTCATTCCCCATAGTGAGTTGTTTAGAATTGTCATTTTTAGGTAACTCCTTTATGATTAATCTGAGTTGCACAGTGTCCTCTGCCCTACTGACACCAACCATTGTATGGAGGCACAGAAGGTATGGAGCTACGGGAGGTGTGAATGTAGCATATAGACTCCTGGTTTTAGAATGGGGAAATGGTTGGAGTAAAAACCCGGAAACCGACCTACCGGCGCTGGTGCATTGCCGGGAACTCCTCGGGTCAGCAGATCTACAGCAGCAGAATGGAGGATCGTTAGTCAGTGCGGAGACACCAACACACACACATTTCAGGTGGAGGGGGATCTTCCTCGCTGGGTCATTGTATTCTGACATTAGGAGACTCCCCGCCTTCAGAATACACAGATTAGCTGCTGCAGCCCATTACCTGCAGTACTGAGTGAACGAAAACATGCCAACAGGGCGGCCAAGGTCTTATATTTAACCGCGGTGGCCACACATAGTCCCTGCTGAACCGGCTAAATTTTGATCCATGTATGGTCAGCATAACCCCCAATAGACATCACTGGTTTATCCTGCTCAGCGGGGGTCGGGCCTTAGAGAATAGAGATCACATTTTTTTACAATGCACAGACAAACATTACAGAAGAAGAGTTCCCTTCATCTTCACAGACAGGACACTCAGGAGGGACATAAGATGGACGATGTCACCTAACCCGTCCATGTGACAATCTAGAGCTGAAGGCACCATCTCTAAGCTCTATTGGACACAACTAATGTACCCTGCTCAGCAGGGGCGGGCCTTAGAGAACAAAGGCCAAATATGGGCAGCACAGAGGCTTAGTGGTGAGCCTTGCAGCACTGGGGTCCTTAGTTCAAATCCTGACCAGGACACCACACCTGCATGGAGTTTGCATGTTCTCCCTGTGCTTGCGTGGGTTTCCTCCGGGTACTCCGGTTTCCTCCCACACTCCAAAGACATGCTACATCGCGTTGGTGGTGCAGTGGTGAGCATAGCTGCCTTCCCAGCAGCTGACTCGGGTTCGATTCCCGGCCAACGCAATTGCCAAGATGGCTGCCTCACCTGCTAATTGCTTTGAGTCCCCAGGGAGAAGAGCGCTATACAAATTTAAACTCTGTATTTATTGGCGATGGAACATAATTTTAACCAAAACGAATGAAGTGAATGTGTCGTATGTTTGCATAAATTTTCTTAAACACTTTTGAATAATATACTGTATTTCTTGCAGGGGGATCTGATTACATTGTATTCTTATTTTCAGCCAGTAGGTGGAGCACTCGGCTCATTTTCATGTATTTTCTAGGCTATCCTTAGCAGCTTGGCTGAAAAAAAAAATGTTGGCTGTTTATTATATAGCTCAATAGCTCTCAAGCTCTTCAGATCTGAATGAGTCTGAGCACTGACTCCGCCCCCTCCCTGCCGGTGAAGTGTGGGTGGTTCCATCCGGGGCTTCAATCAGACGCGGGCTGACAATACGATGATAAAACAGAGATAACATTTTATATGAAATACTTATAAATGTTACAAATATCGGTTTGATCACCCGCTGTCACAGGCTGGTAGCGGCTTGTTTACATCGGAATGAAATACTTGTTGTTTCCGGTTTCTTAGACCATAGAGATGATTGGGGATGTTTCAGTCCTCCACCATCTCTTTGGTCAGTGGAACCGCCGCATTCAGTCCCGGACTCCCCGGTGGGAAGGGAAAGCCTAGGAAGACAGCAGGGAGGGGGGGGGAGGAGGGGTAGACCCCTTTCCGCCACATGTAAATGGGATCCAGCGGCTTTTTATCCACTCGGATCGCTTTTACTTTATTCATCATTGCTGGTTAAAAAAAAAAAAAGAATGATACCAGGGTCATGACTGCAGCTGCAACCATGGCCACGGAATAACAGCTTCACACCGGATCACGTACATATACATTGGGGAGAATAAAGATTTGCTCCCCTGCAGATTGTGTAAGTTTACCCACTTACAAAGAAATGAAGGGTCTATCATTGTTATCATAGGTGTATTTTATATGATAGAGACAGAAGATCAACCAAAAATCCAGAAAAAACAAATGTTATAAATGGAGTTCAGTGATTAAAATAAGTATTTGATCCCCAAACAAAACATGACTTAGTAGTTGGTGGAGAAACCCTTGTTGGTAAGCACAGAGGTCAGATGTTTCTTGTAGGTGGTGATCAGGTTTGCACACATCTCAGGAGGGATTTTGGTCCACTCTTCTTTATGGATCTTCTCTAAATCCTTAAGGTTTCCTGGCTGTCTCTTGGCAACTCGAAGTTTCAGCTCCTTCCATACATTTTTTATAGGATTAAGGTCTGGAGACTGGCTAGGCCACTCCATGACCCTAATGTGATTCTTCTTGAGCCACTCCTTTGTTGCTTTGAGGGTATGTTTTGGGTCATTATCATGCTGGAAGACCCATCCACGACCCATCTTCAGTGTTCTGGCTGAGGGAAGAAGGTTCTCATCCAAGATTTTACAATACATGGTCCCGTCCATTGGCCCCTCAATGCGGCAAACTCGGCCTGTACCTTTAGCAGAGAAACAGCCCCAAAGCATCATGTTTCCACCTCCGTGCTTGACTGTAGGGTTGGTGTTCTAATGCCCCGTACACACGGTCGGACTTTGTTCGGACATTCGGACAACAAAATCCTAGGATTTTTTCCGACGGATGTTGGCTCAAACTTGTCTTGCATACACACGGTCACACAAAGTTGTCGGAAAATCCGACCGTTCTAAACGCGGTGACGTAAAACACGTACATCGGGACTATAAACGGGGCAGTAGCCAATAGCTTTCATCTCTTTATTTATTCTGAGCATGCGTGTCCGTCGGATTTGTGTACACACGATCGGAATTTCCGACAACGGATTTTGTTGTCGGAAAATTTTATAGCCTGCTCTCCAACTTTGTGTGTCGGAAAATCCGATGGAAAATGTGTGATGGAGCCCACACACGGTCGGAATTTCCGACAACAAGGTCCTATCACACATTTTCTGTCGGAAAATCCGACCGTGTGTACGGGGGATTAGGGTCATTGTCAGCAATTTTCTTCCTCCAAACACGACAAGTCCCACTCAAGAAGACACATGTATAGGTCCGTTTGAAGTTTGCCAACGAACATCTAAATGATTCAGAGAAGGATTGGGAGAAAGTGTTGTGGTCAGATGAGATCAAAACTGAGCTCTTTGGCATTAACTCGCCTCGCTGTGTTTGGAGGAAGAAAAATGCTGACAATGGCCGTAAGATCACCATCCCTACAGTCAAGCACGGAGGTGGAAACATGATGCTTTGGGGCTGTTTCTCTGCTAAAGGTACAGGTCGAGTTTGCCGCATTGAGGGGCCAATGGACGGGGCCATGTATTGTAAAATCTTGGATGAGAACCTTCTTCCCTCAGCCAGAACACTGAAGATGGGTTGTGGATGGGTCTTCCAGCATGATAATGACCCAAAACATACCCTCAAAGCAACAAAGGAGTGGCTCAAGAAGAATCACATTAAGGTCATGGAGTGGCCTAGTCAGTCTCCAGACCTTAATCCTATAGAAAATTTATGGAGGGAGCTGAAACTTCGAGTCGCCAAGAAACCTTAAGGATTTAGAGAAGATCTGTAAAGAAGAGTGGACCAAAATCCCTCCTGAGATGTGTGCAAACCTGGTCACCACCTACAAGAAATGTCTGACCTCTGTGCTCGCCAACAAGGGTTTCTCCACCAACTACTAAGTCATGTTTTGCTTGGGGATCAAATACTTATTTTACTCACTGTACTCCATTTATAACATTTGTATCATGTGTTTTTTCTGGATTTTTGGTTGATATTCTGTCTCTATCATATAAAATACACCTATGATAACAATGATAGACCCTTCATTTCTATGGAAGTGTCTTCAGGAGATGAAATGATGATTTCCCCCCATTGTATGGAGGAGGATTGGTCTCATCTCTGTGTATCTCCTGAGGCCGGTCACCTCACTGGGGATATGGAGGGATTACAATCTGAGAAGATGATTTCCCCGACGGTAGAAGTATCTTCTATACACATAAAGTATTCTGCACCAATTCCAGCATATGAAGTGCGATAATCGCACAAAGCAGTGTGCCACAAATCCAGGATTACCCAATAGGAAGATCTCACATAAATACAATAAAATAATAGAGCCACCAAATCTATGGAAATAAAGTGCAGAATTTTCACAGAGCAGCCCGGGAACCTCCTCTTTTCAGGTCCTCCCACTGGTACTCCTGGCCCCTCCCCTCTGTCCAGTGACCCCCCTCCCCCCATGGGAAGCCGCTTCCAATAGAGGGGGGGGGGGGGGTGGCACTCGTACATGTTCACTCCCGAGCCCCACTGCTCCACCTAGTTTATTATAGAGGTGAGGGAGGAGTTCTATAGTTTATTATAGAGGTGGGGGAGGAGTTCTATAGTTTATTATAGAGGTGGGGGAGGAGTTCTATAGTTTATTATAGAGGTGGGGGAGGAGTTATATAGTTTATTATAAAAGTGGGGGAGGAGTTTTATAGTTCATTATAGAGGTGAGGGAGGAGTTCTATGGTTTATTATAGAGGTGAGGGAGGCGTTCTATAGTTTATTATAAAGGTGGGGGAGGGGTTCTAAAGTGTATTATTGAGGTGGGGGAGGGGTTGTATAGTTTAATATAGAGGTGGGGGAGGAGTTCAGTACAGAAGTGGGGGAGGGGTCCTGTAGATCTATAGAGGTGGGGGAGGAGTTCTATAGTTTATTACCTAGGTGGGGGAGGGGTCGTGTAGTTCTATAGAGGTGAGGGAGGAGTCCTGTAGTTCTCTAATGGAGGGGTCCTGTAGTTCAGTACAGAAGTGGAGGAGGGGTCATGTAGATCTATAGAGGTGGGGGAGGAGTTCTATAGTTTATTATCTAGGTAGGGGAGGGGTCCTGTAGTTCTATTGAGGTAAGGAAGGGGTCCTGTAGTTCTGTAATGGAGGGGTCCTGTAGTTCAGTACAGAAGTGGAGGAGGGGTCATGTAGATCTATAGAGGTGAGGGAGGAGTTCTATAGTTTATTATAGAAGTGGGGGAGGGGTCTCTCTATCTCCAGCACTCCACATCCGGGGATTCCTCCTCCTGGGCCCGGCTGTGCTGTGTAGTAGTGCTGGGACCTGTAGCTCCTCCCCCTCTGCTCCTGATTGGTCACTCCTCCTACCTGAGCCATCAGGATCTCCAATCACTGCCGCCTCTTGTTCTTGTCACACCACTTCCTGGTTTCCATGGGGATGTCACATGACAGGATGTGAAGTCTCCTCCCCCTCACTGCCCCCCTTCACCCCCCCCCACCTCTGTTTAACCGCTTCACTTTTTGCGATTCGGCACTGCGTCGCTTTAACTGACAATTGCGCGGTCATGCAACATCGCACCCAAACAAAATCAACGTCCTTTTTTCCCCCACAAATAGAGCTTTCTTTTGGTGGTATTTGATCACCTCTGCGGTTTTTATTTTTTGCGCTATAAATAAAAAACAGCAACAATTTTGAAAAAAAAAAAAAAAAATGCATTATTTTTTTACTTTTTTGCTATAATAAATATCCCCCAAAAATATATAAAAAAAAACATTTTTTTTCCCCTGAGTTTAGGCCGATACGTATTCTTCTACATATTTTTGGTAAAAAAAATAAAATAAATCGCAATAAGCGTATAATGATTGGTTTGTGGTGAAAATGTGAAGGTCACAACGGGTGAGCAGAGTATGTGACTGGAGTGAGAAATATGAGAAATACCACCACCGAAAAAGTGTGAGGCTTACCGGAACGTTTGAACCCACAAGAGCGTATGTTCTGTGGGTCAAACGGGCTTGTGTTGTGTGTACAACCGATAAAACCAGACACTGGAACCCTCTTATGGCTCAAACAGGGACGTCCGGCTATCCTCAAGGATGATAAATGGCTGAACAGATGTGTCTCAAAGAGGGGCGGAGACCAGATATCCGTGGATGTGGTGGGCCGAATTAAAAAGGGGAGAACAGAAAGGGCCACATAGCAGAATTCCGTTTGGATAAACAATATATTTAACGAAGCAACAAATGGCAGCAAAGCAGTCCTCCCCGACGCGTTTCGTCTCCTTAGACATCGTCTGGGGGTGACCCTCCACTGCAGCCTTCCAGATATTTATAGATAATGTGTCCCTATACATGAGAGCCAAGTCCCCATTGTGTTTCCAATAATGATAACTGATACTTCCGGTTTGGCAAAAATGGCTGACCGGCATGCGTTCCACGCCTCGGTCTGAACCTTGTGTGATGCAATACAAGCTGGTAAGTATTATGACTTCAAGACTGAAAAAAATGGCCGAACGGCGTGCGTTCCACGCCTCAGTTTGAGCCTTGGATGAAATAAACCAAGGCCCAGTATGAAATATTCCAAGATGGCCGACCGGCGTGCGTTCTACGCCTCGGTTTGAGCCCTGGATGAAATATTCCAAGATGGCCAACTGCCGTGCGTTCCACGCTTCGGTCTGAGCCCTGGATGAAATAAACCAAGCCTCAGTATGAAATATTCCAAGATGGCCAACCGTCCTGCGTTCCACTCCTCAGTTTGAGCCCTGGATGAAATAAACCAAGCCTCAGTATGAAATATTCCAAGATGGCCGACCGGCGTGCGTTCTACGCCTCGGTTTGAGCCCTGGATGAAATATTCCAAGATGGCCAACTGCCGTGCGTTCCACGCTTCGGTTTGAGCCCTGGATGAAATAAACCACGCCTCAGTATGAAATATTCCAAGATGGCCGACCGGCGTGCGTTCCGCGCCTCGGTTTAAGCCCTGGATAAAATATTCCAAGATGGCTGACCGATATGCGTTCCACGCCTCGGTTTGAGCCCTGGATGAAATAAACCAAGCCTCAGTATGAAATATTCCAAGATGGCCGACCAACGTGCGTTCCAGGCCTCGGTTTGAGCCCTGGATGAAAATAAACCAAGCCTCAGTATGAAATATTCCAAGATGGCCGACCGGCGTGCGTTCCACGCCTCGGTCTGAACCTTGTGTGACGCAATACAAGCTGGTAAGTATTATGACTTCAAGACTGAAAAAATGGCCGAACGGCATGCGTTCCACGCCTCAGTTTGAGCCCTGGATAAAATATTCCAAGATGGCCGACCGACGTGCGTTCCACGCCTCGGCTCAACCTTGTGTGATGCAATACAAGCTGGTAAGTATTATGACTTCAAGACCGAAAAATATTCCAAGATGGCCGACCGACGTGCGTTCCACGCCTCGGTTTGAGCCCTGGATGAAATAAACCAAGCCTCAGTATGACAAAAAAAAGAGGGCCCATGCGGTCCAGTGTGTCCCAAGCCTCAGTGTGAAATGCTGATGTTATAAACATCATCGCACCGCTGAGTATCTTTATAGATATCGCCGCCGAGAGACACATGGTCTCGTAGTGACGTCATGCGTGTCAACGGCGCCACGGGCTTTGCGTTCCAAGTGCTGGAAAACTGACTCCGCCTGGTAGATCGGAGATTATTACATGACACATTGAATTTTGATCCATGTATGGTCAGCATAACCCCCAGTAGACATCACTGGTTTATCCTGCTCAGCGGGGGCGGGCCTTAGAGAACAGAAATCACATTTAGGCAGCACAGATGATTAGTGGTTGACCTTGCAGCACCGGGGTCCTTCGATAGGCATGAACATCAAACATGTTTTTACAATGCACAGACAAACATTACAGAAGAAGAGTTCCCCTCACCTTCACGGACAGGACACTCGGGAGGGACATAAGATGGACGATGTCACCTAACCCGTCCATTTGACAATCTAGAGCTGAAGGCACCATCTCTAAGCTCTATTGGACACAACTGATGTATCCTGCTCAGCAGGGGCGGGCCTTAGAGAACAAAGGCCACATATGGGCAGCACAGAGGCTTAGTGGTGAGCCTTGCAGCACTGGGGTCCTTGGTTCAAATCCTGACCAGGACACCACACCTGCATGGAGTTTGCATGTTCTCCCTGTGCTTGCGTGGGTTTCCTCCGGTTTCCTCCCACACTCTAGACCTGCTACTTCGCGTTGGTGGTGCAGTGGTGAGCATAGCTGCCTTCCCAGCAGCCGACCCGGGTTCGATTCCCGGCCAACGCAATTGCCAAGATGGCTGCCTCGCCTGCTAAGTGCTTTGAGTCCCCAGGGAGAAGAGAGCTATACAAATTAAACTCTGAGTATTTATTAGCGATGGAATAAAATTTTAACCAAAACGAATGAAGTGAACGTGTCGTATGTTTGCATGTATTTTCTTAAACCCTTTTGAATAATATATTTCTTGCAGGGGGATCTGATTACATTGTATTCTCATTTTCAGCCAGTAGGTGGAGCACTCGGCTCATTTTCATGTATTTTCTAGGCTATCCTTAGCAGCTTGGCTGAAAAAAAAATGTTGGCTGTTTATTACATAGCTCAATAGCTCTCAGGCTGATATTCCGATCTGAATGAGTCTGAACGCTGACTCCGCCCCCTCCCTGCCGGTTCCGTTTCGGCGGTTCCATCCGGACCCTCAATCTGACAAACTGATAAAACAGAGATAACATTTTATATAAAATACTTATAAATGTTACAAATATCGGTTTGATCAGACGCTGTCACAGGCTGGTAACGGATTGTTTACATCAGACTGAAACCGGAAGTGACCAAATACTCGCCGCTTCCAGTTTCTCGGACATAAAGATGATCGGGGACGTTCCGGTCCTCGGCCATCTCTAAAGTCAGCTGACAGAACCAATGGCTTCAATTCCGAACAGGAAAGACCAGAAAGGCAGCGGGAGGCAGCGGGAGGAGGGGGTGGACACCTTTCTGCCACATATAAAAGTGATCCAGCGGCTATTTATTCGCTCTGAACGCTTTTACTTTTTTCAGTATCACTGGCTGAAAAAAAAAAATGATACCGGGGTCATGACTGCAGCTGCAACCAGAGGATGTACGGGTAAGTCCTTCTGCAGGAAATGGTCAAGATTGTGCTGCACCAAACTGCATGATACCTTCAGTATGAAGCTTCACCACCCTCAGCCCCTCCCCCCCCCCTAATACTTACCTGAGCCCGATCTCAATCCAGCGACGTGCACGAGAGCAGCTGCTCCTCTTTGCCTCCTCATTGGCTCCCGCTGCTGTCATTTACAGCCAGTGAGGAGGGAATTGATTTTTTTTTAAAGGGTAAGTTCGCTTTTTGGAACATGTGACATCTTATACTCTCTCCACCCCCCCCCCCCCCCCCCACCCCCTGTTTTCTGACCGCTCAGAGAAGCTGTATAAATTCTGGACTTTGAACTGCTGTAGGGAAGAATCTGCCTTTGTGCTCACCGAGAGCCCCCCGGGCCCCGTACTAACGTTCAGGACTCAGAACTCTCGATGTGGTAACCTCTGATTGGCCACCATCGTGATCAATCACTATGAAGCCCGCCCCCCTGATTCTCTCTCTCTCTCTCTCTCTCTGAATAGAGAGGAAAGATATATTGTATCTCTCTCTCTCTCTCTCTGCTTGCAGAGAGAAAAAAAAAAGTGTGAGTAAAAAAAAAAAAAATTTAAAAATATAAATCATTTCTTTATGTATGTGATTTGTACTTCTCTTCTTTCTTGAAATTAAAAAAAAAAAATTTATATTTATATTTATTTTTTTAATTTTTTTTCACAAACCCTGACACTGACCTCGATCAAACCTTGATCTAGATTTTTTTTACTTTTTAAAAAGAAAAATAATAATATTTATATTATATATATAATTTTTTTTTTTTTTTTTTTTAAAGTAAAAAAATATCTAGATCAAGGTTTGATCGAGGTCAGTGTCAGGGTTTGTGTTTGAGCCAAGTAAGGGTCAAAGGTCAGGGTCAGAATATTCTGGACGGGATTGTTTTTTTTTTTAATTACTAGCTTTAGGTAATGAAAAAAAAAAAAAAAAAAAAAGCAAAATGTGCACTATTGTTTCTGGGCTGTACTACGGCTACAAACAACAACTAACACACACAGATGTGATATCGCTGCGATCATCTGGAGAAGGAGAATTTATTTTGGGTTGTTCTTTAGTGGAAGGTTATGGTAGTAGCAAGAAATATACAGCTATATTTTTTTTTTTTTTTACTATTTTGGGCCAGTTTTCCTTTGATGAGCACTTCCACCCCAGAAGATTTACCCCCCCCCCCCCTTCCTGACCAGGCCATTTTTTGCGATATGGCACTGCGTCACTTTAACTGACAATTGCGCGGTCGTGCGACGCTGCACACAAATAAAATGTATGTCCCTTTTTTCCCCACAAATAGAGCTTTCCTTTGGTGGTATTTGATCACCTCGGCGGTTTTTAGTTTTTGTGCTATAAATTAAAAAAAGCACCAATTTTGAAAAAATAAAAACAATATTTTTTACTTTTTGCTATAATAAACATCCAATAAAAAAAATCTTTAAAAAAAAAATCTAAATTTCTTCATCAGTTTAGGCCAATATGTATTCTGTTACATATATTTTTGGTAAAAAAAATCCCAATAAGTGTATATTGATTGTTTTGTGAGATTTAAGAAACAAAAATGTACTGGTAACAGCGGCGATCAGTGACAATATTGCGGTGGACAAATTCAACACTAAATGACACTTTTTGGGGACCAGTGATACTAATACAGTGATCAGGGCTAAAAATATGCACTGTCACTGTACTAATGACACTGGTTGGGAAGGGGTTAACATCAAGGGGCGATGTTTGAAATTCATAGCACCCAGTCCATTGTCCCTAGACCATACAACCAGTCCATAGTACCCAGTCCATAGTACCTAGACCATAGTACCCAAATCACAGTGCCAAGTCCATAGTCCCTAGACCATAGCACCCAGTCCATAATACCTAGACCAAAGTACCCAGTCCATAGTACCTAGACCATAGTACCTAGTTCCACAATCCATAGTACCCAGTCCACAGTACCGAGTCCATAGTCCCTAAACTATAGTACCCAATCCATAGTACCTAGACCAAAGTACCCAGTCCATAGTACCTAGACCATAGTACCCAGTCCATAGTCCCTAGCCCATAGTACCCAGTCCATAGTCCCTAGCCCATAGTACCCAGTCCATAGTAACTAGACCATAGTACCCAAACCACAGTACAGAGTCCATAGTCCCTAGACCATAGCACCCAGTCCATAGTACCCAGTCCATAGTACCTAGACCATAGCAACCAGTCCATAGTACCTAGACCATAGCAACCAGTCCATAGTCCCTAGACCATAGCACCCAGTCTATAGTACCTAGACCATAGCACCCAGTCCATAGTACCTAGACCTTAGCACCCAGTCCATAGTACCTAGACCATAGCACCCAGTCCATAGTACCTAGACCATAGTACCCAGTCCATAATACCTAGACCATAGTACCCAAACCACAGTACCGAGTCCATAGTCCCTAGACCATAGCACCCAGTCCATTGTCCCTAGACCATAGTACCCAGTCCATAGTACCTAGACCATAGCACCCAGTCCATAGTACCTAGACCATAGTACCCAAACCACAGTACCGAGTCCATAGTCCCTAGACCATAGCACCCAGTCCATAGTCCCTAGACCATAGCACCCAGTCTATAGTACCTAGACCATAGTACCCAAACCACAGTACCGAGTCCATAGTCCCTAGACCATAGCACCCAGTCCATAGTACCTAGACCATAGCACCCAGTCCATAGTACCTAGACCATAGCACCCAGTCCATAATACCTAGACCATAGTACCCAAACCACAGTACCGAGTCCATAGTCCCTAGACCATAGCACCCAGTCCATTGTCCCTAGACCATAGTACCCAGTCCATAGTACCTAGACCATAGCACCCAGTCCAAAGTACCTAGACCATAGTACCCAGTCCATAGTACCTAGACCATAGCACCCAGTCCATAGTACCTAGACCATAGTACCTAGACCATAGTACCCAAACCACAGTACCGAGTCCATAGTCCCTAGACAGTAGCACCCAGTCCATAGTACCTAGACCATAGCACCCAGTCCATAGTCCCTAGACAGTAGCACCCAGTCCATAGTACCTAGACCATAGTACCCAAACTACAGTACCGAGTCCATAGTCCCTAGACCATAGCACCCAGTCCATAGTACCTAGACCATAGCACCCAGTGCATAGTTCATAGTACCCAGTCCACAGTAACAAGCCCATAGTCCATAGTACCTTGACCATAGTACCCAGCCCATAGTCCCTAGACCATAGAACTCAGTCCACAGTTTATAGTACCTAGACCATAGTACCAAGTCCAAAGTCCATACTACCTAGACCATAATCCCTAGACCACTGTAACCAATCCATGGTCCCTAGACCAAGGATATGCAATTAGCGGACCTCCAGCTGTTGCAAAACTACAACTCCCATCATGCCTCTGCCTCTGGGTGTCATGCTTGTGGCTACAACAAAAAAGAAAAAGAAATTGCGCTCGGTGCTAAATATAAATGATAATAAAAACTGAAATGGGGGACCGTGAAGGAAGTCCTGCAGCTAAAACACAGTAACCCTAATACAAGGGCACATGAAATATACAAAAAGAAGAACAGTGTAGCGCTGGACTAATAAAAAGGGACACATATACTGGTGTCTGTAATTATACAAGGACCCATAAAGTTATCATGAGTTAATAAGTGATACTAAACAATAATCAGTGTGATACTGGTTTAAAGCAATCAGATGTGCATATATAATGAAAACACATGTGAACTATTCATCTGAAATCTACATCATCATGAAATAATAAAAAACACATACACAAAAGTGATGGTCCTTATAAATGTGAGTCCGTACCCTAAAAAGTGTACATAAAGAAAAGAGTACAAAAAAGTACAAAAAAATGGACAATAAAGTTCATAAGTGTATCAAATAAAAAACTGAATCCAAAAAAAATCCAAAAGAAGGCTATTGCAGGGTTCAGGGTTACATGATCCACCTTTAGTGCAGCCCACTACCAGAAAGCCTGCGACTGCCCTTACTCAGGGGGTCAATACAGGCTTAGTAGTGGAAAATATCCAGAGATGGTGTATTCCCTGGACCGTTCTCCCGCTCTTCTCACCAGACAAATGGTCCTCAGCAACGGAGACTCCAATGTGGAAAAGGTGCTCCCATAGATACCTTCAGTACTCCTTCTGGGGGGGTGGGGCAGATATAAATGAGCCACAGATCCCAAGAGAAAAACAAAAGGGACTCCAATAGTGCAGATTGACTAAAAAGGGGGCGATTTATTGAGCTTCGTTAGGCAGGTGCTGGCACTCTCTCCTTCCATGCTTGTGGCTGTCAGAGTCTTGCTATGCCTCATGGGACTTGTAGTTCTGCAACAGCTGGAGGTCTTCTAATTGCATATCCCTGCTCTAGACCATAGTACCCAGACCACTGTACCCAGTACATAGTACCAAGACCACTGTACCCAGTCCATAGTACCTAGACCATAGTACCAAGTCCATAGTCCCTAGACCACAGCACCCAGTCCATAGTCCATAGTAGGTAGACCAAAGTAACCAGTCCATAGTCCCTAGACCATTGCACCCAGTCCATAGTACCTAGACCATAGCATTAGGGGTGCAACGGATCAAAAAACTCACGGTTCGGATCGTTCCTCGGATCAGGAGTCATGGTTTGGATCATTTTCGGATCAACAAAAAAAAATCTCCCCCACTGTAATATTCACAATCTCCCCCACTGCAATAATATATTAGCAGGGTCTAGCAGGGTATTGCAGAGTATTGCAGGGTATTGCAGGGTATTGCAGGGTATTGCAGGGTATTGGCGAGTATTGGCGAGTATTGGCAGAGTATTGGCAGAGTATTGGCAAAGTATTGGCGGGTATTGCAGAGTATGGCAGAGTATTGGCAGAGTATTGGCAGGGTATTGGCAGAGTATTGGCAGGGTATTGGCAGAGTATTGCAGAGTATTGGCAGGGTATTGGCAGGGTATGGCAGAGTATTGCAGAGTATTGGCAGGGTATTGGCAGGGTATGGCAGAGTATTGGCAGGGTATGGCAGAGTATTGGCAGAGAATTGGCAGAGTATTGCAGAGTATTGGCAGGGTATGGCAGAGTATTGGCAGAGAATTGGCAGAGTATTGCAGAGTATTGGCAGGGTATGGCAGAGTATTGGCAGGGTATGGCAGAGTATTGGCAGGGTATGGCAGAGTATTGGCAGAGAATTGGCAGAGTATTGCAGAGTATTGCAGAGTATTGGCAGGGTATGGCAGAGTATTGGCAGGGTATGGCAGAGTATTGGCAGGGTATGGCAGAGTATTGGCAGGGTATGGCAGAGTATTGGCAGGGTATGGCAGAGTATTGGCAGGGTATGGCAGAGTATTGGCAGGGTATGGCAGGGTATGGCAGAGTATTGGCAGGGTATGGCAGAGAATTGGCAGAGTACTGCAGAGTATTGCAGAGTATTGCAGAGTATTGGCAGGGAATGGCAGAGTATTGCAGAGTATTGGCAGGGTATGGCAGAGTATTGGCAGGGTATGGCAGGGTATGGCAGAGTATTGGCATGGTATGGCAGAGAATTGGCAGAGTATTGCAGAGTATTGCAGAGTATTGCAGAGTATTGGCAGGGAATGGCAGAGTATTGGCACTGCTGCCATCCGATCTCTCCCCTCCACTGTACAGATCAGTACACAGAGGGGAGAGAGGAACTGATGCCGGTTTGTTTACAAGTGATCGCTCCCGGGATCCTGGGTGTCCCGATCCGCGGAGGTTGACCCGTACGGATCACGGATCAATGACGATCTGTTGCACCCCTACATACCACTAGGGTGACCACATTTCCAAACTGCCATTCTGGGACACCCCCCCCCACGCCCCCCCAAAAAAATCAACGGGGCAGCGCTGCTATACTGCCGGCAAAATGCCCCTGCGGCAGCATTTTGCAGGCGGATTTAACCCCTTTTCGGCCGCTAGTGGGAGGTTAAAAAATAGCGCCACTTTACCGGTGACGCCCGGGGCGGCACAGTGTGAAAGGGGTCTAATACCCAGGTGGTCACCCTATTTGGAATAAGATAGCCAGACTTTCCGCCACACAGAAATACATATGTGAAAAAAAAGAAAAAAGAAAAAAAAAAAGGAAATTTTATTGTTACGAACATACAGTATCAGATTCTAGAAGGAACATTGTTAAAAGCAATACATGATTCATAGCAAGCATGCATCTTCTCATAGAATAGTATTAGTGAGTGAGTAGTGTACAAACCTGGAAGTTTGGCTGGCGGCTCGGGTCGCAGCCCTCGTGGGCGGGAGGAGGCTCAGGAGGAGAGAAGTTGGGCTGGACAGGGGGACCGTGGGATGGACAGTGAGATGGACAGGGGGACCGTGAGATGGACAGAGAGATGGACAGGGGGACCGTGAGATGGACAGTGAGATGGACAGGGGGACCGTGAGATGGACAGGGGGACCATGAGATGGACAGGGGGACAGTGGAATGGACAGAGGGACAGTGGAATGGACAGTGGAATGGACAGAGGGACCGTGGGATGGACAGGGGGACAGTGGAATGGACAGAGGGACAGTGAGATGGATAGGGGGACCGTGGGATGGACAGGGGGACCGTGGGATGGACAGGGGGACCGTGGGATGGACAGGGGGACCGTGGGATGGACAGGGGGACAGTGAGATGGACAGTGAGATGGACAGAGGGACAGTGAGATGGATAGGGGGACCGTGGGATGGACAGAGGGACAGTGGGATAGACAGGGGGACAGTGGGATGGACAGGGGGACAGTGGGGTGGACAGAGGGACAGTGGGATGGACAGAGGGACAGTGGGATGGACAGGGGGACCGTGGGATGGACAGGGGGACCGTGGGATGGACAGGGGGACCGTGGGATGGACAGGGGGACCGTGGGATGGACAGGGGGACCGTGGGATGGACAGGGGGACAGTGGAATGGACAGAGGGACAGTGAGATGGATAGGGGGACCGTGGGATGGACAGGGGGACCGTGGGATGGACAGGGGGACAGTGGGGTGGACAGTGGGATGGACAGAGGGACAGTGAGATGGACAGAGGGACAGTGGGATGGACAGAGGGATAATGGGATTGACACAGGGACAGTGGGACGGACAGGGGGACAGTGGGATGGACAGAGGGACAGTGGGATGGACAGAGGGACAGTGGGATAGACAGGGGGACAGTGGGATGGACAGGGGGACAGTGGGGTGGACAGAGGGACAGTGGGATGGACAGAGGGACAGTGGGATGGACAGTGAGATGGACAGGGGGACAGTGCGATGGACAGGGGGACAGTGGGGTGGACAGAGGGACAGTGGGATGGACAGAGGGACAGTGGGATGGACAGTGAGATGGACAGTGGGATGGACAGGGGGACAGTGGGATGGACAGGGGGACAGTGAGATGGACAGGGGGACAGTGGGATGGACAGAGGGACAGTGGGATTGACAGAGGGACAATGGGATGGACAGAGGGACAGTGGGATGGACAGTGGGATGGACAGAGGGATAGTGGGATTGACAGAGGGACAGTGGGATGGACACAGGGACAGTGGGATGGACAGGGGGACAGTGGGATGAACAGAGGGACAGACAGGGGGACAGTGGGATGGACAGAGGGATGGACAGGGGGACAGTGAGATGGACAGTGGGATGGACAGGGGGACAGTGAGATGGACAGAGGGACAGACAGGGGGACAGTGAGATGGACAGGGGGACAGTGGGATGGACAGGGGGACAGTGGGATGGACAGTGGAATGGACAGTGGGATGGACAGGGGGACAGTGGGATGGACAGTGGGATGGACAGGGGGACAGTGGGATGGACAGGGGGACAGTTGGATGGACAGGGGGAGGGACAGTGGGATGGGCAGAGGGACAGTGGGATGGACAGAGGGACAGTGGGATGGACAGTGAGATGGACAGTGGGATGGACAGGGGGACAGTGGGATGGACAGGGGGACAGTGAGATGGACAGGGGGACAGTGGGATGGACAGAGGGACAGTGGGATTGACAGAGGGACAATGGGATGGACAGAGGGACAGTGGGATGGACAGTGGGATGGACAGAGGGATAGTGGGATTGACAGAGGGACAGTGGGATGGACACAGGGACAGTGGGATGGACAGGGGGACAGTGGGATGAACAGAGGGACAGACAGGGGGACAGTGGGATGGACAGAGGGATGGACAGGGGGACAGTGAGATGGACAGTGGGATGGACAGGGGGACAGTGAGATGGACAGAGGGACAGACAGGGGGACAGTGAGATGGACAGGGGGACAGTGGGATGGACAGGGGGACAGTGGGATGGACAGTGGAATGGACAGTGGGATGGACAGGGGGACAGTGGGATGGACAGTGGGATGGACAGGGGGACAGTGGGATGGACAGGGGGACAGTTGGATGGACAGGGGGAGGGACAGTGGGATGGGCAGAGGGACAGTGGGATGGACAGAGGGACAGTGGGATGGACAGGGGGACAGTGGGATGGACAGGGGGATGGACAGAGGGACAGTGGGATGGACAGGGGGACAGTGGGATGGACAGGGGGACAGTGGGATGGACAGGGGGACAGTGGGATGGACAGGGGGACAGTGGGATGGACAGGGGGACAGTGGGATGGACAGTGGGATGGACGGGGGGAGAGTGGGATGGACAGAGGGATGGACAGGGGGACTGTGGGATGGACAGGGGGACAGTGGGATGGACAGGGGGACTGTGGGATGGACAGGGGGACTGTGGGATGGATGCAATGTTTATCAGGGTAGCGGACTGGCGGTATTTTTTTTTTCCATTTCGGGACACTGTATTGTCCCGGAATGAAGGTGCCCGGGACCCTGGACACAAATATGCATTAAGGGACAATCCCGGGCAATCCGGGACACGTGGGCACCCTACATAACACCCAGTCCATAGTCCCTAGACAATAGTACCTAGTCCACAATCCATAGTACCCAGTCCACAGTACCCAGTCCACAGTACCCAGTCCACAGTACCCAGTCCATAGTCCCTAGACAATAGTACCTAGTCCACAATCCATAGTACCCAGTCCACAGTACCCAGTCCACAGTACCCAGTCCACAGTACCCAGTCCATAGTCCCTAGACCACAGTACCCAGTCCATAGTCCCTAGACCACAGTACCCAGTCCATAGTACCTATGCCATAGTACCCAGTCCACAATCCATAGTACCCAGTCCATAGTCCCTAGACCAGTGATGGCGAACCTTGGCACCCCAGATGTTTTGGAACTACATTTCCCATGATGCTCAATGTACTCTGCAGTGTAGTTGAGCATCATGGGAAATGTAATTCCAAAACATCTGGGGTGCCAAGGTTCGCCATCACTGCCCTAGACCATAGTACCTACACCACACTACCCAGTCTACAGTCCTAGACCATAATACCTAGACCATGGTATCCAGTCCATAGCACACAGACCATAGTACCTAGACCATAGTACTCAGTCCATAGTCCCTAAACCATAGTACCCAGTCCATAATCCATATAGTACCTAGACCATAGTACTCAGTCTATAGTACCTAGATCATAGCACCCAGAACATAGTACCTAGTACCATAGTACCCAAACCACAGTACTGAGTCCATAGTCCCTAGACCATAGTACCCAGTCCATAGTCCCTAGATCATGCACCCTGTCCATAGTCTATAGTCAATAGTATGTAGACCAAAGTTCCCAGTCCATAGTACCCAATCCATAGTCCCCAAACTATAGTACCCAGTCTATAGTCCCTAGACCATACCACCCAGTCCATAATACATAAACCAAAGTACCCTGTCCAGTGTCCATAGTACCTAGACCATAGTACCCAGTCCATAGTACCTAGACCATAGAACCCAGTCCATAGTACCTAGACCATAGTACCCAGTCCATAGTACCCAGTGCATAGTCCATAATACCTAAACCAAAGTACCCAGACCATAGCAACCAGTCCAAAGTCCATAGGCCATAGTACCCAGTCCACAATGCATAGTACCTAGCCCATAGTACCCGGTCCATAGCCCCTAGACCAGTGATGGTGAACCTTGGCACCCCAGATGTTTTGGAACTACATTTCCCATGATGCTCACTCACTCTGCAGTGTAGTTGAACATCATGTAAAATGTAGTTCCAAAACATCTGGGGTGCCAAGGTTCGCCATCACTGCCCTAGACCATAATACCAAGTCCATAGTACCTAGACTACAGTACCCAGTCTACAGTCCATAGTACCTAGACCATAATACCAAGTCCATAGTACCTAGACCATAATACCAAGTCCATAGTACCTAGACCATAATACCCAGTGCATAGTTCATAGAACGCAGTCCACAGTAACAAGTCCATAGTCCATAGTACCTTGACCATAGTACCCAGCCCATAGTCCCTAGACCAGTGTTTCTCAACTCCAGCCCTCAAGGCGCCCTAACAGGTCATGTTTTCAGGATTTCCCTCAGATGAAACAGCTGTAGTAATTACTAAGGCAGTGAAAGTAATCAAAGCACCCCTGCAAAATAATGGAGAGCCTGAAAACATGACCTGTTAGGGTGCCTTGAGGACTGGAGTTGAGAAATACTGCCCTGGACCATAGAACTCAGTGCACTGTTTATAGTAGCTAGACCATAGTACCAAGTCCAAAGTCCATACTACCTAGACCATAGTCCCTAGACCACTGTACCCAGCCCATAGTACCTAGACCATAGTACCAAGTCCAAAGTCCATACTACCTAGACCATAGTACCTAGACCATAGCACCCAGTCCATAGTACCTAGACCACAGTACCCAGTCTACAGTCCATAATACCTGGACCATAATACCAAGTCCATAGTACCCAGTGCATAGTTCATAGTACACAGTCCATAGTACCTAGACCATAGCACCCAGTCCATAGTACCTAGACCATAGCACCCAATCCATAGTACCTAGACCATAGTACCCAATCCATAGTACCTAGACCATAGTACCCAATCCATAGTACCTAGACCATAGCACCCAATCCATAGTACCTAGACCACAGTACCCAGTCTACAGTCCATAATATCTAGACCATAATACCAAGTCCATGGGAGAAAAGAAAAACTCTGCTCACATATAGGACTTCAAAGGCTTGAGGAAGGTGCAAACAATCATTATTGTATGAAACGTATTTTTATTAGTATCAAAATTGTGTATTTAAAAAAAACATAGTATATATATATAGTTCGTAGCGCTCAGTGATGTTACAGAAAGCCGGACACCAACACGTTTCGGAGGCACAAGAGCTCCTTCTTCAGGGAAGGGTTTTTTTTTTTTTTATAATCTTGGTAAATACAATCTATAAAACAGAACATATATTAGAGCATTGATTATTGATTGGGACATAGGGGTAAAGGTGAAGGGAGGATGGAATTAAAACAGCAACGGCTAACTCACTATGCCCGAGCGACGGGATAGGGCACACGGTTGACCAATGGTGTTTAAAAAAATAAATATATATATATATATATATATATATATGTATATATATATGTATATATATATTTATTTATTTAAACACCCTAGAGAATAACATGACAGCCATTGCAATACTTTCGGTCACAACATATTTGCGCATCGGTCTTACAAACGCACTTTTTTTTTTTAAACAAATTCACTTTTTTTTAAATAAAAAGAAATAAGACAACGGTAAATTTAGCCCAATCTTTTTCTTTACTGCGAAAGATCATTTTTACGCCGAGTAAATTGATACCCAACACGTCACCCTTCAAAGTTAAGGGCAAACTTTTTCCCTTAAAAATCGTCAGCCTCAAGGCGAGGTTTACAAAAACAAAAAATAAAATTCTACAGGTCGCATGTTTACAGTGACAGAGGAGGTCCAGGGCTAGAATTATTGCTCTCGCTCTACCGATCGCGGCGATACCTCACACGTGTGTGGTTTGAACGCTGTTTTTTGAGATGCGGGCGCTGCTCAATGTAAGGCGTTTATTCGCTTCTGCGCGCGAGCGTGGCGGGACGGGGGCGCGTTTAAAACATTTTTTTTTTCTTATTTATTTTACCTTTAATTTTTAAACTGTTTTTTTTTTTTTTTTTTTTTTTAAATGGTGTCACTTTTATTCCTATCACAAGGAATGTAAAATATCTCTTGTAATAGAAAAAAAAAAAATCATGACAGGTCCTCTTATATATGAGATCCGGGGGGTCAAAAAGACCTCATATTTACACTAAAATACAGTAAAAAAATATATATATATGTTTATGTCATTTGGAAAAAAAAAAGTAAATAAACAAACGTCTCTTTAAAAGCTACGGGCGGAAGTGACATTCCTCTGCGCAAATACGGTGTGACAGAAAGTATCGCAACGACCGCCATTTTATTCTCTAGGGGTGTCTGAATAATAAATATATATATATAATATTTGGGGGTTCTCATTAATTTTCTAGCAAAAAAAAAAAAATCTTAATTTGTAAATAACAAAGTCTCAATAAAGAGTCTGGGGGGGAGGGGGGGGTGAATTGTGTCGGGTGACCCCCCCCCCCCATTGGTCGTCGGGGACAGGAAGCGACAGGAAATCCAGATTTTAGTTGCTACGGAAACGGATGGCGGCGATCGATCTTTCGATGGAGAAACCTGTTTTGGGTGACAACTAATCGGGGGGATTTCTTCTCGCCTTCCTGTTGTGTCTCTGGGACAGGAAGTGACTGGAGATACCCCATAATAACACACAGTGGGGGGGATTACACCAGGGGGGAGGCAACCAGTAGGCCTCCAGCTGTTGTGGAACTACATTTCCCATGAGGCATTGCGAGGCTGGCAGTTACAATGACTCCCAGAGGCATGATGGGACTTGTAGTTCTACAAACAGCTGCAGGGCCCCCAGGTTGCCTCCCCCCTGCCCTTCACTATACACAGCCCCCCCCCCCCAAAAAAAAAAACATTTTCCAAAATAAAGAGACTTTATCTGCTGTGTGGGGTGCGGGGAGGTCCGGGGCCTTGGTGGTTCACATATCTACATCCGGGGCTTCCTCCTCCTGTGCTGTGCGGTACTGCTGGGACTTGTGGCTCCTCCCCCTCCGCTCCTGATTGGTCACTACTCCTCCCTGAGCCATCGGGATCTCCAATCAACAGCCGCCTCTTGTAACTGACGCACCACTTCCTGGTTTCCATGGGGATGTCACGTCACAGTGAAGTCTCCGCCCCCTCACTGTCCCCCCGGCGGCCATCTTTGTTAACAATTATGCCAGTCTTAGCTTCTATCTCCTCATGATCTATAGTGATATAATGTGATCTCATAGTGTGTGTACCCCGGAGAGCCGCCATGATTAGGGGGGGATATTATATTCCCATCACATATCTACACAATTGACACAGATCTCTATGGGGAGAGCGGGGCATGCTGGGAGGTGTAGTCCTCCATACACAGATCCCCCTGCTGGCCGAACTGCTCCGTAGAGGGGAGGAGCTTCTGCAATCTACTCATTGATAGGTCCGATTGATCACATGGGTTTCATAGAATTTTTTTTTTTTTTTAATTGCAAACCAATTAGCAGTTTAGATTTACAGAGGAGATCTAAAACTCGTTTTTATTTCCCTCCATGACCCCATTATTCTCCTAAATTCCCCAATGATATCTATTCCATCCAATAGGAAACATCCAATAAGAAACGTGACACATTTCTCAGTCAGTATGGAGCTCTATGGGACTTCCTTATAAGGAAGTCACATGCACGCTCTCTATGACGTCACACTTGGTCACTTGTCCTCCCCCGCAGGCTATGAACAGCCGTTGAAGCCGCACAGCCGTGTCATTTGACTCGCATCTCTAAAGAGACAAGTTCTACTTAGAGAAGCTCCTCAGATTTCTGTGTGTTTCATTGGAACTCCAGTGATTTGAATTTAGTGTCAGTCGGTTCTTATTGATTGATAGCGATCGGCGAGAGCTGATTTATTTATATTATATAATAACAACTCATACGAGAATGAGGAGTCCAACCCTCACCTTGATTCTTCTGTTTTTCCTCCATTGGGGAGGAAGACGGAACGTCACCAAAGACCCCCTAGATATCCACATGCTGGATAAGGGGGCGATTATCAGAACAACGGAGCGGCCAGTGGAGGACATGGTAAGCACTTTCTACATTTTTTACCCCCCCCCTTTTTTTTTTTTAATTTTAAAAAATTAAAAAGTGTAAAAATAAATAAATATATATATATATTGTTTATGTTTTTACTTTGTTTCAGAGCAGATATATATATATCAGTGTGTATATGTGTGTATATATATATATATATATATATATATATACACACACATATACACACTGATTGTTTATTTATTATGATTTTTACTTTGTTTCAGAGCAGATATATATAATATAATATATATATATATATATATAATTTTTTTTTTTGATCTAATAAAGCCCCCTGACTCTTACGATGCTTCTTGAATGCAATGGGCTTCATCACAGTTAATGAAGATTATTAATACTGAATCATAAATGCAACAGTTGTTGAAGTTGTTGACGATATTATACATCTATCTGCACCGAGCGCATATGTAATAAGTTTACCTGATGTGAATCTGTGTTACAAAC
Organism: Aquarana catesbeiana; assembly: GCF_042186555.1. Lineage (NCBI taxonomy): Eukaryota > Metazoa > Chordata > Amphibia > Anura > Ranidae > Aquarana > Aquarana catesbeiana. The sequence continues at coordinate 314,993,580 of NC_133332.1, read as the reverse complement.
GGTTCCATTAATCTTTTATACGTTCTTTCATTTCGCCCAGGAATTGTCCCAAGAAATGGTCAGCACATTGGAAAACTTACCTCCAGAGATTCTCATGGCAGAGAAGAATGCAACCATCAAGCCCATGGAGGAACCTGTGGAGGAAATGGTCAGAGTAATGGCAAACGAGCCGCCGGAACCCTCTAGCTGGTTCCCATTACTGGCCAGCACTGGATTGTGGGTAAAGATGACCCTCTGGCTAAGTATTATCATTCTGAAATACATCCTGCGCAGAGATGTTCTGGCCAAGATATTAGGAAAACTTCTGATGCTCCTGCAGCTGATGGAATTATTTTATGAAGGTCTGGTCAGATCTGGTTTCTGCTGGTCCAGCGAGGGGCTGGTCTTAGACAATATAGGCCTGCCCCTGCTTACAAATATTGTGGTGGAGATCTGGTCAGAATACTCTCCGGGGCTTGTCATGATACAGCCGGTGCTGCCTGCGATACTGCTGGTGCTGCTCGTAATACTGCAGGCGCTGCTGGTAGTATACTTCAAGTCGTTCAACCGATTCTCCATAACATCAAGTGATAACATCCCTCCACCATCAAGTGAGGACATTGTCCCACCATCACGTGAGGACATCGTCCCACCATCACGTGAGGACATCGTCCCACCATCACGTGAGGACATCGTCCCACCATCACGTGAGGACAATGCCCCACCATCAAGTGAGGACATCGTCCCACCATCACGTGAGGACATTGCCCCACCAAGTGAGGACATCGTCCCACCTTTAGGCGAGGACATCGTCCCACCATCAGGCGAGGACATCGTCCCACCATCAGGCGAGGACATCGCCCCACCATCACGTGAGGACATTGCCCCACCATCACGTGAGGGCATTGCCCCACCATCACTTGAGGGCATTGCCTCACCATCACGTGAGGGCATTGCCCCACCATCACGTGAGGATATCGCCCCACCATCACGTGAGGACATCGCCCCACCATCACGTGAGGACATCGCCCCACCATCACGTGAGGACATCGCCCCACCATCACGTGAGGACATCGCCCCACCATCACGTGAGGACATCGCCCCACCATCACGTGAGGACATCGTCCCACCATCACGTGAGGACATCGTCCCACCATCACGTGAGGACATCGTCCCACCATCACGTGAGGACATCGTCCCACCATCACGTGAGGACATCGTCCCACCATCACGTGAGGACATCGCCCCACCATCACGTGAGGACATCGCCCCACCATCACGTGAGGACATCGTCCCACCATCACGTGAGGACATCGTCCCACCATCACGTGAGGACATCGTCCCACCATCACGTGAGGACATCGTCCCACCATCACGTGAGGACATCGTCCCACCATCACGTGAGGACATCGCCCCACCATCACTTGCTTCATCCCAGATAATTAAGCTCAAGAAAAACAGCCTCAGACGGCCCAGTGCTATTCCCCGTCCTATCAGCCCACGAAAGACGGGTGGCACCGCCCCACCGCGTGGTAACAGCACGCCACCATTACATGCTTTGCCCTGGTTGATTGAGCTCAAGAAAAACAGCAGGCGACCCAGTGCTATTCCACGTCTTATCACCCCACGAAAGACTGAAGACATCACCACACAGATTGGCAGCGGCACCTCACTTGCTTCACCCCAGATAAATGAGCCCAGGAAAAACAGCCTCAGACGGTCCAGTGCGATTCCCCGTCCTATCAGCCCACGAAAGACGGGTGGCATCACCCCACCATGTGGTAACAGCTCACCACCATTACATGCTTTGCCCTGGCTGATTGAGCTCAAGAAAAACAGCAGGCGACCCAGTGCTATTCCACGTCTTCTCACCCCACGAAGGAGTGAAGACATCATCAAACAGATTGGCAGCGGCACCCCACTTGCTTCACCCCAGATAAATGAGCTCGGGAAAAACAGCAGCCTCAGACGACCCAGTGCGATTCCCCGTCCTGTCAGCCCACGAAAGACGGGTGGCACCGCCCCACCGCGTGGTAACAGCTCGCCACCATTACATGCTTTGCCCTGGCTGATTGAGCTCCAGAAAAACAGCAGGCGACCCAGTGCTATTCCACGTCTTTTCACCCCACAAACGACTGAAGACAACACCAAACAGATTGGCAGCAGCACCCCACCATCACGTGCTGAAGCACCCCAGATGAATGAGCTCAGGAAAAACGGCAGCCTCAGGCGACCCAGTGCTATTATAAGTCCTATCACTGCACAAGAGACGGATGGCATGACCCCACCATGTGATAACAGCAATCCACCATCAGTGGATGGTGTCACCGGGGCACTGGACGGTGTCACGGGGGCACTGGACGGTGTCACGGGGGCACTGGACGGTGTCACTGGGGCACTGGACGTTGTCACCGGGGCACTGGACGTTGTCACCGGGGCAGTGGACGATGCCAATAGAACAGTAGATGATGTCAATGGAGCAGAGGACAGTGTCCGTAGAGCAGTAGATGGTGTCAGTATGGCAGAGGTTGATGTCCTCAGATCAATGGTCAGTGTCAGGAAAGCAGAGGATGGTATCAGTACAGAAGCGGACGGTGGGTGGACAGAGGACACTGTCTGTAGAGCAGGGGACATGGTCAGTGGAGCACTGGAACTTATGATTTGGGCAATGGACAGTGCCATTAAGACAGATGACCGTGTCAGCAGAGCACTGGACATGGTCAGGAAAGCAAGACTATCAACAAGTAGGTCAAGTGGTCAGTGTCAGCAAATCAATGGTCATTGTCAGGAAAGCACTGGATGGCATCACTAAACCAGCGGACGGTGTGTGGACAGCAGACAGTGTCAGTAGAGCACTGGATGCTATGCTTAGAGCGATGGATGATGCCAGTATGGCAGATGACGATGTCAGCAGAACAGTGGGCATGGTCAGAAAAGCAAGACCATCAACAAGAGATGACATCCCCTCACTATCAAGAGCTCAGGAAAAACAGCAGGCTCAGGTGAGCCAGCGCTATTGCCCGTCCTATCACCCAACGAAAGACGGATGGCAACACCCCACCATTGAAATAACAGCAATCTACCATCAAGTCCTTCACCCCAGATGAAGCAAGACGGTGTCAGTAGAGCAGTGGTTGGTGTCAGTAGGGCAGAGGACACCGTGCATCTCAAAATAATCATAAAGGAGTCACGCTACCTAAAAATGACAGTTCTAAACAACTCACTGTGGGGGTGAACGGCAGAGGCGGCTCTTTTAATTAGATGGTCGCCTAAGGCCTCGTGCTTACAGGGGCCTTGGCGGCTGCCTACTTTGCCTAGTTAACCACTTCTGGACCGCCCACCGTCGTTATAGGTTGGTACTTTGAAGGGGAATATCGTTGTTATGGCAGCAGCTAGCTGCCATAACCCCGGTATCCTCTTCCTCAGTGAGCGGCCCGGATTCAGATAAAAGTGGTCTCTGCTGCGGATTCACCGCAAGATCACTTTTATCGGCGGCGGGAGAGGGGGGGGGGGCCCTCTCCTGCCGCCGATACACACATGTTAGGTATTGCTGCGATCGGTAGAGCGAGAGCAATAATTCTAGACCTATACAACCTCTGTAACTCAGAACATGCAACCTGTAGAATTTTTTAAATGTCGCCTATGGAGATTTTTAAGGGTAAAAGTTTGTCGCCATTCCACAAGCGGGCGCAATTTTGAAGCGTGACAAGTTGGGTATGAATTTACTCAGCGTAACATTATCTTTCACAGTATAAAAAAAATTGGGCTAACTTTACTGTTGTCTTATTTTTTAATTCAAAATATTGAAGATAAAAGTGGTCTCTGCGGCGGATTCACCACAACATCACTTATATCGGTGGCGGGAGAGGGGGGGGGCCCTCTCCTGCCGCCGATACAAACATGTGAGGTAACGCTGCGATCGGTAGAGCGAGAGCAATAATTCTAGATCTCCTCTGTAACTCAAAGAATGCAACCTGTAGAATTTTCTAAACGTTGCCTTTGGAGATTTTTAAGGGTAAAAGTTTGTTGCCATTCCACGGGCGGGCGCAATATTGAAGCGTGACATGTTGGGTATCAGTTTACTCAGCGTAACATTATCTTTCACAATATAAAAAAAAAATTGGGATAACTTTACTGTTGTCTTATTTTTTAATTCAAAAAAGTGTATTTTTTCCCAAAAAAGTGCGCTTGTAAGACCGCCGCGCAAATACGGTGTGACAGAAAGTATTGCAACGACCACCATTTTATTCTCTAGGTAGTTAGAAAAAAAAATGTATAATGTTTGGGGGTTCTAAGTCATTTTCTAACAAAAAAAAACAGTTTTTAACTTATAAACAACAAATCTCAGAAAGAGGCTCGGTCCTTAAGTGGTTAAAGAGTGGGCTTTGCTGGCAGCCAGGCACGAGCAGAGGCGGCTCTTTAACTAGGCCAAGTAGGCAGCCGTGAGGCCCCTGGGAGCGCGAGACCTTAGGCGACCGCCTAATTAGCCTAATTAAAAGAGCCGCCCCTTCACCCCCCCATAGTGAGTTGTTTAGAATTGTCATTTTTAGGTAGCACAACGCCTTTATGATTAATCTGAGTTGCACAGTGTCCTCTGCCCTACTGACACCAACCATTGTATGGAGGCACGGAAGGTATGGAGCTACAGGAGGTGTGAATGTAGCCTATAGACTCCTGGTTTTAGAATGGGGAAATGGTTGGAGTAAAAACCCGGAAACCGACCTACCGGCGCTGGTGCATTGCCGGGAACTCCTCGGGTCAGCAGATCTACAGCAGCAGAATGGAGGATCGCTAGTCAGTGCGGAGACACCAACACACATTCCAGGTGGAGGGGGATCTTCCTCGCTGGGTCATTGTATTCTGACATTAGGAGACTCCCCCGCATTCAGAATACACAGATTAGCGCTGCAGCCCATTACCTGCAGTACTGAGCGAACGAAAATATGCCAACAGGGCGGCCAAAGTCTTATATTTAACCGCGGTGGCCACACATAGTCCCTGCTGAACCGACTAAATTTTGATCCATGTATGGTCAGCATAACCCCCAATAGACATCACTGGTTTATCCTGCTCAGTGGGGGTCGGGCCTTAGAGAATAGAGATCAAATTTTTTTACATTGCACAGACAAACATTACAGACAGGACACTCAGGAGGGACATAAGATGGACGATGTCACCTAACCCGTCCATGTGACAATCTAGAGCTGAAGGCACCATCTCTAAGCTCTATTGGACATAACTGATGTACCCTGCTCAGCAGGGGCGGGCCTTAGAGAACAAAAGGCCAAATATGGGCAGCACAGAGGCTTAGTGGTGAGCCTTGCAGCACTGGGGTCCTTGGTTCAAATCCTGACCAGGACACCACACCTGCATGGAGTTTGCATGTTCTCCCTGTGCTTGCGTGGGTTTCCTCCGGGTAATCCGGTTTCCTCCCACACCCCAAAGACATGTTACTTTCGCGTTGGTGGTGCAGTGGTGAGCATAGCTGCCTTCCCAGCAGATGACCCGGGTTCGACTCCCGGCCAACGCAATTGCCAAGATGGCTGCCTCGCCTGCTAAGTGCTTTGAGTCCCCAAGGAGAAGAGCGCTATACAAATTAAACTCTGAGTATTTACGATATTAGAGATGGAATAAAATTTTAATCAAAACGAATGAAGTGAATGTGTCGTATGTTTGCATAAATTTTCTTAAACACTTTTGAATAATATACTGTATTTCTTGCAGGGGGATCTGATTACATTGTATTCTCATTTTCAGCCAGTAGGTGGAGCACTCGGCTCATTTTCATGTATTTTCTAGGCTATCCTTAGCAGCTTGGCTGAAAAAAATGTCGACTGTTTACTATATAGCTCAATAGCTCTCAGGCTCTTCAGATCTGAATGAGTCTGAGCGCTGACTCCGCCCCCTCCCTCCCAGTGCAGTGTGGGCGGTTCCATCCGGAGCCTCAAGCAGACGCGGTCTGACAATACGATGATAAAACAGAGATAACATTTTATACGAAATACTTATAAATGTTACAAAAATCGGTTTGATCAGACGCTGTCACAGGCTGGTAGCGGCTTGTTTACATCGGAATGAAATACTTGTTGTTTCCGGTTTCTTAGACCATAGAGATGATTGGGGATGTTTCAGTCCTCCATCATCTCTATGGTCAATGAAACCGCCAGCTTCAGTCCCGGACTGCACGATGAGAAGGGAAAGCCTAGGAAGACAGCAGGGGGGGGGGGGGGCTGGACCCCTTTCCTCCACATGTAAAAGGAATCCAGCAGCTTTTTATCCACTCAGATTGCTTTTACTTTATTTATCATTGCTGGTTAGAAAAAAAAGAATGATACCAGGGTCATGACTGCAGCTGCAACCATGGCCACAGGATAACGGCTTCACACCGGATCACGTACATATACATTGGGGAGAATAAAGATTTGCTCCCCTGCAGATTGTGTAAGTTTGCCCACTTACAAAGAAATGAAGGGTCTATCATTGTTATCATGGGTGTATTTTATATGATAGAGACAGAAGATCAACCAAAAATCCAGAAAAAACACATGATACAAATGTTATAAATGGAGTTCAGTGAGTAAAATAAGTATTTGATCCCCAAACAAAACATGACTTAGTAGTTGGTGGAGAAACCCTTGTTGGCAAGCACAGAGGTCAGATGTTTCTTGTAGGTGGTGACCAGGTTTGCACACATCTCAGGAGGGATTTTGGTCCACTCTTCTTTACAGATCTTCTCTAAATCCGTAAGGTTTCTTGGCTGTCTCTTGGCAACTCGAAGTTTCAGCTCCCTTCATACATTTTCTATAGGATTAAGGTCTGGAGACTGGCTAGGCCACTCCATGACCTTAATGTGCTTCTTTTTGAGCCACTCCTTTTTTGACTTGGCGGTATGTTTTTGGTCATTGTCATGCTGGAAGACCCATCCACGACCCATCTTCAGTGTTCTGGCTGAGGTAAGAAGAATCTCATCCAAGATTTTACAATACATGGCCCCATCCATTGGCCCCTCAAAGCAGCAAAGTCGGCCTGTACTTTTAGCAGAGAAACAGCCCCAAAGCATCATGTTTCCACCTCCGTGCTTGACTGTAGGGTTGTTGTTCTTAGGGTCATTGTCAGCATTTTTCTTCCTCCAAACATGAAAAGTCCCGCTCCTCAAGAAGACACATGTACAGGTCCGTCTGAAGTTTGCCAACGAACATCTAAATGATTCAGAGAAGGATTGGGAGAAAGTGCTGTGGTCAGATGAGATCAAAATTGAGCTCTTTGGCATTAACTCGACGTGTTTGGAGGAAGAAAAAAAACAAAAAAACATGCAAACCAGCTTTTGACATTTATTTTATATAAAGTCAGTTTCCCAATCTCTATCCACGATCATGCTCCTTATTCTTTTCCTTCTCACATTGGTGTCTTCTATCCTCAAATTATCTTTACTCTACCCCTCCTCTCTTCCCTGCAGCATGCACATATCACCCTCACTCCTACCCTCTCCCTACTATGGCACCCATCATCTCCTGCAGTTGCTGCACCCACATGCTGACATAAACACCAAGGCCACTAGACACGTGCGCTCATGCACATCCCACTCCCACCTTGCCTTCCTCACCCTCCTCCTTCTCCTAGTCTCAGGTGACATTTCTCCTAATCCTGGTCCGCCATTTTCCAACTGCAAGCCACATATCCAATACCCCTCCCGCTCTGGCAACCACCGCAATCCACTCAGTTTAATTTCTATCCCCCCTGCTTCCTCAAAAGCAGCCCACCAATCTCATGCGCCCTTTGGAACGCCCGCTCCATCTGTAACAAGCTAACATCTGTACATGACCTCTTCATCTCTCATGGCTTGAACATACTCGCCATAACAGAAACCTGGCTTCAAAATTTTGACTCAGCTTCTCCTGCTGCCCTCTCCCATGGTGGTCTCCATTGGACTCACTCCCCCCCAGACCCAACAGACAGAAAGGAGGTAGAGTTGGCTTCCTTCTATCCCCACAAAGCACCTTCCAAGTCCTTCCTGTCCCTCCCTCTCTATCCCTCTCTTCTTTCGAGATGCACTGTATTCGTCTGTTTTCTGCCATTTCGCTTAGGATTGCAGCAATTTATCGGCCTCCTGGGCCGGTATCGCACTTTCTTGATGACTTTGCTGCCTGGCTACCCTACTTTCTCTCCTCTGAAATACCCACCATTATTCTTGGTGACTTCAACATTCCTGTCAATGTTAACAGCCCAACTACAGCTAAACTTCTTGACTTAACCTCATCTTTTGACCTAACCCAATGGACACATACTTCCACTCACTCCAATGAGAATACCCTTGACCTTGTATTCTCCCATCTCTGCAACCCTGGCAACCTCACCAACACCCCCTTTCCTCTATCTGATCACAACCTCATTACTTTCACTGTATCCCTGCCTCCAACCACCCATCCCTCCAAGCAGCAAACAATTACTTGTAGAAACCTTCGCCACTTTAACCCTTCTCTTCTCTATTCTGCTACTGACCACCTATATGACTCTCCCCTGTCCTGTCCTGTCCTGACCTGGCCACCTCTGTCTACAACAGTTCACTCTCATCATCACTAGATGCACTTGCTCCTCTAACCACACGCAGAATCAGGCCCCGACCGTTACAACCCTGGCAAACTGACAACACTAGAAATCTCAAGAGACATTGCCGTGCTCTTGAACGACTGTGGCAAAAAACCAAATGCCTGCAAGACTTCACCCTATATAAATCTGCCCTTCTAAAATACAATTCCTACCTCCATGCTGCCAAACAAGCCTACTTTGTCTCTCCTTTTAACTCCTTGTCATCCAGTCCCCGTCGGCTCTTCTCAACCTTTAACTCTCTGCTTCGTCCACCACCCCCTCTACTCACTAACTCACTCACTGCCCAAGAGATTGCCAATCACTTCAAAGACAAGATCGATGCGAGGATACCTCCACTGTGCGTATGTCTTCCCCACCCAACATACCTTGCCTAACAGCACATTCAACACTCTCCTCTTTTGAATTGGCTACTACTGAAGAGGTTACAAAACTTTTATCAGATGCCCACTTAACCAATTGTCCCTTGGATCCTGTTCCCTCACAACTCCTACGGTCACCCTCTTCTTCTATCCTATGCTCCCTCACCCACATCTTCAATCTCTCCCTCTCTACTGGCATCTTCCCCTCCCCTCTAAAACATGCACAGATCAATCCCATACTTAAAAAGCCCTCACTGGACCCCACCAACCTGAACAACTTAAGACCCATCTCATTGCTCCCATTCACCTCTAAACCTCTACAACCGTCTTAGCTCCTACCTCTGTGAAAATAACCTCCTTGACCCCTTACAGTCTGGCTTTCGCTCGCAGCACTCCACAGAAACTGCCTTACTAAAACTCACTAACGATTTACTAACTGCTAAAACCAACAGCCAGTACTCCATACTCCTACTACTTGACCTCTCTGCGGCCTTTGATACTGTTGACCACCCGCTCCTTCTCAATAAACTACATTCCCTTGGCCTCCGAGATTCTTCTCTATCCTGGTTCTCTGTCTATCTATCACAGCGCTCCTTCAGTGTCACCTACAACTCTGTCTCCTCCTCTCCATTGCCCCTTTCTGTGGGGGTCCCCCAAGGCTCTGTTCTTGGACCCCCTTCTCTTCTCCATCTACACCTCCTCCCTTGGTCACTTGATAACTGCCCACGGCTTCCAATACCACTTATACGCCGATGACACCCAAATCTATCTGTCTACTCCTCACCTCACTCCTTCAGTCTCCTCTCGCATTACTAACTTACTAACTGACATATCAGCATGGATGTCGCAACCACTTCCTTCAACTAAATCTCTCTAAAACAGAGCTATTAATATTCCCCCCCCCCCCCCCGGCCCGTGCCCCCCTCCATGACTTTTCCATCAAAATCAACAATGCAACCATCAGTCCCTCCCCTCACGCCAGGGTACTCGGTGTAATCCTAGACTCTGACTTGTCATTTCAGCCTCAAATACAATCGTTGTCAAAAGTTTGTAGAATTCATCTCCGTAACATCTCTAAAATTCGCCCCTTTTTAACAAATGAAACCACCAAGCTCCTCATTCACGCCCTCGTTGTCTCTCGCCTTGACTATTGCAACTCCCTTCTCATTGGCCTGCCTCTCCATAGGCTCCTCCCCTCTTCATTCTATCATGAATGCTGCTGCCAGACTTATCCACCTTACCAACCGCTCAGTGTCTGCCAACCCTCTCCTCCAATCCCTACACTGACCACCACCGCTCTCCTCCAATCCCTACACTGACCACCAACCCTCTCCTCCAATCCCTACACTGACCACCAACACTCTCCTCCAATCCCTACACTGACCACCAACCCTCTCCTCCAATCCCTACACTGACCACCAACCCTCTACTCCAATCCCTACACTGACCACCACTGCTCTCCTCCAATCCCTACACTGACCACCAACCCTCTCCTCCAATCCCTACACTGACCACCAACCCTCTACTCCAATCCCTACACTGACCACCACTGCTCTCCTCCAATACCTACACTGACCACCACCCCTCTCCTCCAATCCCTACACTGACCACCACCCCTCTCCTCCAATCCCTACACTGACCACCACCCCTCTCCTCCAATCCCTACACTGACCACCACCCCTCTCCTCCAATCCCTACACTGACCACCACCCCTCTCCTCCAATCCCTACACTGACCACCACCCCTCTCCTCCAATCCCTACACTGACCACCACCCCTCTCCTCCAATCCCTACACTGGCTCCCAATCAGCCAGCGAATTAAATTCAAAATACTAACTACAACATACAAAGCCATTCACAACTCTGCCCCGAGCTACATCACCAATCTTGTCTCCAAATATTACCCAAATCGTCTTCTCCGCTCTTCTCAAGACCTCCTGCTCTCAAGCCCTCTCATCTCCTCCTCCCATGCTTGTCTTCAGGATTTCTCCAGAGCCTCTCCCATCCTCTGGAACTCGCTACCTCCACCTGTCCGGCTATCCCCTAATAAGGACAATGACCCAAAACATACCGCCAAGGCAACAAAGGAGGGGCTCAAGAAGAATCACATTAAGGTTATGGTGTGGCCTAGCCAGTCTCCAGACCTTAATCTTATAGAAAATGTATGGAGGGTGCTGAAACTTCAAGTCGCCAAGAGACCTTAAGGATTTAGAGAAGATCTGTAAAGAAGAGTGGACCAAAATCCCTGCTGAGATGTGTGCAAACCTGATCACCACCTACAAGAAACGTCTGCTCCTAGCTACATCACCAATCTTGTCTCCAAATATCACCCAAATCGTCCTCTCCGCTCTTCTCAAGACCTCCTGCTCTCAAACCCTCTCATCTCCTCCTCTCATGCTCGTCTACAGGATTTCTCCAGAGCCTCTCCCATCCTCTGGAACTCGCTACCTCCACCTGTCCGGCTATCCCCCTACTCTTGCTACCTTCAGGCGATCCCTGAAAACTCATCTCTTCAGGAAAGCCTATCACATCTCCAACTAATCTCCTCCCACTTCCATCAGCTCATTCCCCACAGTTACAACCTTTTGTACCACCTGCCCCACCCTATTAGATTGTAAGCTCTTCCGAGCAGGGCCCTCTTGTATCTTATTGTATTGTAGCAATAACTCTCGGTGGAGCTGCTGGTTTAAGCAGGTCTGTTACCTTCACTCTGCTTCCCTCTGTTTCACCGGCAAGGGGTCTAGGGGCTCCGTTGAGTTTACCTCTGGACGACACACGCACCAACACTGGAGTACGTTTTCAATGCTTTATTAAACACTTGACTTAGGAAATAGCAGGAAAGAGACGAAAGGGAAACTGCAGAAGAAACTCAAACATCTTCCTTTAGGGTTCTTTTAACAAATGTTCGGGTAGAATTCAGATATTGTATGGAATGCGCTCCCCTCGTGGGACCCACTCCTTGCTCGTCTGGATAGGCCTCTCTCACCGGCCTAGCAGCCAGTACGCAGCACGAATTAAAGTCTCTGCCACAGACTTGCTTGGGAACAAAACCCATACGATCCTCTGCCACAGGACGTATCAGATTTTCCGTAATGAATGTCAGTCACAGCGCCTGAACCTTTAAGCCAACCCGGCAACACTATGCTGTATGGTTACTTTCGGGTACGTCCTCCAACCGAGTCACCAGGCCCCTCTATAGACCAGCACGCCGCGTGATCCCTCCAAGACGGGTCCTCCCCTGGGATCTCCTCGGTTGTCCAGCTTCGCCACACAGGACGGCCAGCTCAGGACCATTCCTCGGTCGCGGTGGTAGGCCCCAGACAAGCCTCCGGACCCACCCCTGCGCCGTAGCCTCCCAGAACGGAGGACCACGAGGTAGCTCCTTAACGCATACCTGTCAGCCAGGAGGGCCAGCAGGTGGCTGAAAAACCAAACCCCAAAATATGGCGTCTGTCCCATAAATACCCTCTTCCCAGAATGCAACTCGGAAGAACACCTCCACCGAGTTGGCTCCCTGGGACAGAGGAGCATCCATACGCTTCAACAGGTTGCCTTTCCAACACTAACCAGTGATAACAGCGACACCCACCGGTCAGCACGGAAACACCCACAACGTCAGCCAAGCTAGAACAGAGGCTTCAAGTCACCAAGAGACCTTAAGGATTTAGAGAAGATCTGTAAAGAAGAGTGGACCAAAATCCCTCCTGAGATGTGTGCAAACCTGGTCACCAACTACAAGAAACATCTGACCTCTGTGCTCGCCAACAAGGGTTTCTCCACCAACTACTAAGTCATGTTTTGCTTGGCGATCAAATACTTCTTTTACTCACTGAACTCCATTTATAACATTTGTATCATGTGTTTTTTCTGGATTTTTTTCTATGATAACAATGATAGACCCTTCATTTCTATGGAAGTGTCTTCAGGAGATGAAATGATGATTTCCCCCCATTGTATGGAGGAGGATTGGTCTCATCTCTGTGTATCTCCTGAGGCCGGTCACCTCACTGGGGATATGGAGGGATTACAATCAATGAGCAGATGATTTCCCCGGCGGTAGAAGTATCTTCTATACACATAAAGTATTCTGCACCAATTCCAGCATATGAAGTGCGATAATCGCACAAAGCAGTGCGCCACAAATCCAGGATTACCCAATAGGCAGATCTCACATAAATACAATAAAATAATAGAGCCACCAAATCTATGGAAATAAAGTGCAGAATTTTCACAGAGCGGCCGGGAACCTCCTCTTTTCAGGTCCTCCCACTGGTACTCCTGGCCCCTCCCCTCTGTCCAGTGACCCCGCCCTCCCCCCCATGGAAAGCCGCTCCCAATAGAGGGGGGGGGGGGGGCACTTGTACATGTTCACTCCCGAGCCCCACTGCTCCACCTAGGGAATTATAGAGGTGAGCGAGGAGTTCTATAGTTTATTATAGAGGTGGGGCAGGAGTTCTATAGTTTAATACAGAGGTGAGGGAGTTCTATAGTTTATTATAGAGGTGAGGGAGGAGTTCTATAGTTTATTATAGAGGTGGGGGAGGAGTTCTATAGTTTATTATAGAGGTGAGGGAGGAGTTCTATAGTTTATTATAGAGGTGGTGGAGGAGGTCTATAGTTTATTATAGAGGTGAGGGAGGAGTTATATACAGTGGGGACGGAAAGTATTCAGACCCCCTTAAATTTGTTATATTGCAGCCATTTGCTAAAATCATTTAAGTTCATTTTTTTCCTCATTAATGTACACACAGCACCCCATATTGTACACACAGCCCCCCATATTGTACACACATCACCCCATATTGTACACACAGCACCCCATATTGTACACACAGCCCCCCATATTGTACACACAGCCCCCCATATTGTACACACAGCACCCCATATTGACAGAAAAACACAGAATTGTTGACATTTTTGCAGATTTATTAAAAAATAAAAACTGAAATATCACATGGTCCTAAGTATTCAGACCCTTTGCTGTGACACTCATATATATAACTCAGGTGCTGTCCATTTCTTCTGATCATCCTTGAGATGGTTCTACACCTTCATTTGAGTCCAGCTGTGTTTGATTATACTGATTGGACTTGATTAGGAAAGCCACACACCTGTCTATATAAGACCTTACAGCTCACAGTGCATGTCAGAGCAAACGAGAATCATGAGGTCAAAGGAACTGCCTGAAGAGCTCAGAGACAGAATTGTGGCAAGGCACAGATCTGGCCAAGGATACAAAAAAATTTCTGCTGCACTTAAGGCTCCTAAGAGCACAGTGGCCCCCATAATCCCTAAATGGAAGACGTTTGGGACGACCAGAACCCTTCCTAGAGCTAGCGGTCCGGCCAAACTGAGCTATCGGGGGAGAAGAGCCTTGGGGAGAGAGGTAAAGAAGAACCCAAAGATCACTGTGGATGAGCTCCAGAGATGCAGTCGGGAGATGGGAGAAAGTTGTAGAAAGTCAACCATCACTGCAGCCCTCCACTAGTCGGGGCTTTATGGCAGAGTGGACCAACGGAAGCCTCTCCTCAGTGCAAGACACATGAAAGCCCGCATGGAGTTTGCTAAAAAAAACACTTCATAAATGTTGAATGTGAAGGTGTAGCGCTATAAAACCTAAATAGACTGAAAAAATGTAAAAATCAGTGTCAAAACCTGAAATAAAGGCTACAAATAAAAATAAAATTAAAATAGGAATTTCGGTGAGAAAATTCACAATACAAAAATTCTTATAGATATGGTGTGATCATATCCTGTGCAAAATATACAATACATTAAATATGTGCAAACTGGTGAAACAATATTAACTTAGAGGAGAAATCACCGAGGTGAATGAGAAAATTAAAATACCCAACTAAAAATAAATAATGAATATAAGCAGCAGTCCGGGCATATGTTGGTAAAAACCAATATATATTAAAGTCCAAAAATATAGAGAAAAAACACGGAAGTCTGGACGGAAGTTTGAGACCAACAGCGTTTCAGGAAAGGCTAGAATGGTGAAGAGGCCGCCACCAAGGGTCTAAGGAGGCTTACCAGATGTTGTTGACTTGGGGAGGCTTATGCCACCCAAGTCACAAAGGCTTTGAGACCAGCTGGTCAAAAGGGTACATCTCCTTGGACAGCCACGGTGGATCCTAGGTCAGGACGGCAACTTAGCACCCGCGGTCACCCAGGACGGCAATTTAGCACCCGCGGTCACCCAGGACGGCAACTTAGCACCCGCGGTCACCCAGGACGGCAACTTAGCACCCGCAGTCACCCAGGACGGCAACTTAGCACCCGCGGTCACCCAGGACGGCAACTTAGCACCCGCGGTCACCCGCGACGGCACAAGGATGGTGTTCCAATAGGGGGGCCACAAACAGATGTTCACATACCATGCGAAAATGAATGGAAAACTCGCATAGCGTGATAACGTAAACACTTGAAAAGATCATTTAGGCCCGGCAACAAGCTGAGTACGGACAAGGGCTGCCTGAAATTCCCCCGGGGTTCGTCTTGGTCTGTATCACTGCAATGATTCACCTGTTGCTGTATTAGAACAACCTTCACCCTGCTCAGCTGAAACTCCTGTCCTGATGGAGGAGAAGAGCCTGCCTGGAGGTGAAATCACAGTATGAGGTACAGGCCAAGATGAACCCCGGGGGAATTTCAGGCAGCCCTTGTCCGTACTCAGCTTGTTGCCGGCCTAAATGATCTTTTCAAGTGTTTACGTTATCACGCTATGCGAGTTTTCCATTCATATTTGCATGGTAAGTGAACACCCGTTTGTGGCCCCCCCTATTGGAACACCATCCTTGTGCCGTCGCGGGTGACCGCGGGTGCTAAGTTGCCGTCCTGACCTAGGATCCACCGTGGCTGTCCAAGGAGATGTACCCTTTTGACCAGCTGGTCTCAAAGCCTTTGTGACTTGGGTGGCATAAGCCTCCCCAAGTCAACAACATCTGGTAAGCCTCCTTAGACCCTTGGTGGCGGCCTCTTCACCATTCTAGCCTTTCCTGAAACGCTGTTGGTCCAGGGGCGGACTGACCATTCGGTCACTCGGTCGCCGACCGAGGGGCCGACGGCAGGAGGGGCACCATGAGCGGCTCAGTCAGCAGCGGAAAAAAGCCGCCCGCCGCACCGCACGAAAACCCCGTCCTCCCGGATTATTACTGCTCCCAGCGCCGCGGCCAGCCCGCTGCCCGAGCAGACCTCGGCTTAGGCTGAGAGAGGCTCTGTCAGCAGGGAGGGGCGGGGCAGGGAGCTCCACTGACGCTCTGACCCTGCCCTGCCCCTCCTCATGTAGTCTGAGTCTGTAAAGAGCGTCTCTCCTGCACTTCTGAGAGCTCCGCTCTGGACCACAAAAATCCCCACCCCTACCGACGAAAGCTCCGCCCCTACTGACAAAAGCTCCGCCCCCTACCGACAAAAGCTCCGCCCCTGGACCTCTGAGAGCGGGAGGTGAGCCCGACTGGTCAGGTTGGTCCTTCTGCCTACCGTATATACCCGGCCTGTAGACCCCTTTTTTTTGCTAAACCATCCCTGGAAATGTTTACCCCCCTGTATAGCTGTGCATTGCTGAAGGTTTAAATTTTAAAACTGGCTACCTGGTCATCTCCTGTAGTCGCATTCGCAGTCTCTGGTCATCTCCTGTAGTCGCATCCGCAGTCTCTGGTCATCTCCTGTAGTCGCATTCGCAGTCTCTGGTCATCTCCTGTAGTCGCATCCACAGTCCCTGGTCATCTCCTGTAGTCGCATTCGCAGTCTGGTCATCTCCTGTAGTCGCATTCGCAGTCTGGTTATTTCCTGTAGTCGCATTCACAGTCTGGTCATCTCCTGTAGTCGCATTCGCAGTCTGGTTATTTCCTGTAGTCACATTCGCAGTCTCTGGTCATCTCCTGTAGTCGCATTCGCAGTCTCTGGTTATCTCCTGTAGCAGCATTCGCAGTCTGGTTATTTTCTGTAATCGCATTCGCAGTCTCTGGTCATCTCCTGTAGTCGCATTCGCAGTCTCTGGTCATTTCCTGTAGTCACATTCGCAGTCTCTGGTCATCTCCTGTAGTCGCATTCGCAGTCTCTGGTTATTTCCTGTAGTCACATTCGCAGTCTCTGGTCATTTCCTGTAGTCACATTCGCAGTCTCCGGTCATCTCCTGTAGTCGCATTCGCAGTCTGGTTACTTCCTGTAGTCGCATTTGCAGTCTGGTCATCTCCTGTAGTCACATTCGCAGTCTCTGGTCATCTCCTGTAGACGCATTCGCAGTCTGGTTATTTCCTGTAGTCTCATTCGCAGTCTCTGGTTATCTCCTGTAGTCGCATTCGCAGTCTCTGGTTATCTCCTGTAGTCGCATTCGCAGTCTCTGGTTATCTCCTGTAGTCGCATTTGCAGTCTGGTTATCTCCTGTAGTCACATTCGCAGTCTCTGGTCATCTCCTGTAGTCGCATTCGCAGTCTGGTTACTTCCTGTAGTCGCATTTGCAGTCTGGTTATCTCCTGTAGTCGCATTCGCAGTCTCTGGTCATCTCCTGTAGACGCATTCGCAGTCTGGTTATTTCCTGTAGTCTCATTCGCAGTCTCTGGTTATCTCCTGTAGTCGCATTCGCAGTCTCTGGTTATCTCCTGTAGTCACATTTGCAGTCTGGTTATCTCCTGTAGTCACATTCGCAGTCTCTGGTCATTTCCTGTAGTCGCATCCACAGTCTCTGGTCATCTCCTGTAGTCGCATTCGCAGTCTCTGGTCATCTCCTGTAGTCGCATCCGCAGTCTCTGGTCCTCTCCTGTAGTCGCATCCGCAGTCTCTGGTCATCTCCTGTAGTCGCATCCGCAGTCTCTGGTCATCTCCTGTAGTCGCATCCGCAGTCTCTGGTCATCTCCTGTAGTCGCATCCACAGTCCCTGGTCATCTCCTGTAGTCGCATTCGCAGTCTGGTCATCTCCTGTAGACGCATTCGCAGTCTGGTTATTTCCTGTAGTCGCATTCGCAGTCTGGTTATTTTCTGTAATCGCATTCGCAGTCTCTGGTCATCTCCTGTAGTCGCATTCGCAGTCTCTGGTCATCTCCTGTAGTCGCATTCGCAGTCTCTGGTCATCTCCTGTAGTCGCATTCGCAGTCTGGTTATTTCCTGTAGTCACATTCGCAGTCTCTGGTCATTTCCTGTAGTCACATTCGCAGTCTCTGGTCATCTCCTGTAGTCGCATTCGCAGTCTCTGGTTATCTCCTGTAGTCACATTCGCAGTCTCTGGTCATCTCCTGTAGACGCATTCGCAGTCTGGTTATCTCCTGTAGTCGCATTCGCAGTCTGGTTATCTCCTGTAGTCGCATTCGCAGTCTCTGGTTATCTCCTGTATTCGCATTTGCAGTCTGGTTATCTCCTGTAGTCACATTCGCAGTCTCTGGTCATCTCCTGTAGTCGCATTCGCAGTCTCTGGTCATCTCCTGTAGTCGCATTTGCAGTCTGGTTACTTCCTGTAGTCGCATTTGCAGTCTGGTCATCTCCTGTAGTCACATTCGCAGTCTCTGGTCATCTCCTGTAGTCGCATTTGCAGTCTGGTTATTTCCTGTAGTCTCATTCGCAGTCTCTGGTTATCTCCTGTAGTCGCATTCGCAGTCTCTGGTTATCTCCTGTAGTCACATTTGCAGTCTGGTTATCTCCTGTAGTCACATTCGCAGTCTCTGGTCATCTCCTGTAGTCGCATCCACAGTCTCTGGTCATCTCCTGTAGTCGCATTCGCAGTCTCTGGTCATCTCCTGTAGTCGCATCCGCAGTCTCTGGTCATCTCCTGTAGTCGCATCCGCAGTCTCTGGTCATCTCCTGTAGTCGCATCCACAGTCTCTGGTCCTCTCCTGTAGTCGCATCCACAGTCCCTGGTCATCTCCTGTAGTCGCATTCGCAGTCTGGTTATCTCCTGTAGACGCATTCGCAGTCTGGTTATTTCCTGTAGTCGCATTCGCAGTCTGGTCATCTCCTGTAGTCGCATTCGCAGTCTGGTTATCTCCTGTAGACGCATTCGCAGTCTGGTTATTTCCTGTAGTCGCATTCGCAGTCTGGTCATCTCCTGTAGTCGCATTCGCAGTCTGGTCATCTCCTGTAGTCGTATTCGCAGTCTCTGGTCATCTCCTGTAGTCGCATTCGCAGTCTGGTTATCTCCTGTAGCAGCATTCGCAGTCTGGTCATCTCCTGTAGTCGCATTCGCAGTCTCTGGTCATCTCCTGTAGTCGCATTCGCAGTCTGGTTATTTCCTGTAGTCGCATTCGCAGTCTCTGGTCATCTCCTGTAGTCGCATTCGCAGTCTCTGGTCATCTCCTGTAGTCGCATTCGCAGTCTGGTTATTTCCTGTAGTCGCATTCGCAGTCTCTGGTCATCTCCTGTAGTCACATTCGCAGTCTCTGGTCATTTCCTGTAGTCACATTCGCAGTCTCTGGTCATCTCCTGTAGTCGCATTCGCAGTCTCTGGTTATTTCCTGTAGTCACATTCGCAGTCTCTGGTCATTTCCTGTAGTCACATTCGCAGTCTGGTTACTTCCTGTAGTCGCATTTGCAGTCTGGTCATCTCCTGTAGTCACATTCGCAGTCTCTGGTCATCTCCTGTAGACGCATTCGCAGTCTG
The DNA here is from genome assembly GCF_042186555.1 of Aquarana catesbeiana. Classification (NCBI taxonomy): domain Eukaryota; kingdom Metazoa; phylum Chordata; class Amphibia; order Anura; family Ranidae; genus Aquarana; species Aquarana catesbeiana. The sequence continues at coordinate 314,974,044 of NC_133332.1, read as the reverse complement.
GTTATTTCCTGTAGTCTCATTCGCAGTCTCTGGTTATCTCCTGTAGTCGCATTCGCAGTCTGGTCATCTCCTGTAGTCGCATTCGCAGTCTCTGGTTATCTCCTGTAGTCGCATTCGCAGTCTCTGGTTATCTCCTGTAGTCGCATTTGCAGTCTGGTTATCTCCTGTAGTCACATTCGCAGTCTCTGGTCATCTCCTGTAGTCGCATTCGCAGTCTGGTTACTTCCTGTAGTCGCATTTGCAGTCTGGTCATCTCCTGTAGTCGCATTCGCAGTCTCTGGTCATCTCCTGTAGACGCATTCGCAGTCTGGTTATTTCCTGTAGTCTCATTCGCAGTCTCTGGTTATCTCCTGTAGTCGCATTCGCAGTCTCTGGTTATCTCCTGTAGTCGCATTTGCAGTCTGGTCATCTCCTGTAGTCACATTTGCAGTCTCTGGTTATTTCCTGTAGTCACATTCGCAGTCTGGTTATCTCCTGTAGTCGCATTCGCAGTCTCTGGTTATCTCCTGTAGTCACATTCGCAGTCTGGTTATCTCCTGTAGTCGCATTCGCAGTCTCTGGTTATCTCCTGTAGTCGCATTTGCAGTCTGGTCATCTCCTGTAGTCACATTTGCTGTCTCTGGTTATTTCCTGTAGTCACATTCGCAGTCTCTGGTTATTTCCTGTAGTCACATTCGCAGTCTGGTTATCTCCTGTAGTCGCATTCGCAGTCTCTGGTTATCTCCTGTAGTCGCATTCGCAGTCTGGTTATTTCCTGTAGTCGCATTCGCAGTCTGGTTATTTCCTGTAGTCGCATTCGCAGTCTCTGGTCATCTCCTGTAGTCGCATTCGCAGTCTGGTTATTTCCTGTAGTCGCATTCGCAGTCTCTGGTCATCTCCTGTAGTCGCATTCGCAGTCTGGTCAATTCCTGTAGTCGCATTCGCAGTCTGGTTATTTCCCGTAGTCGCATTCGCAGTCTGGTTATCTCCTATAGTCGCATTCGCAGTCTCTGGTCATCTCCTGTAGTCGCATTCGCAGTCTCTGGTTATTTCCTGTAGTCGCATTCGCAGTCTCTGGTCATCTCCTGTAGTCGCATTCGCAGTCTGGTTATTTCCTTTAGTCGCATTCGCAGTCTCTGGTCATCTCCTGTAGTCGCATTCGCAGTCTGGTCAATTCCTGTAGTCGCATTCGCAGTCTGGTTATTTCCCGTAGTCGCATTCGCAGTCTGGTTATCTCCTATAGTCGCATTCGCAGTCTCTGGTCATCTCCTGTAGTCGCATTCGCAGTCTCTGGTTATTTCCTGTAGTCACATTCGCAGTCTCTGGTTATTTCCTGTAGTCGCATTTGCAGTCTCTGGTTATCTCCTGTAGTCGCATTCGCAGTCTCTGGTTATCTCCTGTAGTCACATTTGCAGTCTCTGGTTATTTCCTGTAGTCACATTCGCAGTCTCTGGTTATCTCCTGTAGTCGCATTCGCAGTCTGGTTATCTCCTGTAGTCGCATTCGCAGTCTCTGGTTATCTCCTGTAGTCGCATTCGCAGTCTGGTTATTTCCTGTAGTCGCATTCGCAGTCTCTGGTCATCTCCTGTAGTCGCATTCGCAGTCTGGTTATTTCCTGTAGTCGCATTCGCAGTCTCTGGTCATCTCCTGTAGTCGCATTCGCAGTCTGGTCATTTCCTGTAGTCGCATTCGCAGTCTGGTTATTTCCTGTAGTCGCATTCGCAGTCTGGTCATCTCCTATAGTCGCATTCGCAGTCTGGTTATTTCCTGTAGTCGCATTCGCAGTCTCTGGTCATCTCCTGTAGTCGCATTCGCAGTCTCTGGTCATCTCCTGTAGTCGCATTCGCAGTCTGGTTATTTCCTGTAGTCGCATTCGCAGTCTCTGGTTATCTCCTGTAGTAGCATTCGCAGTCTGGTTATTTCCTGTAGTCACATTCGCAGTCTCTGGTCATCTCCTGTAGTCGCATTCGCAGTCTGGTTACTTCCTGTAGTGGCATTCGCAGTCTGGTCATCTCCTGTAGTCGCATTTGCAGTCTGGTTACTTCCTGTAGTGGCATTCGCAGTCTGGTTATTTCCTGTAGTCACATTCGCAGTCTCTGGCAGTCTCTGGTTATCTCCTGTAGTAGCATTCGCAGTCTGGTTATTTCCTGTAGTCACATTCGCAGTCTCTGGTCATCTCCTGTAGTCACATTCGCAGTCTGGTCATCTCCTGTAGTCGCATTCGCAGTCTGGTTATTTCCCGTAGTCGCATTCGCAGTCTGGTTATCTCCTATAGTCGCATTCGCAGTCTGGTTATTTCCTGTAGTCACATTCGCAGTCTCTGGTCATCTCCTGTAGTCGCATTCGCAGTCTCGTTATTTCCTGTAGTCGCATTTGCAGTCTCTGGTCATCTCCTGTAGTCGCATTCGCAGTCTCTGGTCATCTCCTGTAGTCGCATCCGCAGTCTCTGGTCCTCTCCTGTAGTCGCATCCGCAGTCTCTGGTCATCTCCTGTAGTCGCATCCGCAGTCTCTGGTCATCTCCTGTAGTCGCATCCGCAGTCTCTGGTCATCTCCTGTAGTCGCATCCACAGTCCCTGGTCATCTCCTGTAGTCGCATTCGCAGTCTGGTCATCTCCTGTAGACGCATTCGCAGTCTGGTTATTTCCTGTAGTCGCATTCGCAGTCTGGTTATTTTCTGTAATCGCATTCGCAGTCTCTGGTCATCTCCTGTAGTCGCATTCGCAGTCTCTGGTCATCTCCTGTAGTCGCATTCGCAGTCTCTGGTCATCTCCTGTAGTCGCATTCGCAGTCTGGTTATTTCCTGTAGTCACATTCGCAGTCTCTGGTCATTTCCTGTAGTCACATTCGCAGTCTCTGGTCATCTCCTGTAGTCGCATTCGCAGTCTCTGGTTATCTCCTGTAGTCACATTCGCAGTCTCTGGTCATCTCCTGTAGACGCATTCGCAGTCTGGTTATCTCCTGTAGTCGCATTCGCAGTCTGGTTATCTCCTGTAGTCGCATTCGCAGTCTCTGGTTATCTCCTGTAGTCGCATTCGCAGTCTCTGGTTATCTCCTGTATTCGCATTTGCAGTCTGGTTATCTCCTGTAGTCACATTCGCAGTCTCTGGTCATCTCCTGTAGTCGCATTCGCAGTCTCTGGTCATCTCCTGTAGTCGCATTTGCAGTCTGGTTACTTCCTGTAGTCGCATTTGCAGTCTGGTCATCTCCTGTAGTCACATTCGCAGTCTCTGGTCATCTCCTGTAGTCGCATTTGCAGTCTGGTCATCTCCTGTAGTCGCATTCGCAGTCTCTGGTTATCTCCTGTAGTCACATTTGCAGTCTGGTTATCTCCTGTAGTCACATTCGCAGTCTCTGGTCATCTCCTGTAGTCGCATCCACAGTCTCTGGTCATCTCCTGTAGTCGCATTCGCAGTCTCTGGTCATCTCCTGTAGTCGCATCCGCAGTCTCTGGTCATCTCCTGTAGTCGCATCCGCAGTCTCTGGTCATCTCCTGTAGTCGCATCCACAGTCTCTGGTCCTCTCCTGTAGTCGCATCCACAGTCCCTGGTCATCTCCTGTAGTCGCATTCGCAGTCTGGTTATCTCCTGTAGACGCATTCGCAGTCTGGTTATTTCCTGTAGTCGCATTCGCAGTCTGGTCATCTCCTGTAGTCGCATTCGCAGTCTGGTTATCTCCTGTAGACGCATTCGCAGTCTGGTTATTTCCTGTAGTCGCATTCGCAGTCTGGTCATCTCCTGTAGTCGCATTCGCAGTCTGGTCATCTCCTGTAGTCGTATTCGCAGTCTCTGGTTATCTCCTGTAGCAGCATTCGCAGTCTGGTCATCTCCTGTAGTCGCATTCGCAGTCTCTGGTCATCTCCTGTAGTCGCATTCGCAGTCTGGTTATTTCCTGTAGTCGCATTCGCAGTCTCTGGTCATCTCCTGTAGTCGCATTCGCAGTCTCTGGTCATCTCCTGTAGTCGCATTCGCAGTCTGGTTATTTCCTGTAGTCGCATTCGCAGTCTCTGGTCATCTCCTGTAGTCACATTCGCAGTCTCTGGTTATCTCCTGTAGTCACATTCGCAGTCTCTGGTCATTTCCTGTAGTCACATTCGCAGTCTCTGGTCATCTCCTGTAGTCGCATTCGCAGTCTCTGGTTATTTCCTGTAGTCACATTCGCAGTCTCTGGTCATTTCCTGTAGTCACATTCGCAGTCTGGTTACTTCCTGTAGTCGCATTTGCAGTCTGGTCATCTCCTGTAGTCACATTCGCAGTCTCTGGTCATCTCCTGTAGACGCATTCGCAGTCTGGTTATTTCCTGTAGTCGCATTCGCAGTCTCTGGTCATCTCCTGTAGTCACATTCGCAGTCTCTGGTTATCTCCTGTAGTCGCATTCGCAGTCTGGTCATCTCCTGTAGTCGCATTCGCAGTCTCTGGTTATCTCCTGTAGTCGCATTCGCAGTCTCTGGTTATCTCCTGTAGTCGCATTTGCAGTCTGGTTATCTCCTGTAGTCACATTCGCAGTCTCTGGTCATCTCCTGTAGTCGCATTCGCAGTCTGGTTACTTCCTGTAGTCGCATTTGCAGTCTGGTCATCTCCTGTAGTCGCATTCGCAGTCTCTGGTCATCTCCTGTAGACGCATTCGCAGTCTGGTTATTTCCTGTAGTCTCATTCGCAGTCTCTGGTTATCTCCTGTAGTCGCATTCGCAGTCTCTGGTTATCTCCTGTAGTCGCATTTGCAGTCTGGTCATCTCCTGTAGTCACATTTGCAGTCTCTGGTTATTTCCTGTAGTCACATTCGCAGTCTGGTTATCTCCTGTAGTCGCATTCGCAGTCTCTGGTTATCTCCTGTAGTCACATTCGCAGTCTGGTTATCTCCTGTAGTCGCATTCGCAGTCTCTGGTTATCTCCTGTAGTCGCATTTGCAGTCTGGTCATCTCCTGTAGTCACATTTGCTGTCTCTGGTTATTTCCTGTAGTCACATTCGCAGTCTCTGGTTATTTCCTGTAGTCACATTCGCAGTCTGGTTATCTCCTGTAGTCGCATTCGCAGTCTCTGGTTATCTCCTGTAGTCGCATTCGCAGTCTGGTTATTTCCTGTAGTCGCATTCGCAGTCTGGTTATTTCCTGTAGTCGCATTCGCAGTCTCTGGTCATCTCCTGTAGTCGCATTCGCAGTCTGGTTATTTCCTGTAGTCGCATTCGCAGTCTCTGGTCATCTCCTGTAGTCGCATTCGCAGTCTGGTCAATTCCTGTAGTCGCATTCGCAGTCTGGTTATTTCCCGTAGTCGCATTCCCAGTCTGGTTATCTCCTATAGTCGCATTCGCAGTCTCTGGTCATCTCCTGTAGTCGCATTCGCAGTCTCTGGTTATTTCCTGTAGTCGCATTCGCAGTCTCTGGTCATCTCCTGTAGTCGCATTCGCAGTCTGGTTATTTCCTTTAGTCGCATTCGCAGTCTCTGGTCATCTCCTGTAGTCGCATTCGCAGTCTGGTCAATTCCTGTAGTCGCATTCGCAGTCTGGTTATTTCCCGTAGTCGCATTCGCAGTCTGGTTATCTCCTATAGTCGCATTCGCAGTCTCTGGTCATCTCCTGTAGTCGCATTCGCAGTCTCTGGTTATTTCCTGTAGTCACATTCGCAGTCTCTGGTTATTTCCTGTAGTCGCATTTGCAGTCTCTGGTTATCTCCTGTAGTCGCATTCGCAGTCTCTGGTTATCTCCTGTAGTCACATTTGCAGTCTCTGGTTATTTCCTGTAGTCACATTCGCAGTCTCTGGTTATCTCCTGTAGTCGCATTCGCAGTCTGGTTATCTCCTGTAGTCGCATTCGCAGTCTCTGGTTATCTCCTGTAGTCGCATTCGCAGTCTGGTTATTTCCTGTAGTCGCATTCGCAGTCTCTGGTCATCTCCTGTAGTCGCATTCGCAGTCTGGTTATTTCCTGTAGTCGCATTCGCAGTCTCTGGTCATCTCCTGTAGTCGCATTCGCAGTCTGGTCATTTCCTGTAGTCGCATTCGCAGTCTGGTTATTTCCTGTAGTCGCATTCGCAGTCTGGTCATCTCCTATAGTCGCATTCGCAGTCTGGTTATTTCCTGTAGTCGCATTCGCAGTCTCTGGTCATCTCCTGTAGTCGCATTCGCAGTCTCTGGTCATCTCCTGTAGTCGCATTCGCAGTCTGGTTATTTCCTGTAGTCGCATTCGCAGTCTCTGGTTATCTCCTGTAGTAGCATTCGCAGTCTGGTTATTTCCTGTAGTCACATTCGCAGTCTCTGGTCATCTCCTGTAGTCACATTCGCAGTCTGGTTATCTCCTGTAGTCGCATTCGCAGTCTGGTCAATTCCTGTAGTCGCATTCGCAGTCTGGTTATTTCCCGTAGTCGCATTCGCAGTCTGGTTATCTCCTATAGTCGCATTCGCAGTCTGGTTATTTCCTGTAGTCACATTCGCAGTCTCTGGTCATCTCCTGTAGTCGCATTCGCAGTCTGGTTATTTCCTGTAGTCGCATTTGCAGTCTCTGGTTATCTCCTGTAGTCGCATTCGCAGTCTCTGGTTATCTCCTGTAGTCACATTTGCAGTCTCTGGTTATTTCCTGTAGTCACATTCGCAGTCTCTGGTTATCTCCTGTAGTCGCATTCGCAGTCTCTGGTTATCTCCTGTAGTCACATTTGCAGTCTCTGGTTATCTCCTGTAGTCACATTCGCAGTCTCTGGTCATCTCCTGTAGTCGCATTCGCAGTCTGGTTATTTCCTGTAGTCGCATTCGCAGTCTCTGGTCATCTCCTGTAGTCGCATTCGCAGTCTGGTTATTTCCTGTAGTCGCATTCGCAGTCTCTGGTTATCTCCTGTAGTCGCATTCGCAGTCTGGTTATCTCCTGTAAATAAAGTGATAATGGAATAAAGACGGCGCTGCCCTCAATAGACTAATAAAGTAATAATAAGTGACCCCAAACTCTATATACACTGAGTCAATAAAAATACCCCTAAACACAAAACAGATGCCGCAGTCTCAATAATTACAACTCTAGTAATACATCAAATTAATAAATTAAAATCCTCCCAGTGAATAGATAAATAAGTGCATAGTATAAGTGATAGAATGAACTGTGATTGAATGTACAATAAGTGTTTCCTCAAAAATCAAAAGTTTTGGGACAAAAAAACGCCAGAGGTGATATAATTATTATGCTGAAAAATAATTAATTGGATGTGTGTGTGTTGGTGATACTGTGGTCTCTACGTATCATTACCATGTGTGTGTGAAAAAGATTCCTAACAAAACCAAAAATATTAGGACACCCTGCCACTTGTGTGTGAACCATAAAAACATAGAAAACTTGTTTGTGACACCCTATTGCACACTACTATTGGGTATATTGCAGTTATTTAGAGTTGTTTAAAAGTTCGTACAACAGCCATAAGACCAATTATAAAATTCCACATTCAGCACACATTAGTTCATAAAAAAAATCCATGCCAGGGGTCATCCTTTACTGACCAAGATGGAGAAGACAAAATTCACCCTTATAAAAGCTGTAGATTTGAAACTTTAGGGGACACTGCAGTGACTTCCGTGCCTTACACTCAGGACAGTGACTTACAGGTGCACGCCCCCCTATCACACCCCACTCACCAGAGATGAACACCCCTGCAGGGGTACCGAGCGACTGAGTGGGCGTCCCAGGGCATGCGATATTCACTCCAAGTCTGCTTGCTGTCCTCTCCAACGTTCGATCCTCACCGCTGCTCCCAAGAAGTATAGTGATGTGATCAGGATACTACAGCAGTTTGCCACCTTCAGCTCTCCAGTATACCGGAGCAACAGAAAAAACAAAGGGGCCCTCATTGGTGAAGTACGTTATGTCCAATTTATTGCACAAAATGTTAAGAAAAGGTTACAGTAAAAGTTCCATTTCATTTGTCCACTTGTTTACAAGCCAAAAAACAAGAAAGATGCATAAGACAAGCACCGCTGTATGCAGGGTTGGAGCCGGCTGCTAGCCGCGGGTGTGCGTTCCACCGTGCGTTCCAGCCAGCACTTCCGGGTTGTGACGTGTGAGCGTGGCTCCGCCTTACGCGTTTCGTCATAGGACGTTTTCAAAGACGGTCTTTGAAAACGTCCTATGACGAAACGCGTAAGGCGGAGCCACGCTCACACGTCACAACCCGGAAGTGCTGGCTGGAACGCACGGTGGAACGCACACCCGCGGCTAGCAGCTGGCTCCAACCCTGCATATAGCGGTGCTTGTCTTATGCATCTTTCTTGTTTTTTGGCTTGTAAACAAGTGGACAAATGAAATGGAACTTTTACTGTAACCTTTTCTTAACATTTTGTGCAATAAATTGGACATAACGTACTTCACCAAGGAGGGCCTCTTTGTTTTTTCTGTTGCTCCGGTATACTGGAGAGCTGAAGGTGGCAAACTGCTGTAGTATCCTGATCACATCACTATACTTCTTGGGAGCAGCGGTGAGGATCGAACGTTGGAGAGGACAGCAAGCAGACTTGGAGTGAATATCGCATGCCCTGGGACGCCCACTCAGTCGCTCGGTACCCCTGCAGGGGTGTTCATCTCTGGTGAGTGGGGTGTGATAGGGGGGCGTGCACCTGTAAGTCACTGTCCTGAGTGTAAGGCACGGAAGTCACTGCAGTGTCCCCTAAAGTTTCAAATCTACAGCTTTTATAAGGGTGAATTTTGTCTTCTCCATCTTGGTCAGTAAAGGATGACCCCTGGCATGGATTTTTTTTATGAACTAATGTGTGCTGAATGTGGAATTTTATAATTGGTCTTATGGCTGTTGTACGAACTTTTAAACAACTCTAAATAACTGCAATATACCCAATAGTAGTGTGCAATAGGGTGTCACAAACAAGTTTTCTATGTTTTTATGGTTCACACACAAGTGGCAGGGTGTCCTAATATTTTTGGTTTTGTTAGGAATCTTTTTCACACACACATGGTAATGATACGTAGAGACCACAGTATCACCAACACACACACATCCAATTAATTATTTTTCAGCATAATAATTATATCACCTCTGGCGTTTTTTTGTCCCCAAACTTTTGATTTTTGAGGAAACACTTATTGTACATTCAATCACAGTTCATTCTATCACTTATACTATGCACTTATTTATCTATTCACTGGGAGGATTTTAATTTATTAATTTGATGTATTACTAGAGTTGTAATTATTGAGACTGCGGCATCTGTTTTGGGTTTAGGGGTATTTTTATTGACTCAGTGTATATAGAGTTTGGGGTCACTTATTATTACTTTATTAGTCTATTGAGGGCAGCGCCGTCTTTATTCCATTATCACTTTATTTACTTTCATATTGGACCTGTTGGGGTACTAATTGGGAATAGGCAGCAGCTCTCACACTGTCTTAAGCGCGGATTTTTCTACTTATGGTTATCTCCTGTAGTCGCATTCGCAGTCTCTGGTTATCTCCTGTAGTCGCATTCGCAGTCTGGTTATTTCCTGTAGTCGCATTCGCAGTCTCTGGTCATCTCCTGTAGTCGCATTCGCAGTCTGGTTATTTCCTGTAGTCGCATTCGCAGTCTCTAGTCATCTCCTGTAGTCGCATTCGCAGTCTGGTCATTTCCTGTAGTCGCATTCGCAGTCTGGTTATTTCCTGTAGTCGCATTCGCAGTCTGGTCATCTCCTATAGTCGCATTCGCAGTCTGGTTATTTCCTGTAGTCGCATTCGCAGTCTCTGGTCATCTCCTGTAGTCGCATTCGCAGTCTGGTCATTTCCTGTAGTCGCATTCGCAGTCTGGTTACTTCCTGTAGTCGCATTCGCAGTCTCTGGTCATCTCCTGTAGTCGCATTCGCAGTCTGGTCATTTCCTGTAGTCGCATTCGCAGTCTGGTTACTTCCTGTAGTCGCATTCGCAGTCTGGTCATCTCCTGTAGTCGCATTCGCAGTCTCTGGTCATCTCCTCTAGACGCATTCGCAGTCTGGTTATTTCCTGTAGTCGCATTCGCAGTCTCTGGTTATCTCCTGTAGTAGCATTCGCAGTCTGGTTATTTCCCGTAGTCACATTTGCAGTCTCTGGTTATTTCCTGTAGTCACATTCGCAGTCTCTGGTTATCTCCTGTAGTCGCATTCGCAGTCTGGTTATCTCCTGTAGTCGCATTCGCAGTCTGGTTATCTCCTGTAGTCGCATTCGCAGTCTCTGGTTATTTCCTGTAGTCGCATTCGCAGTCTGGTTATTTCCTGTAGTCGCATTCGCAGTCTCTGGTCATTTCCTGTAGTCGCATTCGCAGTCTGGTCATTTCCTGTAGTCGCATTCGCAGTCTCTGGTCATCTCCTGTAGTCGCATTCGCAGTCTGGTCATTTCCTGTAGTCGCATTCGCAGTCTGGTTACTTCCTGTAGTCGCATTCGCAGTCTGGTCATTTCCTGTAGTCGCATTCGCAGTCTGGTCATTTCCTGTAGTCGCATTTGCAGTCTCTGGTCATCTCCTGTAGTCGCATTCGCAGTCTGGTCATTTCCTGTAGTCGCATTCGCAGTCTCTGGTCATCTCCTGTAGTCGCATTCGCAGTCTCTGGTCATCTCCTGTAGTCGCATTCGCAGTCTCTGGTCATCTCCTGTAGTCGCATTCGCAGTCTGGTCATTTCCTGTAGTCGCATTCGCAGTCTCTGGTCATCTCCTGTAGTCACATTCGCAGTCTCTGGTCATCTCCTGTAGTCGCATTCGCAGTCTGGTTATTTCCTGTAGTCGCATTCGCAGTCTCTGGTTATCTCCTGTAGTAGCATTCGCAGTCTGGTTATTTCCCGTAGTCACATTTGCAGTCTCTGGTTATTTCCTGTAGTCACATTCGCAGTCTCTGGTTATCTCCTGTAGTCGCATTCGCAGTCTGGTTATCTCCTGTAGTCGCATTCGCAGTCTGGTTATCTCCTGTAGTCGCATTCGCAGTCTCTGGTTATTTCCTGTAGTCGCATTCGCAGTCTGGTTATTTCCTGTAGTCGCATTCGCAGTCTCTGGTCATTTCCTGTAGTCGCATTCGCAGTCTGGTCATTTCCTGTAGTCGCATTCGCAGTCTCTGGTCATCTCCTGTAGTCGCATTCGCAGTCTGGTCATTTCCTGTAGTCGCATTCGCAGTCTGGTTACTTCCTGTAGTCGCATTCGCAGTCTGGTCATTTCCTGTAGTCGCATTCGCAGTCTGGTCATTTCCTGTAGTCGCATTTGCAGTCTCTGGTCATCTCCTGTAGTCGCATTCGCAGTCTGGTCATTTCCTGTAGTCGCATTCGCAGTCTCTGGTCATCTCCTGTAGTCGCATTCGCAGTCTCTGGTCATCTCCTGTAGTCGCATTCGCAGTCTCTGGTCATCTCCTGTAGTCGCATTCGCAGTCTGGTCATTTCCTGTAGTCGCATTCGCAGTCTCTGGTCATCTCCTGTAGTCACATTCGCAGTCTCTGGTCATCTCCTGTAGTCGCATTCGCAGTCTCTGGTCATCTCCTGTAGTCGCATTCGCAGTCTCTGGTCATCTCCTGTAGTCGCATTCGCAGTCTTTGGTTATCTCCTGTAGTCGCATTTGCAGTCTGGTTACTTCCTGTAGTGGCATTCGCAGTCTGGTCATCTCCTGTAGTCGCATTCGCAGTCTCTGGTCATCTCCTGTAGTCGCATTCGCAGTCTCTGGTCATCTCCTGTAGTCGCATTCGCAGTCTCTGGTCATCTCCTGTAGTCGCATTCGCAGTCTCTGGTCATCTCCTGTAGTCGCATTCGCAGTCTGGTTACTTCCTGTAGTCGCATTCGCAGTCTGGTCATCTCCTGTAGTCGCATTCGCAGTCTCTGGTCATCTCCTGTAGTCGCATTCGCAGTCTCTGGTCATCTCCTGTAGTCGCATTCGCAGTCTCTGGTCATTTCCTGTAGTCACATTCGCAGTCTGGTTACTTCCTGTAGTCGCATTCGCAGTCTGGTCATCTCCTGTAGTCGCATTCGCAGTCTGGTTACTTCCTGTAGTCGCATTCGCAGTCTGGTCATCTCCTGTAGTCGCATTCGCAGTCTCTGGTCATCTCCTGTAGTCACATTCGCAGTCTGGTTACTTCCTGTAGTCGCATTCGCAGTCTGGTCATCTCCTGTAGTCGCATTCGCAGTCTCTGGTCATCTCCTGTAGTCGCATTCGCAGTCTCTGGTCATCTCCTGTAGTCGCATTCGCAGTCTCTGGTCATCTCCTGTAGTCGCATTCGCAGTCTGGTTACTTCCTGTAGTCGCATTCGCAGTCTGGTTATCTCCTGTAGTCATTTATGATATCTATGGCTATGCATATTTATTGAATCCATATTAAGCACTATATTTGATTGGCTGTTGCTTCTGCTTAGGCCTGGCAAACACGCACAATCGCACATGATGATGACTTCATCATCATGTGCGTGATTGTGATTGTGCGTGTGTGCCAAGCAGAAGCAGCCAATCAAATATAGTGCTCAATATGGATTAAATAAACAGTGAGAAGAATGTTCCTTACATTGGTGATCAGTGAGAAGAATGTTCCTTACATTGGTGATCAGTGAGAAGAATGTTCCTTACATTGGTGATCAGTGGGAAGAATGTTCCTTACATTGGTGATCAGTGGGAAGAATGCTCCTTACATTGGTGATCAGTGAGAAGAATGTTCCTTACATTGGTGATCAGTAGGGATGAGCCGAACACCCCCCGGTTCGGTTCGCACCAGAACCCGCGAACGGACCGAAAGTTCGCACGAACGTTAGAACCCCATTGACGTCTATGGGACTCGAACGTTCGAAATCAAAAGTGCTCATTTTAAAGGCTAATTTGCATGGTATTGTCCTAAAAAGGGTTTGGGGACCCGGGTCCTACCCCAGGGGACATGTATCAATGCAAAAAAAACTTTTAAAAACGGCCGTTTTTTCGGGAGCAGTGATTTTAATGATGCTTAAAGTAAAAAAAAAAAAAGTGAAATATTCCTTTAAATATCGTACCTGGGGGGTGTCTATAGTATGCCTGTAAAGTGACGCGTGTTTCCCGTGTTTAGAACAGTCCCTGCACCAAATGTCATTTTTAAAGGAAAAAATCTCATTTAAAACTGCTTGCGGGTTTAATGTCATGTCGGGTCATGGCAATATGGATGAAAATCAGTGAGACAAACGGCATGGGTACCCCCCAGTCCATTACCAGTCCCTTTGGGTCTTGTATGGATATTAAGGGGAACCCCGCACCCAAATTAAAATAAGGAAAGGTGTGGGGCCAGCAGGCCCTATATACTCTGAACAGCAGTATACAGGCGGTGCAAACAAGACAGGGACTGTAGGTTTGTTGTTAAGTAGAATCTGTTTGTAATTTTGAACATTTTTAACGTGTTTAGCTCCAGCCAAAAAATCTTTTCTAAGCTTTTTGGAAAACATAGGGAAGGGTTATCACCCCTGTGACATTTGTTTTGCTGTCTTTCCTCCTCTTCAGAAGATTTCACCTCACTTTTTTGTCCCAATGAAAAATGTTTTTTGAAAATTTGGGTTTTTTTGTGGAACAAGGATTGGAAAGCATCAGTGGAAAGGAGAACTTGTTTTCCCATATTAACTCTTACAGGAGAGAATTTCCCTTCCTAGGGGTAGATTTCATCTCACTTCCTGTTGTCTCCTTCCGTTTGCAAGTAGGAGTCGTTTGTAAGTTAGATGTTTGAAAGTAGGGTCCTGCCCTATATACTCAGCAGAAATTTGGGCCTTAGGTGTTGCTGTGGCCACAACACTGTAAGCCCTCACAGGGCCCTGCTGTGAAATATTAGATCAAGAATTGTAATTACATGCCCCTGTTGAACAGGAGCTGAAAAATTAGGCCTTAGGCACTGGTGCTGGTGCCACAACACTGCAACCCCTCACAGACACTCTAGTTGGAACGCAGGAACGAGCCCTGCTGCAAATTATTGCTTCAAAAATTGTAATTACACGCCCCTGTTAGACAGGGGCAGAAAAATTGGGCCTTAGGCACTGGTGCTGGTGCCACAACACTGCAACCCCTCACAGACACTCTAGTTGGAACGCAGGAACGAGCCCTGCTGCAAAGTATTGCATCAAAAATTGTAATTACACGCCCCTGTTAGACAGGGGCAGAAAAATTGGGCCTTAGGCACTGGTGCTGGTGCCACAACACTGCAACAAGCTATCAGCGTGATGATTGAGGAGGAAGAGGATAATTACTCAGGGATAGTCACTCAGCATCAGCATAGGCAGTCTTTGAAGGGATCTGAGATTTCAAAAAAAATTATTCGGTTACATCAGCATCAGGTGCTTGGTAGCTGGTGGTGATCCAAGACTCATTCATTTTTATGAAGGTCAGCCGATCGACCGAGTCGGTGGACAGACGCACCCTGTGATCGGTTACCACGCCTCCAGCAGCACTGAATGTGCGTTCCGAAAGAACGCTGGATGCAGGACAGGCCAGTAGCTCAATTGCATACTGTGCAAGCTCTGGCCAGTGATCCATCCTCAAGACCCAGTAACCCAGAGGATTTTCGGTGGGAAAGGTGTCCAAGTCTGATCTTGCCCCTAGGTATTCCTGCACCATGTAAAACAGACGCTGGCGATGGTTGCTGGAACCGATCATACCTTGGGGCTGCGGACCAAAAAATTGTCTGAACGCATCGGTCAGACGGCCACCTTCTCCACCGCTCCTTCTTTGACTGACCGAAGCCTCAGCAACACGTTGTCCAGAAACAGGAGTTTGTAACCTCCCAGTCTCTGGGAACGCGTTGCACAGACCTTTCTGCAAGGCCTCCCGAAGATGTTTCATCCTCTGCTCCCTCTGCGATGGCAAGATAAGGTCCGCAACCTTACCCTTGTAACGTGGATCAAGGAGGGTTGCCAGCCAGTATTGGTCCTTCTCCTTGATACCACGAATACGAGGATCCTTACGCAGGCTTTGCAGGATCAGGGAGGCCATGCAGCGTAGGTTTGCTGAGGCATTCGGTCCGGAGTCCTCTGGGTCACTAAGAACGACATGGTCCGCAGCCACCTCCTCCCAGCCACGTACAAGTCCATGTGTTTCTTGGGACTGATCCCTTAAAGACTGCTGCTGATGCTGAGTGCCAGGCTCCACCTCCATACTGACACAATCTTCCTCCTCCTCCTCTTCCTCCTCGTCCTCTTCCTGTGTGATCGGCGGGCACGCAGGAACACTGTCTGGATAAAGGGGGCCTTGAGAGCTAAGGAAGTCCTCCTCTTCCTGCCTCTGTTCTGCCTCAAGTGCCCTGTCCATTATTCCACGCAGCGTGTGCTCCAACAGGTGGACAAGGGGGACAGTGTCACTGATGCATGCACTGTCACTGCTCACCATCCTCGTGGCCTCCTCGAATGGTGACAGGACAGTGCATGCATCCCTGATCATGGCCCACTGGCGTGGGGAAAAAAAACCAAGCTCCCCTGACCCTGTCCTGGTGCCATAGTCGCACAGGTACTCATTTATGGCCCTCTGCTGCGTGTGCAGCCGCTGCAGCATGGCCAACGTTGAGTTCCACCTGGTGGGCATGTCACAGATTAGGCGGTTCTTGGGCAGGTTAAACTCCTTTTGGAGGTCCGTCAGCCGAGCACTGGCATTATATGACCGGCGGAAATGCACACAGACTTTCCTGGCCTGCCTCAGGACATCCTGTAAGCCCGGGTACCTGCCCAAGAACCGCTGCACCACCAAGTTAAGGACGTGAGCCAAACAGGGCACATGGGTCATTTGTCCCTGTCGGAGGGCAGAGAGGAGGTTGGTGCCATTGTCGCAAACCACCATTCCTGCCTTAAGTTGGCGTGGCGTCAACCACCTCTGAACCTGCCCCTGCAGAGCTGACAGAACCTCTGCCCCAGTGTGGCTCCTGTCCCCCAAGCACACCAGCTCAAGCACCGCATGGCATCTTTTGGCCTGCGTACTTGCGTAGCCCCTTGAACGCCTACGGAGCACCGCTGGTTCCGAGGAAGAGGCCATGGAGGAAGAAGAAGAGGAGGGGGTGGAGGAGAGAGGTGTGTCACAATCAGCATTTTGGAGGCGTGGTGGCGGAACAACCTCCAACACTACTGCACCTTGTCCTGCATCCTTCCCAGCTGCCAGCAGAGTCACCCAATGCGCCGTGAAACTTAGGTAACGTCCCTGTCCATGCCTGCTGGACCATGAGTCAGCGGTAATATGCACCTTACCGCTGACCGCCCTGTCCAGCGAGGCATGGACATTGCCTTCCACATGCCGGTAGAGAGCCGGAATCGCCTTCCGTGAGAAAAAGTGGCGTTTGGGTACCTGCCACTGAGGAACCGCACATTCCACAAACTCACGGAAGGGGGCAGAGTCTACCAACTGAAAAGGCAGCAGTTGAAGTGCTAGCAATTTTGCCAAGCTAGCATTCAACCGCTGGGCATGTGGATGGCTGGGAGCAAACTTCTTTCGGCGGTGCAGCAGCTGGGGCAGGGAAATTTGCCTGGTACAATCTGACGTCGGTGTACCAAAAGCAGATTGCCCACAAGTACTTGGCTGTGACACACCTAATTCTACACCTTCATTCCTCTCACTGCAGGTCTCAGAGAGGACTGAAGGTCTAGTGGGGTTGGAAATCTCAGCTGATGAGGAGCAAGGAGAGATCCTCTTTGTTCTTTGGTGTGGGTCTTTTAGATACGCTTGCCAACGAACTGCATGGCAGGTCAACATATGTCTGGTCAAGCATGTGGTACCCAAGCGGGAGATATTTTGGCCACGCGAGATACGCTTGAGACATATGTTGCAAATAGCAGCGGTGCGATCTGATGCACTCGTCTCAAAAAAGGCCCACACCAAAGAACTTTTTGAATAACGCGCAGAGACTGCAGCGCCCTGCACATGTGGAGCTTTGGGGTGTGATGCAGTCAATGTGCTGCCCTTAGGCTGGCCCCTGGAGGGCATCCTGCCTCGTTGGTGATGTGCTGCCGCCTCCTCCTTCTCCTCCTCCTCCTCCTCCTCTCTCCTATCAGGCACCCACGTTGAGTCAGTGACCTCATCATCCCCTCCCTCCTCATCACTGGAGCAAACCTGGCAGTATGCTGCAGCAGGGGGAGCATGACTGCCAGATTGCTGTCCTTCTTGGGCACCCCCTCTGTCCGCGCTCATGTTACTGCCTTCATCGAGCTCAGTATCGTCATCAGAGCCTTCCAAACGCTGGGCATCCTCCTGGAGCATGTACCCAACACTGTGGTCAAACAGTTCGAGGGAATCCTCATGAGGACATGGTGGAGCTAGGGAAGGAGTCACTGATGACATTGAGCTGAGGGAAGAGGCCGCTGCTTTGCCAGACAAAGCACCCTGGACATGGGTGAGAGAGGATGAGGAGGATGAGGACGGCTTGGTCATCCACTCGACCAAGTCTTCCGCATGTTGCGGCTCAACATGGCCAGCTGCCGAAAAAAAGGCCAAGCGTGTCCCATGGCCACGTGCTGATGAGGATGCACCGTCTCCACGACCAGCACTAGACACAGAGCCTGCTTGCCCTCTCTTATTGGCTTGTGACTGTCTGCCTCTCCTTCTTGGCCTTCCAGACATACTAATGGCCTGTAGCTGCACTAAGCTGGGATAGAACACCTGTAATTTTCTTCAAGTAGCTTTATATACTGTAACCAGACAAGCCTGCCTGTCAGTAGGAAGATAAGAGGAACGGATCTAGCTGAACACTGTGAGCAGGACGCACTGTACTAAATGTAAATAGTCTAGCTGCCTGACCGTGGTACTAATAGGATCAAATAGAACACCTGTAATTTTCTTCAGGTAGCTTTATATACTGTAACCAGACAAGCCTGCCTGTCATTAGGAAGATAACAGGAACGGATCTAGCTGTACACTGTGAGCAGGACGCACTGTACTAAATGTAAATAGTCTAGCTGCCTGACCGTGGTACTAATAGGATCAAATAGAACACCTGTAATTTTCTTCAGGTAGCTTTATATACTGTAACCAGACAAGCCTGCCTGTCAGTAGGAAGATAACAGGAACGGATCTAGCTGTACACTGTGAGCAGGACGCACTGTACTAAATGTAAATAGTCTAGCTGCCTGACCGTGGTACTAATAGGATCAAATAGAACACCTGTAATTTTCTTCAGGTAGCTTTATATACTGTAACCAGACAAGCCTGCCTGTCAGTAGGAAGATAACAGGAACAGATCTAGCTGTACACTGTGAGCAGGACGCACTGTACTAAATGTAAATAGTCTAGCTGCCTGACCGTGGTACTAATAGGATCAAATAGAACACCTGTAATTTTCTTCAGGTAGCTTTATATACTGTAACCAGACAAGCCTGCCTGTCAGTAGGAAGATAACAGGAACGGATCTAGCTGAACACTGTGAGCAGGACGCACTGTACTAAATGTAAATAGTCTAGCTGCCTGACCGTGGTACTAATAGGATCAAATAGAACACCTGTAATTTTCTTCAGGTAGCTTTATATACTGTAACCAGACAAGCCTGCCGGTCAGTAGGAATTTAACAGGAACGGATCTAGCTGAACACTGTGAGCAGGACGCACTGCACTAAATGTAAATAGCAGGAACGGATCTAGCTGAACACTGTGAGCAGGACGCACTGCATTAAATGTAAATAGTCTAGATAGAAGATAACAGGAACAGATCTAGCTAAACTGAATACAGTGTATATATATATATGCAACACCTGGGATGCATATATATACACAATACACTGTAAGTGCAGCTAACTGACTGACTGTTCTGCCTAATCTATCTAACTCAAATCAAATGACACTGTCTCTCTCTCTCTCTATCTCTCAGCACACCGGAACACACACTACACAGGGCCGCCGTGCAGGCGGCCTTATATAGTGTGGGGTGTGTACTAAATCCCCTGAGCCATAATTGGCCAAAGCCACCCTGGCTTTGGCCAATTACAGCTCTCTCTACTGACAGCGCTGTGATTGGCCAAGCATGCGGGTCATAGTGCATGCTTGGCCAATCATCAGCCAGCAATGCACTGCGATGCCGCAGTGAATTATGGGCCGTGACGCGCCACACGAATTTAGCGCGAACGGCCCATAACGTTCGCAATTCGGCGAACGATCGAACAGCCGATGTTCGAGTCGAACATGGGTTCGACTCGAACACGAAGCTCATCCCTAGTGATCAGTGAGAAGAATGTTCCTTACATTGGTGATCAGTGGGAAGAATGCTCCTTACATTGGTGATCAGTGGGAAGAATGCTCCTTACATTGGTGATCAGTGGGAAGAATGCCCCTTACATTGGCAACCAATGAGAAGAATGCCCCTTACATTGGTGATCAGTGAGAAGAATGCTCCTTACATTGGTGATCAGTGAGAAGAATGTTCCTTACATTGGTGATCAGTGAGAAGAATGTTCCTTACATTGGTGATCAGTGAGAAGAATGTTCCTTACATTGGTGATCAGTGAGAAGAATGTTCCTTACATTGGTGATCAGTGAGAAGAATGTTCCTTACATTGGTGATCAGTGAGAAGAATGATCCTTACATTGGTGATCAGTGAGAAGAATGTTCCTTACATTGGTGATCAGTGAGAAGAATGTTCCTTACATTGGTGATCAGTGAGAAGAATGCTCCTTACATTGGTGATCGGCGGGAAGAATGTTCCTTACATTGGTGATCAGTGAGAAGAATGTTCCTTACATTGGTGATCAGTGGGAAGAATGTTCCTTACATTGGTGATCAGTGGGAAGAATGCCCCTTACATTGGTGGTCAGTGGGAAGAATGTTCCTTACATTGGTGATCAGTGGGAAGAATGCCCCTTACATTGGTGGTCAGTGGGAAGAATGTTCCTTACATTGGTGATCAGTGGGAAGAATGCTCCTTACATTGGTGATCAGTGGGAAGAATGTCCCTTACATTGGTGATCAGTGGGAAGAATGTCCCTTACATTGGTGATCAGTGGGAAGAATGTCCCTTACATTGGTGATCAGTGGGAAGAATGTTCCTTCTATTGGTGATCAGTGGGAAGAAGGTCCCTTACATTGGTGATCAGTGGGAAGAATGTTCCTTACATTGGTGATCAGTGAGAAGAATGTTCCTTACATTGGTGATCAGTGAGAAGAATGTCCCTTACATTGGTGATCAGTGAGAAGAATGTCCCTTACATTGGTGATCAGTGGGAAGAATGTTCCTTACATTGGTGATCAGTGGGAAGAATGCTCCTTACATTGGTGATCAGTGGGAAGAATGCTCCTTACATTGGTGATCAGTGGGAAGAATGCCCCTTACATTGGCAACCAATGAGAAGAATGCCCCTTACATTGGTGATCAGTGAGAAGAATGCTTCTTACATTGGTGATCAGTGGGAAGAATGTTCCTTACATTGGTGATCAGTGAGAAGAATGCTCCTTACATTGGTGATCAGTGAGAAGAATGTTCCTTACATTGGTGATCAGTGAGAAGAATGTTCCTTACATTGGTGATCAGTGAGAAGAATGTTCCTTACATTGGTGATCAGTGAGAAGAATGAACCTTACATTGGTGATCAGTGAGAAGAATGTTCCTTCTATTGGTGATCAGTGGGAAGAAGGTCCCTTACATTGGTGATCAGTGGGAAGAATGTTCCTTCTATTGGTGATCAGTGGGAAGAAGGTCCCTTACATTGGTGATCAGTGGGAAGAATGTTCCTTACATTGGTGATCAGTGAGAAGAATGCTCCTTACATTGGTGATCAGTGGGAAGAATGCCCCTTACATTGGCAACCAATGAGAAGAATGCCCCTTACATTGGTGATCAGTGAGAAGAATGCTCCTTACATTGGTGATCAGTGAGAAGAATGTTCCTTACATTGGTGATCAGTGAGAAGAATGTTCCTTACATTGGTGATCAGTGAGAAGAATGTTCCTTACATTGGTGATCAGTGAGAAGAATGTTCCTTACATTGGTGATCAGTGAGAAGAATGTTCCTTACATTGGTGATCAGTGAGAAGAATGTTCCTTACATTGGTGATCAGTGAGAAGAATGTTCCTTACATTGGTGATCAGTGAGAAGAATGTTCCTTACATTGGTGATCAGTGAGAAGAATGTTCCTTACATTGGTGATCAGTGGGAAGAATGCTCCTTACATTGGTGATCAGTGGGAAGAATGCCCCTTACATTGGTGATCAGTGAGAAGAATGTTCCTTACATTGGTGATCAGTGAGAAGAATGCCCCTTACATTGGTGGTCAGTGGGAAGAATGTTCCTTACATTGGTGATCAGTGGGAAGAATGCTCCTTACATTGGTGATCAGTGGGAAGAATGCTCCTTACATTGGTGATCAGTGGGAAGAATGCCCCTTACATTGGTGATCAGTGAGAAGAATGTTCCTTACATTGGTGATCAGTGGGAAGAATGTTCCTTACATTGGTGATCAGTGAGAAGAATGTCCCTTACATTGGTGATCAGTGAGAAGAATGTTCCTTACATTGGTGATCAGTGAGAAGAATGTTCCTTACATTGGTGATCAGTGAGAAGAATGCCCCTTACATTGGTGATCAGTGAGAAGAATGTTCCTTACATTGGTGATCAGTGGGAAGAATGTTCCTTACATTGGTGATCAGTGAGAAGAATGTTCCTTACATTGGTGATCAGTGAGAAGAATGAACCTTACATTGGTGATCAGTGAGAAGAATGTTCCTTACATTGGTGATCAGTGAGAAGAATGCCCCTTACATTGGTGGTCAGTGGGAAGAATGTTCCTTACATTGGTGATCAGTGAGAAGAATGTTCCTTACATTGGTGATCAGTGAGAAGAATGTTCCTTACATTGGTGATCAGTGAGAAGAATGTTCCTTACATTGGTGATCAGTGAGAAGAATGTTCCTTACATTGGTGATCAGTGAGAAGAATGTTCCTTACATTGGTGATCAGTGGGAAGAATGTTCCTTACATTGGTGGTCAGTGGGAAGAATGTTCCTTACATTGGTGATCAGTGAGAAGAATGTTCCTTACATTGGTGATCAGTGAGAAGAATGTTCCTTACATTGGTGATCAGTGAGAAGAATGTTCCTTACATTGGTGATCAGTGAGAAGAATGTTCCTTACATTGGTGATCAGTGAGAAGAATGTTCCTTACATTGGTGATCAGTGGGAAGAATGTTCCTTACATTGGTGATCAGTGAGAAGAATGTTCCTTACATTGGTGATCAGTGAGAAGAATGCCCCTTACATTGGTGGTCAGTGGGAAGAATGTTCCTTACATTGGTGATCAGTGAGAAGAATGAACCTTACATTGGTGATCAGTGAGAAGAATGTTCCTTACATTGGTGATCAGTGGGAAGAATGTTCCTTACATTGGTGATCAGTGAGAAGAATGTTCCTTACATTGGTGATCAGTGAGAAGAATGCCCCTTACATTGGTGGTCAGTAGGAAGAATGTTCCTTACATTGGTGATCAGTGAGAAGAATGAACCTTACATTGGTGATCAGTGAGAAGAATGTTCCTTACATTGGTGATCAGTGAGAAGAATGTTCCTTACATTGGTGATCAGTGAGAAGAATGTTCCTTACATTGGTGATCAGTGGGAAGAATGCTCCTTACATTGGTGATCAGTGGGAAGAATGCTCCTTACATTGGTGATCAGTGGGAAGAATGCTCCTTACATTGGTGATCAGTGGGAAGAATGCCCCTTACATTGGCAACCAATGAGAAGAATGCCCCTTACATTGGTGATCAGTGAGAAGAATGCTCCTTACATTGGTGATCAGTGGGAAGAATGTTCCTTACATTGGTGATCAGTGAGAAGAATGCTCCTTACATTGGTGATCAGTGAGAAGAATGTTCCTTACATTGGTGATCAGTGAGAAGAATGTTCCTTACATTGGTGATCAGTGAGAAGAATGCCCCTTACATTGGTGGTCAGTGGGAAGAATGTTCCTTACATTGGTGATCAGTGAGAAGAATGTTCCTTACATTGGTGATCAGTGAGAAGAATGAACCTTACATTGGTGATCAGTGAGAAGAATGTTCCTTACATTGGTGATCAGTGAGAAGAATGCCCCTTACATTGGTGGTCAGTGGGAAGAATGTTCCTTACATTGGTGATCAGTGAGAAGAATGTTCCTTACATTGGTGATCAGTGAGAAGAATGTTCCTTACATTGGTGATCAGTGAGAAGAATGCTCCTTACATTGGTGATCAGTGAGAAGAATGTTCCTTACATTGGTGATCAGTGAGAAGAATGTTCCTTACATTGGTGATCAGTGAGAAGAATGTTCCTTACATTGGTGATCAGTGAGAAGAATGTTCCTTACATTGGTGATCAGTGAGAAGAATGTTCCTTACATTGGTGATCAGTGAGAAGAATGCCCCTTACATTGGTGGTCAGTGGGAAGAATGTTCCTTACATTGGTGATCAGTGAAAAGAATGTTCCTTACATTGGTGATCAGTGAGAAGAATGTTCCTTACATTGGTGATCAGTGAGAAGAATGTTCCTTACATTGGTGATCAGTGAGAAGAATGTTCCTTACATTGGTGATCAGTGAGAAGAATGTTCCTTACATTGGTGATCAGTGAGAAGAATGCCCCTTACATTGGTGGTCAGTGGGAAGAATGTTCCTTACATTGGTGATCAGTGCGAAGAATGTTCCTTACATTGGTGATCAGTGAAAAGAATGTTCCTTACATTGGTGATCAGTGAGAAGAATGTTCCTTACATTGGTGATCAGTGAGAAGAATGTTCCTTACATTGGTGATCAGTGAGAAGAATGTTCCTTACATTGGTGATCAGTGAGAAGAATGTTCCTTACATTGGTGATCAGTGAGAAGAATGTTCCTTACATTGGTGATCAGTGAGAAGAATGTTCCTTACATTGGTGATCAGTGAGAAGAATGTTCCTTACATTGGTGATCAGTGAGAAGAATGTTCCTTACATTGGTGATCAGTGGGAAGAATGCTCCTTACACTGGTGATCAGTGGGAAGAATGCTCCTTACACTGGTGATCAGTGAGAAGAATGTTCCTTACATTGGTGATCAGTGAGAAGAATGTTCCTTACATTGGTGATCAGTGGGAAGAATGCTCCTTACATTGGTGATCAGTGAGAAGAATGTTCCTTACATTGGTGATCAGTGGGAAGAATGTTCCTTACATTGGTGATCAGTGAGAAGAATGTTGCTTACATTGGTGATCAGTGAGAAGAATGTTGCTTACATTGGTGATCAGTGAGAAGAATGTTCCTTACATTGGTGATCAGTGGGAAGAATGTTCCTTACATTGGTGATTAGTGAGAAGAATGTTCCTTACATTGGTGATCAGTGAGAAGAATGCTCCTTACATTGGTGATCAGTGAGAAGAATGCTCCTTACATTGGTGATCAGTGAGAAGAATGTTCCTTATATTGGTGATCAGTGAGAAGAATGTCCCTTACATTGGTGATCAGTGGGAAGAATGCTCCTTACATTGGTGATCAGTGAGAAGAATGTTCCTTACATTGGTGATCAGTGAGAAGAATGTTCCTTACATTGGTGATCAGTGAGAAGAATGTTCCTTACATTGGTGATCAGTGAGAAGAATGTTCCTTACATTGGTGATCAGTGGGAAGAATGTTCCTTACATTGGTGATCAGTGGGAAGAATGCTCCTTACATTGGTGATCAGTGGGAAGAATGCCCCTTACATTGGTGATCAGTGAGAAGAATGTTCCTTACATTGGTGATCAGTGAGAAGAATGCCCCTTACATTGGTGGTCAGTGGGAAGAATGTTCCTTACATTGGTGATCAGTGGGAAGAATGCTCCTTACATTGGTGATCAGTGGGAAGAATGCCCCTTACATTGGCAACCAATGAGAAGAATGCCCCTTACATTGGTGATCAGTGAGAAGAATGCTCCTTACATTGGTGATCAGTGGGAAGAATGTTCCTTACATTGGTGATCAGTGAGAAGAATGTCCCTTACATTGGTGATCAGTGAGAAGAATGTTCCTTACATTGGTGATCAGTGAGAAGAATGTTCCTTACATTGGTGATCAGTGAGAAGAATGTTCCTTACATTGGTGATCAGTGAGAAGAATGTTCCTTACATTGGTGATCAGTGAGAAGAATGTTCCTTACATTGGTGATCAGTGAGAAGAATGCCCCTTACATTGGTGGTCAGTGGGAAGAATGTTCCTTACATTGGTGATCAGTGAGAAGAATGAACCTTACATTGGTGATCAGTGAGAAGAATGTTCCTTACATTGGTGATCAGTGAGAAGAATGCCCCTTACATTGGTGGTCAGTGGGAAGAATGTTCCTTACATTGGTGATCAGTGAGAAGAATGAACCTTACATTGGTGATCAGTGAGAAGAATGTTCCTTACATTGGTGATCAGTGAGAAGAATGCCCCTTACATTGGTGGTCAGTGGGAAGAATGTTCCTTACATTGGTGATCAGTGAGAAGAATGAACCTTACATTGGTGATCAGTGAGAAGAATGTTCCTTACATTGGTGATCAGTGGGAAGAATGTTCCTTACATTGGTGATCAGTGAGAAGAATGCTCCTTACATTGGTGATCAGTGGGAAGAATGTTCCTTACATTGGTGATCAGTGAGAAGAATGCTCCTTACATTGGTGATCAGTGAGAAGAATGCTCCTTACATTGGTGATCAGTGAGAAGAATGTTCCTTACATTGGTGATCAGTGAGAAGAATGTCCCTTACATTGGTGATCAGTGGGAAGAATGTTCCTTACATTGGTGGTCAGTGAGAAGAATGTTCCTTACATTGGTGATCAGTGAGAAGAATGCCCCTTACATTGGTGATCAGTGAGAAGAATGAACCTTACATTGGTGATCAGTGAGAAGAATGTTCCTTACATTGGTGATCAGTGAGAAGAATGTTCCTTACATTGGTGATCAGTGAGAAGAATGTTCCTTACATTGGTGGTCAGTGGGAAGAATGTTCCTTACATTGGTGATCAGTGAGAAGAATGTTCCTTACATTGGTGATCAGTGAGAAGAATGTTCCTTACATTGGTGATCAGTGAGAAGAATGTTCCTTACATTGGTGATCAGTGAGAAGAATGTTCCTTACATTGGTGATCAGTGGGAAGAATGCTCCTTACATTGGTGATCAGTGAGAAGAATGTTCCTTACATTGGTGATCAGTGAGAAGAATGTTCCTTACATTGGTGGTCAGTGGGAAGAATGTTCCTTACATTGGTGATCAGTGGGAAGAATGCTCCTTACATTGGTGATTAGTGGGAAGAATGCTCCTTACATTGGTGATCAGTGGGAAGAATGCCCCTTACATTGGCAACCAATGAGAAGAATGCCCCTTACATTGGTGATCAGTGAGAAGAATGCTCCTTACATTGGTGATCAGTGGGAAGAATGTTCCTTACATTGGTGATCAGTGAGAAGAATGCTCCTTACATTGGTGATCAGTGAGAAGAATGTTCCTTACATTGGTGATCAGTGAGAAGAATGTTCCTTACATTGGTGATCAGTGAGAAGAATGAACCTTACATTGGTGATCAGTGAGAAGAATGTTCCTTACATTGGTGATCAGTGAGAAGAATGCCCCTTACATTGGTGGTCAGTGGGAAGAATGTTCCTTACATTGGTGATCAGTGAGAAGAATCTTCCTTACATTGGTGATCAGTGAGAAGAATGTTCCTTACATTGGTGATCAGTGAGAAGAATGTTCCTTACATTGGTGATCAGTGAGAAGAATGTTCCTTACATTAGTGATCAGTGAGAAGAATGTTCCTTACATTGGTGATCAGTGAGAAGAATGTTCCTTACATTGGTGGTCAGTGGGAAGAATGTTCCTTACATTGGTGGTCAGTGGGAAGAATGTTCCTTACATTGGTGATCAGTGAGAAGAATGTTCCTTACATTGGTGATCAGTGAGAAGAATGTTCCTTACATTGGTGATCAGTGAGAAGAATGTTCCTTACATTGGTGATCAGTGGGAAGAATGTTCCTTACATTGGTGATCAGTGGGAAGAATGTTCCTTACATTGGTGATCAGTGAGAAGAATGTTCCTTACATTGGTGATCAGTGAGAAGAATGCCCCTTACATTGGTGGTCAGTGGGAAGAATGTTCCTTACATTGGTGATCAGTGAGAAGAATGAACCTTACATTGGTGATCAGTGAGAAGAATGTTCCTTACATTGGTGATCAGTGAGAAGAATGTTCCTTACATTGGTGATCAGTGAGAAGAATGTTCCTTACATTGGTGATCAGTGGGAAGAATGCTCCTTACATTGGTGATCAGTGGGAAGAATGCTCCTTACATTGGTGATCAGTGGGAAGAATGCTCCTTACATTGGTGATCAGTGGGAAGAATGCCCCTTACATTGGCAACCAATGAGAAGAATGCCCCTTACATTGGTGATCAGTGAGAAGAATGCTCCTTACATTGGTGATCAGTGGGAAGAATGTTCCTTACATTGGTGATCAGTGAGAAGAATGCTCCTTACATTGGTGATCAGTGAGAAGAATGTTCCTTACATTGGTGATCAGTGAGAAGAATGTTCCTTACATTGGTGATCAGTGAGAAGAATGCCCCTTACATTGGTGGTCAGTGGGAAGAATGTTCCTTACATTGGTGATCAGTGAGAAGAATGAACCTTACATTGGTGATCAGTGAGAAGAATGTTCCTTACATTGGTGATCAGTGAGAAGAATGCCCCTTACATTGGTGGTCAGTGGGAAGAATGTTCCTTACATTGGTGATCAGTGAGAAGAATGTTCCTTACATTGGTGGTCAGTGGGAAGAATGTTCCTTACATTGGTGATCAGTGAGAAGAATGTTCCTTACATTGGTGATCAGTGAGAAGAATGCCCCTTACATTGGTGGTCAGTGGGAAGAATGTTCCTTACATTGGTGATCAGTGCGAAGAATGTTCCTTACATTGGTGATCAGTGAAAAGAATGTTCCTTACATTGGTGATCAGTGAGAAGAATGTTCCTTACATTGGTGATCAGTGAGAAGAATGTTCCATATAATGGTGATCAGTGGGAAGAATGTTCCTTACATTGGTGATCAGTGAGAAGAATGTTCCTTACATTGGTGATCAGTGAGAAGAATGTTCCTTACATTGGTGATCAGTGGGAAGAATGCTCCTTACACTGGTGATCAGTGAGAAGAATGTTCCTTACACTGGTGATCAGTGAGAAGAATGTTCTTTACATTGGTGATCAGTGAGAAGAATGTTCCTTACATTGGTGATCAGTGAGAAGAATGTTCCTTACATTGGTGATCAGTGAGAAGAATGTTCCTTACATTGGTGATCAGTGAGAAGAATGCTCCTTACATTGGTGATCAGTGAGAAGAATGCTCCTTACATTGGTGATCAGTGAGAAGAATGGTCCTTACATTGGTGATCAGTGAGAAGAATGGTCCTTACATTGGTGATCAGTGAGAAGAATGTTCCTTACATTGGTGATCAGTGGGAAGAATGTTCCTTACATTGGTGATCAGTGAGAAGAATGTTCCTTACATTGGTGATCAGTGGGAAGAATGTTCCTTACATTGGTGATCAGTGAGAAGAATGTTGCTTACATTGGTGATCAGTTAGAAGAATGTTCCTTACATTGGTGATCAGTGGGAAGAATGTTCCTTACATTGGTGATCAGTGGGAAGAATGTTCCTTACATTGGTGATCAGTGAGAAGAATGTTCCTTACATTGGTGATCAGTGAGAAGAATGCTCCTTACATTGGTGATCAGTGAGAAGAATGCTCCTTACATTGGTGATCAGTGAGAAGAATGCTCCTTACATTGGTGATCAGTGGGAAGAATGCCCCTTACATTGGTGATCAGTGGGAAGAATGTTCCTTACATTGGTGATCAGTGAGAAGAATGTTCCTTACATTGGTGATCAGTGAGAAGAATGCTCCTTACATTGGTGATCAGTGAGAAGAATGCTCCTTACATTGGTGATCAGTGGGAAGAATGTTCCTTACATTGGTGATCAGTGAGAAGAATGTTCCTTACATTGGTGATCAGTGAGAAGAATGCCCCTTACATTGGTGATCAGTGGGAAGAATGCTCCTTACATTGGTGATCAGTGGGAAGAATGCCCCTTACATTGGTGATCAGTGAGAAGAATGTTCCTTACATTGGTGATCAGTGAGAAGAATGCCCCTTACATTGGTGGTCAGTGGGAAGAATGTTCCTTACATTGGTGATCAGTGGGAAGAATGCTCCTTACATTGGTGATCAGTGGGAAGAATGCCCCTTACATTGGCAACCAATGAGAAGAATGCCCCTTACATTGGTGATCAGTGAGAAGAATGCTCCTTACATTGGTGATCAGTGGGAAGAATGTTCCTTACATTGGTGATCAGTGAGAAGAATGTCCCTTACATTGGTGATCAGTGAGAAGAATGTTCCTTACATTGGTGATCAGTGAGAAGAATGTTCCTTACATTGGTGATCAGTGAGAAGAATGTTCCTTACATTGGTGATCAGTGAGAAGAATGTTCCTTACATTGGTGATCAGTGAGAAGAATGTTCCTTACATTGGTGATCAGTGAGAAGAATGCCCCTTACATTGGTGGTCAGTGGGAAGAATGTTCCTTACATTGGTGATCAGTGAGAAGAATGAACCTTACATTGGTGATCAGTGAGAAGAATGTTCCTTACATTGGTGATCAGTGAGAAGAATGCCCCTTACATTGGTGGTCAGTGGGAAGAATGTTCCTTACATTGGTGATCAGTGAGAAGAATGAACCTTACATTGGTGATCAGTGAGAAGAATGTTCCTTACATTGGTGATCAGTGAGAAGAATGCCCCTTACATTGGTGGTCAGTGGGAAGAATGTTCCTTACATTGGTGATCAGTGAGAAGAATGAACCTTACATTGGTGATCAGTGAGAAGAATGTTCCTTACATTGGTGATCAGTGGGAAGAATGTTCCTTACATTGGTGATCAGTGAGAAGAATGCTCCTTACATTGGTGATCAGTGGGAAGAATGTTCCTTACATTGGTGATCAGTGAGAAGAATGCTCCTTACATTGGTGATCAGTGAGAAGAATGTTCCTTACATTGGTGATCAGTGAGAAGAATGTTCCTTACATTGGTGATCAGTGAGAAGAATGTCCCTTACATTGGTGATCAGTGGGAAGAATGTTCCTTACATTGGTGGTCAGTGGGAAGAATGTTCCTTACATTGGTGATCAGTGAGAAGAATGCCCCTTACATTGGTGATCAGTGAGAAGAATGAACCTTACATTGGTGATCAGTGAGAAGAATGTTCCTTACATTGGTGATCAGTGAGAAGAATGTTCCTTACATTGGTGATCAGTGAGAAGAATGTTCCTTACATTGGTGGTCAGTGGGAAGAATGTTCCTTACATTGGTGATCAGTGAGAAGAATGAACCTTACATTGGTGATCAGTGAGAAGAATGTTCCTTACATTGGTGATCAGTGAGAAGAATGCCCCTTACATTGGTGGTCAGTGGGAAGAATGTTCCTTACATTGGTGATCAGTGAGAAGAATGAACCTTACATTGGTGATCAGTGAGAAGAATGTTCCTTACATTGGTGATCAGTGGGAAGAATGTTCCTTACATTGGTGATCAGTGAGAAGAATGCTCCTTACATTGGTGATCAGTGGGAAGAATGTTCCTTACATTGGTGATCAGTGAGAAGAATGCTCCTTACATTGGTGATCAGTGAGAAGAATGTTCCTTACATTGGTGATCAGTGAGAAGAATGTTCCTTACATTGGTGATCAGTGAGAAGAATGTCCCTTACATTGGTGATCAGTGGGAAGAATGTTCCTTACATTGGTGGTCAGTGGGAAGAATGTTCCTTACATTGGTGATCAGTGAGAAGAATGCCCCTTACATTGGTGATCAGTGAGAAGAATGAACCTTACATTGGTGATCAGTGAGAAGAATGTTCCTTACATTGGTGATCAGTGAGAAGAATGTTCCTTACATTGGTGATCAGTGAGAAGAATGTTCCTTACATTGGTGGTCAGTGGGAAGAATGTTCCTTACATTGGTGATCAGTGAGAAGAATGTTCCTTACATTGGTGATCAGTGAGAAGAATGTTCCTTACATTGGTGATCAGTGAGAAGAATGTTCCTTACATTGGTGATCAGTGAGAAGAATGTTCCTTACATTGGTGATCAGTGGGAAGAATGCTCCTTACATTGGTGATCAGTGAGAAGAATGTTCCTTACATTGGTGATCAGTGAGAAGAATGTTCCTTACATTGGTGGTCAGTGGGAAGAATGTTCCTTACATTGGTGATCAGTGGGAAGAATGCTCCTTACATTGGTGATCAGTGGGAAGAATGCTCCTTACATTGGTGATCAGTGGGAAGAATGCCCCTTACATTGGCAACCACTGAGAAGAATGCCCCTTACATTGGTGATCAGTGAGAAGAATGCTCCTTACATTGGTGATCAGTGGGAAGAATGTTCCTTACATTGGTGATCAGTGAGAAGAATGCTCCTTACATTGGTGATCAGTGAGAAGAATGTTCCTTACATTGGTGATCAGTGAGAAGAATGTTCCTTACATTGGTGATCAGTGAGAAGAATGTTCCTTACATTGGTGATCAGTGAGAAGAATGTCCCTTACATTGGTGATCAGTGGGAAGAATGTTCCTTACATTGGTGGTCAGTGGGAAGAATGTTCCTTACATTGGTGATCAGTGAGAAGAATGCCCCTTACATTGGTGATCAGTGAGAAGAATGAACCTTACATTGGTGATCAGTGAGAAGAATGTTCCTTACATTGGTGATCAGTGAGAAGAATGTTCCTTACATTGGTGATCAGTGAGAAGAATGTTCCTTACATTGGTGGTCAGTGGGAAGAATGTTCCTTACATTGGTGATCAGTGAGAAGAATGTTCCTTACATTGGTGATCAGTGAGAAGAATGTTCCTTACATTGGTGATCAGTGAGAAGAATGTTCCTTACATTGGTGATCAGTGAGAAGAATGTTCCTTACATTGGTGATCAGTGGGAAGAATGCTCCTTACATTGGTGATCAGTGAGAAGAATGTTCCTTACATTGGTGATCAGTGAGAAGAATGTTCCTTACATTGGTGGTCAGTGGGAAGAATGTTCCTTACATTGGTGATCAGTGGGAAGAATGCTCCTTACATTGGTGATCAGTGGGAAGAATGCTCCTTACATTGGTGATCAGTGGGAAGAATGCCCCTTACATTGGCAACCAATGAGAAGAATGCCCCTTACATTGGTGATCAGTGAGAAGAATGCTCCTTACATTGGTGATCAGTGGGAAGAATGTTCCTTACATTGGTGATCAGTGAGAAGAATGCTCCTTACATTGGTGATCAGTGAGAAGAATGTTCCTTACATTGGTGATCAGTGAGAAGAATGTTCCTTACATTGGTGATCAGTGAGAAGAATGTTCCTTACATTGGTGATCATTGAGAAGAATGAACCTTACATTGGTGATCAGTGAGAAGAATGTTCCTTACATTGGTGATCAGTGAGAAGAATGCCCCTTACATTGGTGGTCAGTGGGAAGAATGTTCCTTACATTGGTGATCAGTGAGAAGAATGTTCCTTACATTGGTGATCAGTGAGAAGAATGTTCCTTACATTGGTGATCAGTGAGAAGAATGTTCCTTACATTGGTGATCAGTGAGAAGAATGTTCCTTACATTGGTGATCAGTGAGAAGAATGTTCCTTACATTGGTGATCAGTGGGAAGAATGTTCCTTACATTGGTGATCAGTGAGAAGAATGTTCCTTACATTGGTGATCAGTGGGAAGAATGTTCCTTACATTGGTGATCAGTGAGAAGAATGTTCCTTACATTGGTGATCAGTGAGAAGAATGTTCCTTACATTGATGATCAGTGGGAAGAATGTTCCTTACGTTGGTGATCAGTGAGAAGAATGTTCCTTACGTTGGTGATCAGTGAGAAGAATGAACCTTACATTGGTGATCAGTGAGAAGAATGTTCCTTACATTGGTGATCAGTGAGAAGAATGTTCCTTACATTGGTGATCAGTGGGAAGAATGCTCCTTACATTGGTGATCAGTGGGAAGAATGCTCCTTACATTGGTGATCAGTGGGAAGAATGCTCCTTACATTGGTGATCAGTGGGAAGAATGCCCCTTACATTGGCAACCAATGAGAAGAATGCCCCTTACATTGGTGATCAGTGAGAAGAATGCTCCTTACATTGGCAATCAGTGGGAAGAATGTTCCTTACATTGGTGATCAGTGAGAAGAATGCTCCTTACATTGGTGATCAGTGAGAAGAATGTTCCTTACATTGGTGATCAGTGAGAAGAATGTTCCTTACATTGGTGATCAGTGAGAAGAATGCCCCTTACATTGGTGGTCAGTGGGAAGAATGTTCCTTACATTGGTGATCAGTGAGAAGAATGCCCCTTACATTGGTGGTCAGTGGGAAGAATGTTCCTTACATTGGTGATCAGTGAGAAGAATGAACCTTACATTGGTGATCAGTGAGAAGAATGTTCCTTACATTGGTGATCAGTGGGAAGAATGTTCCTTACATTGGTGATCAGTGAGAAGAATGCTCCTTACATTGGTGATCAGTGGGAAGAATGTTCCTTACATTGGTGATCAGTGAGAAGAATGCTCCTTACATTGGTGATCAGTGAGAAGAATGTTCCTTACATTGGTGATCAGTGAGAAGAATGTTCCTTACATTGGTGATCAGTGAGAAGAATGTCCCTTACATTGGTGATCAGTGGGAAGAATGTTCCTTACATTGGTGGTCAGTGGGAAGAATGTTCCTTACATTGGTGATCAGTGAGAAGAATGCCCCTTACATTGGTGATCAGTGAGAAGAATGAACCTTACATTGGTGATCAGTGAGAAGAATGTTCCTTACATTGGTGATCAGTGAGAAGAATGTTCCTTACATTGGTGATCAGTGAGAAGAATGTTCCTTACATTGGTGGTCAGTGGGAAGAATGTTCCTTACATTGGTGATCAGTGAGAAGAATGTTCCTTACATTGGTGATCAGTGAGAAGAATGTTCCTTACATTGGTGATCAGTGAGAAGAATGTTCCTTACATTGGTGATCAGTGAGAAGAATGTTCCTTACATTGGTGATCAGTGGGAAGAATGCTCCTTACATTGGTGATCAGTGAGAAGAATGTTCCTTACATTGGTGATCAGTGAGAAGAATGTTCCTTACATTGGTGGTCAGTGGGAAGAATGTTCCTTACATTGGTGATCAGTGGGAAGAATGCTCCTTACATTGGTGATCAGTGGGAAGAATGCTCCTTACATTGGTGATCAGTGGGAAGAATGCCCCTTACATTGGCAACCACTGAGAAGAATGCCCCTTACATTGGTGATCAGTGAGAAGAATGCTCCTTACATTGGTGATCAGTGGGAAGAATGTTCCTTACATTGGTGATCAGTGAGAAGAATGCTCCTTACATTGGTGATCAGTGAGAAGAATGTTCCTTACATTGGTGATCAGTGAGAAGAATGTTCCTTACATTGGTGATCAGTGAGAAGAATGTTCCTTACATTGGTGATCAGTGAGAAGAATGTCCCTTACATTGGTGATCAGTGGGAAGAATGTTCCTTACATTGGTGGTCAGTGGGAAGAATGTTCCTTACATTGGTGATCAGTGAGAAGAATGCCCCTTACATTGGTGATCAGTGAGAAGAATGAACCTTACATTGGTGATCAGTGAGAAGAATGTTCCTTACATTGGTGATCAGTGAGAAGAATGTTCCTTACATTGGTGATCAGTGAGAAGAATGTTCCTTACATTGGTGGTCAGTGGGAAGAATGTTCCTTACATTGGTGATCAGTGAGAAGAATGTTCCTTACATTGGTGATCAGTGAGAAGAATGTTCCTTACATTGGTGATCAGTGAGAAGAATGTTCCTTACATTGGTGATCAGTGAGAAGAATGTTCCTTACATTGGTGATCAGTGGGAAGAATGCTCCTTACATTGGTGATCAGTGAGAAGAATGTTCCTTACATTGGTGATCAGTGAGAAGAATGTTCCTTACATTGGTGGTCAGTGGGAAGAATGTTCCTTACATTGGTGATCAGTGGGAAGAATGCTCCTTACATTGGTGATCAGTGGGAAGAATGCTCCTTACATTGGTGATCAGTGGGAAGAATGCCCCTTACATTGGCAACCAATGAGAAGAATGCCCCTTACATTGGTGATCAGTGAGAAGAATGCTCCTTACATTGGTGATCAGTGGGAAGAATGTTCCTTACATTGGTGATCAGTGAGAAGAATGCTCCTTACATTGGTGATCAGTGAGAAGAATGTTCCTTACATTGGTGATCAGTGAGAAGAATGTTCCTTACATTGGTGATCAGTGAGAAGAATGTTCCTTACATTGGTGATCATTGAGAAGAATGAACCTTACATTGGTGATCAGTGAGAAGAATGTTCCTTACATTGGTGATCAGTGAGAAGAATGCCCCTTACATTGGTGGTCAGTGGGAAGAATGTTCCTTACATTGGTGATCAGTGAGAAGAATGTTCCTTACATTGGTGATCAGTGAGAAGAATGTTCCTTACATTGGTGATCAGTGAGAAGAATGTTCCTTACATTGGTGATCAGTGAGAAGAATGTTCCTTACATTGGTGATCAGTGAGAAGAATGTTCCTTACATTGGTGATCAGTGGGAAGAATGTTCCTTACATTGGTGATCAGTGAGAAGAATGTTCCTTACATTGGTGATCAGTGAGAAGAATGTTCCTTACATTGATGATCAGTGGGAAGAATGTTCCTTACGTTGGTGATCAGTGAGAAGAATGTTCCTTACGTTGGTGATCAGTGAGAAGAATGAACCTTACATTGGTGATCAGTGAGAAGAATGTTCCTTACATTGGTGATCAGTGAGAAGAATGTTCCTTACATTGGTGATCAGTGAGAAGAATGTTCCTTACATTGGTGATCAGTGGGAAGAATGCTCCTTACATTGGTGATCAGTGGGAAGAATGCTCCTTACATTGGTGATCAGTGGGAAGAATGCTCCTTACATTGGTGATCAGTGGGAAGAATGCCCCTTACATTGGCAACCAATGAGAAGAATGCCCCTTACATTGGTGATCAGTGAGAAGAATGCTCCTTACATTGGTGATCAGTGGGAAGAATGTTCCTTACATTGGTGATCAGTGAGAAGAATGCTCCTTACATTGGTGATCAGTGAGAAGAATGTTCCTTACATTGGTGATCAGTGAGAAGAATGTTCCTTACATTGGTGATCAGTGAGAAGAATGCCCCTTACATTGGTGGTCAGTGGGAAGAATGTTCCTTACATTGGTGATCAGTGAGAAGAATGAACCTTACATTGGTGATCAGTGAGAAGAATGTTCCTTACATTGGTGATCAGTGAGAAGAATGCCCCTTACATTGGTGGTCAGTGGGAAGAATGTTCCTTACATTGGTGATCAGTGAGAAGAATGTTCCTTACATTGGTGGTCAGTGGGAAGAATGTTCCTTACATTGGTGATCAGTGAGAAGAATGTTCCTTACATTGGTGATCAGTGAGAAGAATGCCCCTTACATTGGTGGTCAGTGGGAAGAATGTTCCTTACATTGGTGATCAGTGCGAAGAATGTTCCTTACATTGGTGATCAGTGAAAAGAATGTTCCTTACATTGGTGATCAGTGAGAAGAATGTTCCTTACATTGGTGATCAGTGAGAAGAATGTTCCATATAATGGTGATCAGTGGGAAGAATGTTCCTTACATTGGTGATCAGTGAGAAGAATGTTCCTTACATTGGTGATCAGTGAGAAGAATGTTCCTTACATTGGTGATCAGTGGGAAGAATGCTCCTTACACTGGTGATCAGTGAGAAGAATGTTCCTTACACTGGTGATCAGTGAGAAGAATGTTCTTTACATTGGTGATCAGTGAGAAGAATGTTCCTTACATTGGTGATCAGTGAGAAGAATGTTCCTTACATTGGTGATCAGTGAGAAGAATGCTCCTTACATTGGTGATCAGTGAGAAGAATGCTCCTTACATTGGTGATCAGTGAGAAGAATGGTCCTTACATTGGTGATCAGTGAGAAGAATGGTCCTTACATTGGTGATCAGTGAGAAGAATGTTCCTTACATTGGTGATCAGTGGGAAGAATGTTCCTTACATTGGTGATCAGTGAGAAGAATGTTCCTTACATTGGTGATCAGTGGGAAGAATGTTCCTTACATTGGTGATCAGTGAGAAGAATGTTGCTTACATTGGTGATCAGTGAGAAGAATGTTCCTTACATTGGTGATCAGTGGGAAGAATGTTCCTTACATTGGTGATCAGTGGGAAGAATGTTCCTTACATTGGTGATCAGTGAGAAGAATGTTCCTTACATTGGTGATCAGTGAGAAGAATGCTCCTTACATTGGTGATCAGTGAGAAGAATGCTCCTTACATTGGTGATCAGTGAGAAGAATGCTCCTTACATTGGTGATCAGTGGGAAGAATGCCCCTTACATTGGTGATCAGTGGGAAGAATGTTCCTTACATTGGTGATCAGTGAGAAGAATGTTCCTTACATTGGTGATCAGTGAGAAGAATGCTCCTTACATTGGTGATCAGTGAGAAGAATGCTCCTTACATTGGTGATCAGTGGGAAGAATGTTCCTTACATTGGTGATCAGTGAGAAGAATGTTCCTTACATTGGTGATCAGTGAGAAGAATGCCCCTTACATTGGTGATCAGTGGGAAGAATGCTCCTTACATTGGTGATCAGTGGGAAGAATGCCCCTTACATTGGTGATCAGTGAGAAGAATGTTCCTTACATTGGTGATCAGTGAGAAGAATGCCCCTTACATTGGTGGTCAGTGGGAAGAATGTTCCTTACATTGGTGATCAGTGGGAAGAATGTTCCTTACATTGGTGATCAGTGGGAAGAATGCCCCTTACATTGGCAACCAATGAGAAGAATGCCCCTTACATTGGTGATCAGTGAGAAGAATGCTCCTTACATTGGTGATCAGTGGGAAGAATGTTCCTTACATTGGTGATCAGTGAGAAGAATGTCCCTTACATTGGTGATCAGTGAGAAGAATGTTCCTTACATTGGTGATCAGTGAGAAGAATGTTCCTTACATTGGTGATCAGTGAGAAGAATGTTCCTTACATTGGTGATCAGTGAGAAGAATGTTCCTTACATTGGTGATCAGTGAGAAGAATGTTCCTTACATTGGTGATCAGTGAGAAGAATGCCCCTTACATTGGTGGTCAGTGGGAAGAATGTTCCTTACATTGGTGATCAGTGAGAAGAATGAACCTTACATTGGTGATCAGTGAGAAGAATGAACCTTACATTGGTGATCAGTGAGAAGAATGTTCCTTACATTGGTGATCAGTGAGAAGAATGCCCCTTACATTGGTGGTCAGTGGGAAGAATGTTCCTTACATTGGTGATCAGTGAGAAGAATGAACCTTACATTGGTGATCAGTGAGAAGAATGTTCCTTACATTGGTGATCAGTGAGAAGAATGCCCCTTACATTGGTGGTCAGTGGGAAGAATGTTCCTTACATTGGTGATCAGTGAGAAGAATGAACCTTACATTGGTGATCAGTGAGAAGAATGTTCCTTACATTGGTGATCAGTGGGAAGAATGTTCCTTACATTGGTGATCAGTGAGAAGAATGCTCCTTACATTGGTGATCAGTGGGAAGAATGTTCCTTACATTGGTGATCAGTGAGAAGAATGCTCCTTACATTGGTGATCAGTGAGAAGAATGTTCCTTACATTGGTGATCAGTGAGAAGAATGTTCCTTACATTGGTGATCAGTGAGAAGAATGTCCCTTACATTGGTGATCAGTGGGAAGAATGTTCCTTACATTGGTGGTCAGTGAGAAGAATGTTCCTTACATTGGTGATCAGTGAGAAGAATGCCCCTTACATTGGTGATCAGTGAGAAGAATGAACCTTACATTGGTGATCAGTGAGAAGAATGTTCCTTACATTGGTGATCAGTGAGAAGAATGTTCCTTACATTGGTGATCAGTGAGAAGAATGTTCCTTACAT
Organism: Aquarana catesbeiana; assembly: GCF_042186555.1. Taxonomy (NCBI): domain Eukaryota; kingdom Metazoa; phylum Chordata; class Amphibia; order Anura; family Ranidae; genus Aquarana; species Aquarana catesbeiana. The sequence goes on along the minus strand of NC_133332.1, from coordinate 314,935,196 downwards.
TGGTGGTCAGTGGGAAGAATGTTCCTTACATTGGTGATCAGTGAGAAGAATGTTCCTTACATTGGTGATCAGTGAGAAGAATGTTCCTTACATTGGTGATCAGTGAGAAGAATGTTCCTTACATTGGTGATCAGTGAGAAGAATGTTCCTTATATTGGTGATCAGTGGGAAGAATGCTCCTTACATTGGTGATCAGTGAGAAGAATGTTCCTTACATTGGTGATCAGTGAGAAGAATGTTCCTTACATTGGTGGTCAGTGGGAAGAATGTTCCTTACATTGGTGATCAGTGGGAAGAATGCTCCTTACATTGGTGATCAGTGGGAAGAATGCTCCTTACATTGGTGATCAGTGGGAAGAATGCCCCTTACATTGGCAACCAATGAGAAGAATGCCCCTTACATTGGTGATCAGTGAGAAGAATGCTCCTTACATTGGTGATCAGTGAGAAGAATGCTCCTTACATTGGTGATCAGTGGGAAGAATGTTCCTTACATTGGTGATCAGTGAGAAGAATGCTCCTTACATTGGTGATCAGTGAGAAGAATGTTCCTTACATTGGTGATCAGTGAGAAGAATGTTCCTTACATTGGTGATCAGTGAGAAGAATGTTCCTTACATTGGTGATCAGTGAGAAGAATGTTCCTTACATTGGTGATCAGTGAGAAGAATGTTCCTTACATTGGTGATCAGTGAGAAGAATGTTCCTTACATTGGTGATCAGTGAGAAGAATGTTCCTTACATTGGTGATCAGTGGGAAGAATGTTCCTTACATTGGTGATCAGTGAGAAGAATGTTCCTTACATTGGTGATCAGTGAGAAGAATGCCCCTTACATTGGTGGTCAGTGGGAAGAATGCTCCTTACATTGGTGATCAGTGGGAAGAATGCTCCTTACATTGGTGATCAGTGGGAAGAATGCCCCTTACATTGGCAACCAATGAGAAGAATGCCCCTTACATTGGTGATCAGTGAGAAGAATGCTCCTTACATTGGTGATCAGTGGGAAGAATGTTCCTTACATTGGTGATCAGTGAGAAGAATGCTCCTTACATTGGTGATCAGTGAGAAGAATGTTCCTTACATTGGTGATCAGTGAGAAGAATGTTCCTTACATTGGTGATCAGTGAGAAGAATGCCCCTTACATTGGTGGTCAGTGGGAAGAATGTTCCTTACATTGGTGATCAGTGAGAAGAATGAACCTTACATTGGTGATCAGTGAGAAGAATGTTCCTTACATTGGTGATCAGTGAGAAGAATGCCCCTTACATTGGTGGTCAGTGGGAAGAATGTTCCTTACATTGGTGATCAGTGCGAAGAATGTTCCTTACATTGGTGATCAGTGAAAAGAATGTTCCTTACATTGGTGATCAGTGAGAAGAATGTTCCTTACATTGGTGATCAGTGAGAAGAATGTTCCATATAATGGTGATCAGTGGGAAGAATGTTCCTTACATTGGTGATCAGTGAGAAGAATGTTCCTTACATTGGTGATCAGTGAGAAGAATGTTCCTTACATTGGTGATCAGTGGGAAGAATGCTCCTTACACTGGTGATCAGTGAGAAGAATGTTCCTTACACTGGTGATCAGTGAGAAGAATGTTCTTTACATTGGTGATCAGTGAGAAGAATGTTCCTTACATTGGTGATCAGTGAGAAGAATGGTCCTTACATTGGTGATCAGTGAGAAGAATGTTCCTTACATTGGTGATCAGTGGGAAGAATGTTCCTTACATTGGTGATCAGTGAGAAGAATGTTCCTTACATTGGTGATCAGTGGGAAGAATGTTCCTTACATTGGTGATCAGTGAGAAGAATGCTCCTTACATTGGTGATCAGTGAGAAGAATGCTCCTTACATTGGTGATCAGTGGGAAGAATGCCCCTTACATTGGTGATCAGTGGGAAGAATGTTCCTTACATTGGTGATCAGTGAGAAGAATGTTCCTTACATTGGTGATCAGTGAGAAGAATGCTCCTTACATTGGTGATCAGTGAGAAGAATGCTCCTTACATTGGTGATCAGTGGGAAGAATGTTCCTTACATTGGTGATCAGTGAGAAGAATGTTCCTTACATTGGTGATCAGTGAGAAGAATGCCCCTTACATTGGTGATCAGTGGGAAGAATGCTCCTTACATTGGTGATCAGTGGGAAGAATGCCCCTTACATTGGTGATCAGTGAGAAGAATGTTCCTTACATTGGTGATCAGTGAGAAGAATGCCCCTTACATTGGTGGTCAGTGGGAAGAATGTTCCTTACATTGGTGATCAGTGGGAAGAATGCTCCTTACATTGGTGATCAGTGGGAAGAATGCCCCTTACATTGGCAACCAATGAGAAGAATGCCCCTTACATTGGTGATCAGTGAGAAGAATGCTCCTTACATTGGTGATCAGTGGGAAGAATGTTCCTTACATTGGTGATCAGTGAGAAGAATGTCCCTTACATTGGTGATCAGTGAGAAGAATGTTCCTTACATTGGTGATCAGTGAGAAGAATGTTCCTTACATTGGTGATCAGTGAGAAGAATGTTCCTTACATTGGTGATCAGTGAGAAGAATGTTCCTTACATTGGTGATCAGTGAGAAGAATGTTCCTTACATTGGTGATCAGTGAGAAGAATGCCCCTTACATTGGTGGTCAGTGGGAAGAATGTTCCTTACATTGGTGATCAGTGAGAAGAATGAACCTTACATTGGTGATCAGTGAGAAGAATGTTCCTTACATTGGTGATCAGTGAGAAGAATGCCCCTTACATTGGTGGTCAGTGGGAAGAATGTTCCTTACATTGGTGATCAGTGAGAAGAATGAACCTTACATTGGTGATCAGTGAGAAGAATGTTCCTTACATTGGTGATCAGTGAGAAGAATGCCCCTTACATTGGTGGTCAGTGGGAAGAATGTTCCTTACATTGGTGATCAGTGAGAAGAATGTTCCTTACATTGGTGATCAGTGGGAAGAATGTTCCTTACATTGGTGATCAGTGAGAAGAATGCTCCTTACATTGGTGATCAGTGGGAAGAATGTTCCTTACATTGGTGATCAGTGAGAAGAATGCTCCTTACATTGGTGATCAGTGAGAAGAATGTTCCTTACATTGGTGATCAGTGAGAAGAATGTCCCTTACATTGGTGATCAGTGGGAAGAATGTTCCTTACATTGGTGGTCAGTGAGAAGAATGTTCCTTACATTGGTGATCAGTGAGAAGAATGAACCTTACATTGGTGATCAGTGAGAAGAATGTTCCTTACATTGGTGATCAGTGAGAAGAATGTTCCTTACATTGGTGATCAGTGAGAAGAATGTTCCTTACATTGGTGGTCAGTGGGAAGAATGTTCCTTACATTGGTGATCAGTGAGAAGAATGTTCCTTACATTGGTGATCAGTGAGAAGAATGTTCCTTACATTGGTGATCAGTGAGAAGAATGTTCCTTACATTGGTGATCAGTGAGAAGAATGTTCCTTACATTGGTGATCAGTGGGAAGAATGCTCCTTACATTGGTGATCAGTGAGAAGAATGTTCCTTACATTGGTGATCAGTGAGAAGAATGTTCCTTACATTGGTGGTCAGTGGGAAGAATGTTCCTTACATTGGTGATCAGTGGGAAGAATGCTCCTTACATTGGTGATCAGTGGGAAGAATGCTCCTTACATTGGTGATCAGTGGGAAGAATGCCCCTTACATTGGCAACCAATGAGAAGAATGCCCCTTACATTGGTGATCAGTGAGAAGAATGCTCCTTACATTGGTGATCAGTGGGAAGAATGTTCCTTACATTGGTGATCAGTGAGAAGAATGCTCCTTACATTGGTGATCAGTGAGAAGAATGTTCCTTACATTGGTGATCAGTGAGAAGAATGTTCCTTACATTGGTGATCAGTGAGAAGAATGTTCCTTACATTGGTGATCATTGAGAAGAATGAACCTTACATTGGTGATCAGTGAGAAGAATGTTCCTTACATTGGTGATCAGTGAGAAGAATGCCCCTTACATTGGTGGTCAGTGGGAAGAATGTTCCTTACATTGGTGATCAGTGAGAAGAATGTTCCTTACATTGGTGATCAGTGAGAAGAATGTTCCTTACATTGGTGATCAGTGAGAAGAATGTTCCTTACATTGGTGATCAGTGAGAAGAATGTTCCTTACATTGGTGATCAGTGAGAAGAATGTTCCTTACATTGGTGATCAGTGAGAAGAATGTTCCTTACATTGGTGGTCAGTGGGAAGAATGTTCCTTACATTGGTGGTCAGTGGGAAGAATGTTCCTTACATTGGTGATCAGTGAGAAGAATGTTCCTTACATTGGTGATCAGTGAGAAGAATGTTCCTTACATTGGTGATCAGTGAGAAGAATGTTCCTTACATTGGTGATCAGTGAGAAGAATGTTCCTTACATTGGTGATCAGTGGGAAGAATGTTCCTTACGTTGGTGATCAGTGAGAAGAATGTTCCTTACATTGGTGATCAGTGAGAAGAATGAACCTTACATTGGTGATCAGTGAGAAGAATGTTCCTTACATTGGTGATCAGTGAGAAGAATGTTCCTTACATTGGTGATCAGTGAGAAGAATGTTCCTTACATTGGTGATCAGTGGGAAGAATGCTCCTTACATTGGTGATCAGTGGGAAGAATGCTCCTTACATTGGTGATCAGTGGGAAGAATGCTCCTTACATTGGTGATCAGTGGGAAGAATGCTCCTTACATTGGTGATCAGTGGGAAGAATGCCCCTTACATTGGCAACCAATGAGAAGAATGCCCCTTACATTGGTGATCAGTGAGAAGAATGCTCCTTACATTGGTGATCAGTGGGAAGAATGTTCCTTACATTGGTGATCAGTGAGAAGAATGCTCCTTACATTGGTGATCAGTGAGAAGAATGTTCCTTACATTGGTGATCAGTGAGAAGAATGTTCCTTACATTGGTGATCAGTGAGAAGAATGCCCCTTACATTGGTGGTCAGTGGGAAGAATGTTCCTTACATTGGTGATCAGTGAGAAGAATGAACCTTACATTGGTGATCAGTGAGAAGAATGTTCCTTACATTGGTGATCAGTGAGAAGAATGCCCCTTACATTGGTGGTCAGTGGGAAGAATGTTCCTTACATTGGTGATCAGTGAGAAGAATGTTCCTTACATTGGTGGTCAGTGGGAAGAATGTTCCTTACATTGGTGATCAGTGAGAAGAATGTTCCTTACATTGGTGATCAGTGAGAAGAATGCCCCTTACACTGGTGATCAGTGAGAAGAATGTTCCTTACACTGGTGATCAGTGAGAAGAATGTTCTTTACATTGGTGATCAGTGAGAAGAATGTTCCTTACATTGGTGATCAGTGAGAAGAATGTTCCTTACATTGGTGATCAGTGAGAAGAATGTTCCTTACATTGGTGATCAGTGAGAAGAATGCCCCTTACATTGGTGGTCAGTGGGAAGAATGTTCCTTACATTGGTGATCAGTGGGAAGAATGCTCCTTACATTGGTGATCAGTGGGAAGAATGCCCCTTACATTGGCAACCAATGAGAAGAATGCCCCTTACATTGGTGATCAGTGAGAAGAATGCTCCTTACATTGGTGATCAGTGGGAAGAATGTTCCTTACATTGGTGATCAGTGAGAAGAATGTCCCTTACATTGGTGATCAATGAGAAGAATGTTCCTTACATTGGTGATCAGTGAGAAGAATGTTCCTTACATTGGTGATCAGTGAGAAGAATGTTCCTTACATTGGTGATCAGTGAGAAGAATGTTCCTTACATTGGTGATCAGTGAGAAGAATGCCCCTTACATTGGTGGTCAGTGGGAAGAATGTTCCTTACATTGGTGATCAGTGAGAAGAATGAACCTTACATTGGTGATCAGTGAGAAGAATGTTCCTTACATTGGTGATCAGTGAGAAGAATGTTCCTTACATTGGTGATCAGTGAGAAGAATGCCCCTTACACTGGTGATCAGTGAGAAGAATGTTCCTTACACTGGTGATCAGTGAGAAGAATGTTCTTTACATTGGTGATCAGTGAGAAGAATGTTCCTTACATTGGTGATCAGTGAGAAGAATGTTCCTTACATTGGTGATCAGTGAGAAGAATGTTCCTTACATTGGTGATCAGTGAGAAGAATGCCCCTTACATTGGTGGTCAGTGGGAAGAATGTTCCTTACATTGGTGATCAGTGGGAAGAATGCTCCTTACATTGGTGATCAGTGGGAAGAATGCCCCTTACATTGGCAACCAATGAGAAGAATGCCCCTTACATTGGTGATCAGTGAGAAGAATGCTCCTTACATTGGTGATCAGTGGGAAGAATGTTCCTTACATTGGTGATCAGTGAGAAGAATGTCCCTTACATTGGTGATCAATGAGAAGAATGTTCCTTACATTGGTGATCAGTGAGAAGAATGTTCCTTACATTGGTGATCAGTGAGAAGAATGTTCCTTACATTGGTGATCAGTGAGAAGAATGTTCCTTACATTGGTGATCAGTGAGAAGAATGCCCCTTACATTGGTGGTCAGTGGGAAGAATGTTCCTTACATTGGTGATCAGTGAGAAGAATGAACCTTACATTGGTGATCAGTGAGAAGAATGTTCCTTACATTGGTGATCAGTGAGAAGAATGCCCCTTACATTGGTGGTCAGTGGGAAGAATGTTCCTTACATTGGTGATCAGTGAGAAGAATGAACCTTACATTGGTGATCAGTGAGAAGAATGTTCCTTACATTGGTGATCAGTGAGAAGAATGCCCCTTACATTGGTGGTCAGTGGGAAGAATGTTCCTTACATTGGTGATCAGTGAGAAGAATGAACCTTACATTGGTGATCAGTGAGAAGAATGTTCCTTACATTGGTGATCAGTGGGAAGAATGTTCCTTACATTGGTGATCAGTGAGAAGAATGCTCCTTACATTGGTGATCAGTGGGAAGAATGTTCCTTACATTGGTGATCAGTGAGAAGAATGCTCCTTACATTGGTGATCAGTGAGAAGAATGTTCCTTACATTGGTGATCAGTGAGAAGAATGTTCCTTACATTGGTGATCAGTGAGAAGAATGTCCCTTACATTGGTGATCAGTGGGAAGAATGTTCCTTACATTGGTGGTCAGTGAGAAGAATGTTCCTTACATTGGTGATCAGTGAGAAGAATGCCCCTTACATTGGTGATCAGTGAGAAGAATGAACCTTACATTGGTGATCAGTGAGAAGAATGTTCCTTACATTGGTGATCAGTGAGAAGAATGTTCCTTACATTGGTGATCAGTGAGAAGAATGTTCCTTACATTGGTGGTCAGTGGGAAGAATGTTCCTTACATTGGTGATCAGTGAGAAGAATGTTCCTTACATTGGTGATCAGTGAGAAGAATGTTCCTTACATTGGTGATCAGTGAGAAGAATGTTCCTTACATTGGTGATCAGTGAGAAGAATGTTCCTTACATTGGTGATCAGTGGGAAGAATGCTCCTTACATTGGTGATCAGTGAGAAGAATGTTCCTTACATTGGTGATCAGTGAGAAGAATGTTCCTTACATTGGTGGTCAGTGGGAAGAATGTTCCTTACATTGGTGATCAGTGGGAAGAATGCTCCTTACATTGGTGATCAGTGGGAAGAATGCTCCTTACATTGGTGATCAGTGGGAAGAATGCCCCTTACATTGGCAACCAATGAGAAGAATGCCCCTTACATTGGTGATCAGTGAGAAGAATGCTCCTTACATTGGTGATCAGTGGGAAGAATGTTCCTTACATTGGTGATCAGTGAGAAGAATGCTCCTTACATTGGTGATCAGTGAGAAGAATGTTCCTTACATTGGTGATCAGTGAGAAGAATGGTCCTTACATTGGTGATCAGTGAGAAGAATGCTCCTTACATTGGTGATCAGTGAGAAGAATGTTCCTTACATTGGTGATCAGTGAGAAGAATGTTCCTTACATTGGTGATCAGTGAGAAGAATGTTCCTTACATTGGTGATCATTGAGAAGAATGAACCTTACATTGGTGATCAGTGAGAAGAATGTTCCTTACATTGGTGATCAGTGAGAAGAATGCCCCTTACATTGGTGGTCAGTGGGAAGAATGTTCCTTACATTGGTGATCAGTGAGAAGAATGTTCCTTACATTGGTGATCAGTGAGAAGAATGTTCCTTACATTGGTGATCAGTGAGAAGAATGTTCCTTACATTGGTGATCAGTGAGAAGAATGTTCCTTACATTGGTGATCAGTGAGAAGAATGTTCCTTACATTGGTGATCAGTGAGAAGAATGTTCCTTACATTGGTGGTCAGTGGGAAGAATGTTCCTTACATTGGTGGTCAGTGGGAAGAATGTTCCTTACATTGGTGATCAGTGAGAAGAATGTTCCTTACATTGGTGATCAGTGAGAAGAATGTTCCTTACATTGGTGATCAGTGAGAAGAATGTTCCTTACATTGGTGATCAGTGAGAAGAATGTTCCTTACATTGGTGATCAGTGGGAAGAATGTTCCTTACATTGGTGATCAGTGAGAAGAATGTTCCTTACATTGGTGATCAGTGAGAAGAATGCCTCTTACATTGGTGGTCAGTGGGAAGAATGTTCCTTACATTGGTGATCAGTGAGAAGAATGAACCTTACATTGGTGATCAGTGAGAAGAATGTTCCTTACATTGGTGATCAGTGGGAAGAATGCCCCTTACATTGGCAACCAATGAGAAGAATGCCCCTTACATTGGTGATCAGTGAGAAGAATGCTCCTTACATTGGTGATCAGTGGGAAGAATGTTCCTTACATTGGTGATCAGTGAGAAGAATGCTCCTTACATTGGTGATCAGTGAGAAGAATGTTCCTTACATTGGTGATCAGTGAGAAGAATGTTCCTTACATTGGTGATCAGTGAGAAGAATGCCCCTTACATTGGTGGTCAGTGGGAAGAATGTTCCTTACATTGGTGATCAGTGAGAAGAATGAACCTTACATTGGTGATCAGTGAGAAGAATGTTCCTTACATTGGTGATCAGTGAGAAGAATGCCCCTTACATTGGTGGTCAGTGGGAAGAATGTTCCTTACATTGGTGATCAGTGAGAAGAATGTTCCTTACATTGGTGGTTAGTGGGAAGAATGTTCCTTACATTGGTGATCAGTGAGAAGAATGTTCCTTACATTGGTGATCAGTGAGAAGAATGCCCCTTACATTGGTGGTCAGTGGGAAGAATGTTCCTTACATTGGTGATCAGTGCGAAGAATGTTCCTTACATTGGTGATCAGTGAAAAGAATGTTCCTTACATTGGTGATCAGTGAGAAGAATGTTCCTTACATTGGTGATCAGTGAGAAGAATGTTCCATATAATGGTGATCAGTGGGAAGAATGTTCCTTACATTGGTGATCAGTGAGAAGAATGTTCCTTACATTGGTGATCAGTGAGAAGAATGTTCCTTACATTGGTGATCAGTGGGAAGAATGCTCCTTACACTGGTGATCAGTGAGAAGAATGTTCCTTACACTGGTGATCAGTGAGAAGAATGTTCTTTACATTGGTGATCAGTGAGAAGAATGTTCCTTACATTGGTGATCAGTGAGAAGAATGTTCCTTACATTGGTGATCAGTGAGAAGAATGTTCCTTACATTGGTGATCAGTGAGAAGAATGCTCCTTACATTGGTGATCAGTGAGAAGAATGCTCCTTACATTGGTGATCAGTGAGAAGAATGGTCCTTACATTGGTGATCAGTGAGAAGAATGTTCCTTACATTGGTGATCAGTGGGAAGAATGTTCCTTACATTGGTGGTCAGTGAGAAGAATGTTCCTTACATTGGTGATCAGTGAGAAGAATGTTCCTTACATTGGTGATCAGTGGGAAGAATGTTCCTTACATTGGTGATCAGTGAGAAGAATGCCCCTTACATTGGTGATCAGTGAGAAGAATGAACCTTACATTGGTGATCAGTGAGAAGAATGTTCCTTACATTGGTGATCAGTGAGAAGAATGTTCCTTACATTGGTGATCAGTGAGAAGAATGTTCCTTACATTGGTGGTCAGTGGGAAGAATGTTCCTTACATTGGTGATCAGTGAGAAGAATGTTCCTTACATTGGTGATCAGTGAGAAGAATGTTCCTTACATTGGTGATCAGTGAGAAGAATGTTCCTTACATTGGTGATCAGTGGGAAGAATGCTCCTTACATTGGTGATCAGTGAGAAGAATGTTCCTTACATTGGTGATCAGTGAGAAGAATGTTCCTTACATTGGTGGTCAGTGGGAAGAATGTTCCTTACATTGGTGATCAGTGGGAAGAATGCTCCTTACATTGGTGATCAGTGGGAAGAATGCTCCTTACATTGGTGATCAGTGGGAAGAATGCCCCTTACATTGGCAACCAATGAGAAGAATGCCCCTTACATTGGTGATCAGTGAGAAGAATGCTCCTTACATTGGTGATCAGTGGGAAGAATGTTCCTTACATTGGTGATCAGTGAGAAGAATGCTCCTTACATTGGTGATCAGTGAGAAGAATGTTCCTTACATTGGTGATCAGTGAGAAGAATGTTCCTTACATTGGTGATCAGTGAGAAGAATGTTCCTTACATTGGTGATCATTGAGAAGAATGAACCTTACATTGGTGATCAGTGAGAAGAATGTTCCTTACATTGGTGATCAGTGAGAAGAATGCCCCTTACATTGGTGGTCAGTGGGAAGAATGTTCCTTACATTGGTGATCAGTGAGAAGAATGTTCCTTACATTGGTGATCAGTGAGAAGAATGTTCCTTACATTGGTGATCAGTGAGAAGAATGTTCCTTACATTGGTGATCAGTGAGAAGAATGTTCCTTACATTGGTGATCAGTGAGAAGAATGTTCCTTACATTGGTGATCAGTGAGAAGAATGTTCCTTACATTGGTGGTCAGTGGGAAGAATGTTCCTTACATTGGTGGTCAGTGGGAAGAATGTTCCTTACATTGGTGATCAGTGAGAAGAATGTTCCTTACATTGGTGATCAGTGAGAAGAATGTTCCTTACATTGGTGATCAGTGAGAAGAATGTTCCTTACATTGGTGATCAGTGGGAAGAATGTTCCTTACGTTGGTGATCAGTGAGAAGAATGTTCCTTACGTTGGTGATCAGTGAGAAGAATGAACCTTACATTGGTGATCAGTGAGAAGAATGTTCCTTACATTGGTGATCAGTGAGAAGAATGTTCCTTACATTGGTGATCAGTGAGAAGAATGTTCCTTACATTGGTGATCAGTGGGAAGAATGCTCCTTACATTGGTGATCAGTGGGAAGAATGCTCCTTACATTGGTGATCAGTGGGAAGAATGCTCCTTACATTGGTGATCAGTGGGAAGAATGCCCCTTACATTGGCAACCAATGAGAAGAATGCCCCTTACATTGGTGATCAGTGAGAAGAATGCTCCTTACATTGGTGATCAGTGGGAAGAATGTTCCTTACATTGGTGATCAGTGAGAAGAATGCTCCTTACATTGGTGATCAGTGAGAAGAATGTTCCTTACATTGGTGATCAGTGAGAAGAATGTTCCTTACATTGGTGATCAGTGAGAAGAATGCCCCTTACATTGGTGGTCAGTGGGAAGAATGTTCCTTACATTGGTGATCAGTGAGAAGAATGAACCTTACATTGGTGATCAGTGAGAAGAATGTTCCTTACATTGGTGATCAGTGAGAAGAATGCCCCTTACATTGGTGGTCAGTGGGAAGAATGTTCCTTACATTGGTGATCAGTGAGAAGAATGTTCCTTACATTGGTGGTCAGTGGGAAGAATGTTCCTTACATTGGTGATCAGTGAGAAGAATGTTCCTTACATTGGTGATCAGTGAGAAGAATGCCCCTTACATTGGTGGTCAGTGGGAAGAATGTTCCTTACATTGGTGATCAGTGCGAAGAATGTTCCTTACATTGGTGATCAGTGAAAAGAATGTTCCTTACATTGGTGATCAGTGAGAAGAATGTTCCTTACATTGGTGATCAGTGAGAAGAATGTTCCATATAATGGTGATCAGTGGGAAGAATGTTCCTTACATTGGTGATCAGTGAGAAGAATGTTCCTTACATTGGTGATCAGTGAGAAGAATGTTCCTTACATTGGTGATCAGTGGGAAGAATGCTCCTTACACTGGTGATCAGTGAGAAGAATGTTCCTTACACTGGTGATCAGTGAGAAGAATGTTCTTTACATTGGTGATCAGTGAGAAGAATGTTCCTTACATTGGTGATCAGTGAGAAGAATGTTCCTTACATTGGTGATCAGTGAGAAGAATGTTCCTTACATTGGTGATCAGTGAGAAGAATGCTCCTTACATTGGTGATCAGTGAGAAGAATGCTCCTTACATTGGTGATCAGTGAGAAGAATGGTCCTTACATTGGTGATCAGTGAGAAGAATGGTCCTTACATTGGTGATCAGTGAGAAGAATGGTCCTTACATTGGTGATCAGTGGGAAGAATGTTCCTTACATTGGTGATCAGTGAGAAGAATGTTCCTTACATTGGTGATCAGTGGGAAGAATGTTCCTTACATTGGTGATCAGTGAGAAGAATGTTGCTTACATTGGTGATCAGTGAGAAGAATGTTCCTTACATTGGTGATCAGTGGGAAGAATGTTCCTTACATTGGTGATCAGTGGGAAGAATGTTCCTTACATTGGTGATCAGTGAGAAGAATGTTCCTTACATTGGTGATCAGTGAGAAGAATGCTCCTTACATTGGTGATCAGTGAGAAGAATGCTCCTTACATTGGTGATCAGTGAGAAGAATGCTCCTTACATTGGTGATCAGTGGGAAGAATGCCCCTTACATTGGTGATCAGTGGGAAGAATGTTCCTTACATTGGTGATCAGTGAGAAGAATGTTCCTTACATTGGTGATCAGTGAGAAGAATGCTCCTTACATTGGTGATCAGTGAGAAGAATGCTCCTTACATTGGTGATCAGTGGGAAGAATGTTCCTTACATTGGTGATCAGTGAGAAGAATGTTCCTTACATTGGTGATCAGTGAGAAGAATGCCCCTTACATTGGTGATCAGTGGGAAGAATGCTCCTTACATTGGTGATCAGTGGGAAGAATGCCCCTTACATTGGTGATCAGTGAGAAGAATGTTCCTTACATTGGTGATCAGTGAGAAGAATGCCCCTTACATTGGTGGTCAGTGGGAAGAATGTTCCTTACATTGGTGATCAGTGGGAAGAATGCTCCTTACATTGGTGATCAGTGGGAAGAATGCCCCTTACATTGGCAACCAATGAGAAGAATGCCCCTTACATTGGTGATCAGTGAGAAGAATGCTCCTTACATTGGTGATCAGTGGGAAGAATGTTCCTTACATTGGTGATCAGTGAGAAGAATGTCCCTTACATTGGTGATCAGTGAGAAGAATGTTCCTTACATTGGTGATCAGTGAGAAGAATGTTCCTTACATTGGTGATCAGTGAGAAGAATGTTCCTTACATTGGTGATCAGTGAGAAGAATGTTCCTTACATTGGTGATCAGTGAGAAGAATGTTCCTTACATTGGTGATCAGTGGGAAGAATGTTCCTTACATTGGTGATCAGTGAGAAGAATGTTCCTTACATTGGTGATCAGTGAGAAGAATGCCCCTTACATTGGTGGTCAGTGGGAAGAATGTTCCTTACATTGGTGATCAGTGAGAAGAATGAACCTTACATTGGTGATCAGTGAGAAGAATGTTCCTTACATTGGTGATCAGTGGGAAGAATGTTCCTTACGTTGGTGATCAGTGAGAAGAATGTTCCTTACATTGGTGATCAGTGAGAAGAATGAACCTTACATTGGTGATCAGTGAGAAGAATGTTCCTTACATTGGTGATCAGTGAGAAGAATGTTCCTTACATTGGTGATCAGTGAGAAGAATGTTCCTTACATTGGTGATCAGTGGGAAGAATGCTCCTTACATTGGTGATCAGTGGGAAGAATGCTCCTTACATTGGTGATCAGTGGGAAGAATGCTCCTTACATTGGTGATCAGTGAGAAGAATGCCCCTTACATTGGTGATCAGTGAGAAGAATGAACCTTACATTGGTGATCAGTGAGAAGAATGTTCCTTACATTGGTGATCAGTGAGAAGAATGTTCCATATAATGGTGATCAGTGGGAAGAATGTTCCTTACATTGGTGATCGGTGAGAAGAATGTTCCTTACATTGGTGATCAGTGAGAAGAATGTTCCTTACATTGGTGATCAGTGGGAAGAATGCTCCTTACACTGGTGATCAGTGAGAAGAATGTTCCTTACACTGGTGATCAGTGAGAAGAATGTTCTTTACATTGGTGATCAGTGAGAAGAATGTTCCTTACATTGGTGATCAGTGAGAAGAATGTTCCTTACATTGGTGATCAGTGAGAAGAATGTTCCTTACATTGGTGATCAGTGAGAAGAATGCTCCTTACATTGGTGATCAGTGAGAAGAATGCTCCTTACATTGGTGATCAGTGAGAAGAATGGTCCTTACATTGGTGATCAGTGAGAAGAATGGTCCTTACATTGGTGATCAGTGAGAAGAATGTTCCTTACATTGGTGATCAGTGGGAAGAATGTTCCTTACATTGGTGATCAGTGAGAAGAATGTTCCTTACATTGGTGATCAGTGGGAAGAATGTTCCTTACATTGGTGATCAGTGAGAAGAATGTTGCTTACATTGGTGATCAGTGAGAAGAATGTTCCTTACATTGGTGATCAGTGGGAAGAATGTTCCTTACATTGGTGATCAGTGGGAAGAATGTTCCTTACATTGGTGATCAGTGAGAAGAATGTTCCTTACATTGGTGATCAGTGAGAAGAATGCTCCTTACATTGGTGATCAGTGAGAAGAATGCTCCTTACATTGGTGATCAGTGAGAAGAATGCTCCTTACATTGGTGATCAGTGGGAAGAATGCCCCTTACATTGGTGATCAGTGGGAAGAATGTTCCTTACATTGGTGATCAGTGAGAAGAATGTTCCTTACATTGGTGATCAGTGAGAAGAATGCTCCTTACATTGGTGATCAGTGAGAAGAATGCTCCTTACATTGGTGATCAGTGGGAAGAATGTTCCTTACATTGGTGATCAGTGAGAAGAATGTTCCTTACATTGGTGATCAGTGAGAAGAATGCCCCTTACATTGGTGATCAGTGGGAAGAATGCTCCTTACATTGGTGATCAGTGGGAAGAATGCCCCTTACATTGGTGATCAGTGAGAAGAATGTTCCTTACATTGGTGATCAGTGAGAAGAATGCCCCTTACATTGGTGGTCAGTGGGAAGAATGTTCCTTACATTGGTGATCAGTGGGAAGAATGCTCCTTACATTGGTGATCAGTGGGAAGAATGCCCCTTACATTGGCAACCAATGAGAAGAATGCCCCTTACATTGGTGATCAGTGAGAAGAATGCTCCTTACATTGGTGATCAGTGGGAAGAATGTTCCTTACATTGGTGATCAGTGAGAAGAATGTCCCTTACATTGGTGATCAGTGAGAAGAATGTTCCTTACATTGGTGATCAGTGAGAAGAATGTTCCTTACATTGGTGATCAGTGAGAAGAATGTTCCTTACATTGGTGATCAGTGAGAAGAATGTTCCTTACATTGGTGATCAGTGAGAAGAATGTTCCTTACATTGGTGATCAGTGAGAAGAATGCCCCTTACATTGGTGGTCAGTGGGAAGAATGTTCCTTACATTGGTGATCAGTGAGAAGAATGAACCTTACATTGGTGATCAGTGAGAAGAATGTTCCTTACATTGGTGATCAGTGAGAAGAATGCCCCTTACATTGGTGGTCAGTGGGAAGAATGTTCCTTACATTGGTGATCAGTGAGAAGAATGAACCTTACATTGGTGATCAGTGAGAAGAATGTTCCTTACATTGGTGATCAGTGAGAAGAATGCCCCTTACATTGGTGGTCAGTGGGAAGAATGTTCCTTACATTGGTGATCAGTGAGAAGAATGTTCCTTACATTGGTGATCAGTGGGAAGAATGTTCCTTACATTGGTGATCAGTGAGAAGAATGCTCCTTACATTGGTGATCAGTGGGAAGAATGTTCCTTACATTGGTGATCAGTGAGAAGAATGCTCCTTACATTGGTGATCAGTGAGAAGAATGTTCCTTACATTGGTGATCAGTGAGAAGAATGTTCCTTACATTGGTGATCAGTGAGAAGAATGTCCCTTACATTGGTGATCAGTGGGAAGAATGTTCCTTACATTGGTGGTCAGTGAGAAGAATGTTCCTTACATTGGTGATCAGTGAGAAGAATGCCCCTTACATTGGTGATCAGTGAGAAGAATGAACCTTACATTGGTGATCAGTGAGAAGAATGTTCCTTACATTGGTGATCAGTGAGAAGAATGTTCCTTACATTGGTGATCAGTGAGAAGAATGTTCCTTACATTGGTGGTCAGTGGGAAGAATGTTCCTTACATTGGTGATCAGTGAGAAGAATGTTCCTTACATTGGTGATCAGTGAGAAGAATGTTCCTTACATTGGTGATCAGTGAGAAGAATGTTCCTTACATTGGTGATCAGTGAGAAGAATGTTCCTTACATTGGTGATCAGTGGGAAGAATGCTCCTTACATTGGTGATCAGTGAGAAGAATGTTCCTTACATTGGTGATCAGTGAGAAGAATGTTCCTTACATTGGTGGTCAGTGGGAAGAATGTTCCTTACATTGGTGATCAGTGGGAAGAATGCTCCTTACATTGGTGATCAGTGGGAAGAATGCTCCTTACATTGGTGATCAGTGGGAAGAATGCCCCTTACATTGGCAACCAATGAGAAGAATGCCCCTTACATTGGTGATCAGTGAGAAGAATGCTCCTTACATTGGTGATCAGTGGGAAGAATGTTCCTTACATTGGTGATCAGTGAGAAGAATGCTCCTTACATTGGTGATCAGTGAGAAGAATGTTCCTTACATTGGTGATCAGTGAGAAGAATGTTCCTTACATTGGTGATCAGTGAGAAGAATGTTCCTTACATTGGTGATCATTGAGAAGAATGAACCTTACATTGGTGATCAGTGAGAAGAATGTTCCTTACATTGGTGATCAGTGAGAAGAATGCCCCTTACATTGGTGGTCAGTGGGAAGAATGTTCCTTACATTGGTGATCAGTGAGAAGAATGTTCCTTACATTGGTGATCAGTGAGAAGAATGTTCCTTACATTGGTGATCAGTGAGAAGAATGTTCCTTACATTGGTGATCAGTGAGAAGAATGTTCCTTACATTGGTGATCAGTGAGAAGAATGTTCCTTACATTGGTGATCAGTGAGAAGAATGTTCCTTACATTGGTGGTCAGTGGGAAGAATGTTCCTTACATTGGTGGTCAGTGGGAAGAATGTTCCTTACATTGGTGATCAGTGAGAAGAATGTTCCTTACATTGGTGATCAGTGAGAAGAATGTTCCTTACATTGGTGATCAGTGAGAAGAATGTTCCTTACATTGGTGATCAGTGAGAAGAATGTTCCTTACATTGGTGATCAGTGGGAAGAATGTTCCTTACGTTGGTGATCAGTGAGAAGAATGTTCCTTACATTGGTGATCAGTGAGAAGAATGAACCTTACATTGGTGATCAGTGAGAAGAATGTTCCTTACATTGGTGATCAGTGAGAAGAATGTTCCTTACATTGGTGATCAGTGAGAAGAATGTTCCTTACATTGGTGATCAGTG
Source organism: Aquarana catesbeiana (assembly GCF_042186555.1). Taxonomy (NCBI): domain Eukaryota; kingdom Metazoa; phylum Chordata; class Amphibia; order Anura; family Ranidae; genus Aquarana; species Aquarana catesbeiana. The sequence continues at coordinate 314,917,514 of NC_133332.1, read as the reverse complement.
GGAAGAATGCTCCTTACATTGGTGATCAGTGGGAAGAATGCTCCTTACATTGGTGATCAGTGGGAAGAATGCTCCTTACATTGGTGATCAGTGGGAAGAATGCTCCTTACATTGGTGATCAGTGGGAAGAATGCCCCTTACATTGGCAACCAATGAGAAGAATGCCCCTTACATTGGTGATCAGTGAGAAGAATGCTCCTTACATTGGTGATCAGTGGGAAGAATGTTCCTTACATTGGTGATCAGTGAGAAGAATGCTCCTTACATTGGTGATCAGTGAGAAGAATGTTCCTTACATTGGTGATCAGTGAGAAGAATGTTCCTTACATTGGTGATCAGTGAGAAGAATGCCCCTTACATTGGTGGTCAGTGGGAAGAATGTTCCTTACATTGGTGATCAGTGAGAAGAATGAACCTTACATTGGTGATCAGTGAGAAGAATGTTCCTTACATTGGTGATCAGTGAGAAGAATGCCCCTTACATTGGTGGTCAGTGGGAAGAATGTTCCTTACATTGGTGATCAGTGAGAAGAATGTTCCTTACATTGGTGGTCAGTGGGAAGAATGTTCCTTACATTGGTGATCAGTGAGAAGAATGTTCCTTACATTGGTGATCAGTGAGAAGAATGCCCCTTACATTGGTGGTCAGTGGGAAGAATGTTCCTTACATTGGTGATCAGTGCGAAGAATGTTCCTTACATTGGTGATCAGTGAAAAGAATGTTCCTTACATTGGTGATCAGTGAGAAGAATGTTCCTTACATTGGTGATCAGTGAGAAGAATGTTCCATATAATGGTGATCAGTGGGAAGAATGTTCCTTACATTGGTGATCAGTGAGAAGAATGTTCCTTACATTGGTGATCAGTGAGAAGAATGTTCCTTACATTGGTGATCAGTGGGAAGAATGCTCCTTACACTGGTGATCAGTGAGAAGAATGTTCCTTACACTGGTGATCAGTGAGAAGAATGTTCTTTACATTGGTGATCAGTGAGAAGAATGTTCCTTACATTGGTGATCAGTGAGAAGAATGTTCCTTACATTGGTGATCAGTGAGAAGAATGTTCCTTACATTGGTGATCAGTGAGAAGAATGCCCCTTACATTGGTGGTCAGTGGGAAGAATGTTCCTTACATTGGTGATCAGTGGGAAGAATGCTCCTTACATTGGTGATCAGTGGGAAGAATGCCCCTTACATTGGCAACCAATGAGAAGAATGCCCCTTACATTGGTGATCAGTGAGAAGAATGCTCCTTACATTGGTGATCAGTGGGAAGAATGTTCCTTACATTGGTGATCAGTGAGAAGAATGTCCCTTACATTGGTGATCAGTGAGAAGAATGTTCCTTACATTGGTGATCAGTGAGAAGAATGTTCCTTACATTGGTGATCAGTGAGAAGAATGTTCCTTACATTGGTGATCAGTGAGAAGAATGTTCCTTACATTGGTGATCAGTGAGAAGAATGCCCCTTACATTGGTGGTCAGTGGGAAGAATGTTCCTTACATTGGTGATCAGTGAGAAGAATGAACCTTACATTGGTGATCAGTGAGAAGAATGTTCCTTACATTGGTGATCAGTGAGAAGAATGCCCCTTACATTGGTGGTCAGTGGGAAGAATGTTCCTTACATTGGTGATCAGTGAGAAGAATGAACCTTACATTGGTGATCAGTGAGAAGAATGTTCCTTACATTGGTGATCAGTGAGAAGAATGCCCCTTACATTGGTGGTCAGTGGGAAGAATGTTCCTTACATTGGTGATCAGTGAGAAGAATGAACCTTACATTGGTGATCAGTGAGAAGAATGTTCCTTACATTGGTGATCAGTGAGAAGAATGCTCCTTACATTGGTGATCAGTGGGAAGAATGTTCCTTACATTGGTGATCAGTGAGAAGAATGCTCCTTACATTGGTGATCAGTGAGAAGAATGTTCCTTACATTGGTGATCAGTGAGAAGAATGTTCCTTACATTGGTGATCAGTGAGAAGAATGTCCCTTACATTGGTGATCAGTGGGAAGAATGTTCCTTACATTGGTGGTCAGTGGGAAGAATGTTCCTTACATTGGTGATCAGTGAGAAGAATGCCCCTTACATTGGTGATCAGTGAGAAGAATGCCCCTTACATTGGTGATCAGTGAGAAGAATGAACCTTACATTGGTGATCAGTGAGAAGAATGTTCCTTACATTGGTGATCAGTGAGAAGAATGTTCCTTACATTGGTGATCAGTGAGAAGAATGTTCCTTACATTGGTGGTCAGTGGGAAGAATGTTCCTTACATTGGTGATCAGTGAGAAGAATGTTCCTTACATTGGTGATCAGTGAGAAGAATGTTCCTTACATTGGTGATCAGTGAGAAGAATGTTCCTTACATTGGTGATCAGTGAGAAGAATGTTCCTTACATTGGTGATCAGTGGGAAGAATGCTCCTTACATTGGTGATCAGTGAGAAGAATGTTCCTTACATTGGTGATCAGTGAGAAGAATGTTCCTTACATTGGTGGTCAGTGGGAAGAATGTTCCTTACATTGGTGATCAGTGGGAAGAATGCTCCTTACATTGGTGATCAGTGGGAAGAATGCTCCTTACATTGGTGATCAGTGGGAAGAATGCCCCTTACATTGGCAACCAATGAGAAGAATGCCCCTTACATTGGTGATCAGTGAGAAGAATGCTCCTTACATTGGTGATCAGTGGGAAGAATGTTCCTTACATTGGTGATCAGTGAGAAGAATGCTCCTTACATTGGTGATCAGTGAGAAGAATGTTCCTTACATTGGTGATCAGTGAGAAGAATGGTCCTTACATTGGTGATCAGTGAGAAGAATGCTCCTTACATTGGTGATCAGTGAGAAGAATGTTCCTTACATTGGTGATCAGTGAGAAGAATGTTCCTTACATTGGTGATCAGTGAGAAGAATGTTCCTTACATTGGTGATCATTGAGAAGAATGAACCTTACATTGGTGATCAGTGAGAAGAATGTTCCTTACATTGGTGATCAGTGAGAAGAATGCCCCTTACATTGGTGGTCAGTGGGAAGAATGTTCCTTACATTGGTGATCAGTGAGAAGAATGTTCCTTACATTGGTGATCAGTGAGAAGAATGTTCCTTACATTGGTGATCAGTGAGAAGAATGTTCCTTACATTGGTGATCAGTGAGAAGAATGTTCCTTACATTGGTGATCAGTGAGAAGAATGTTCCTTACATTGGTGATCAGTGAGAAGAATGTTCCTTACATTGGTTGTCAGTGGGAAGAATGTTCCTTACATTGGTGGTCAGTGGGAAGAATGTTCCTTACATTGGTGATCAGTGAGAAGAATGTTCCTTACATTGGTGATCAGTGAGAAGAATGTTCCTTACATTGGTGATCAGTGAGAAGAATGTTCCTTACATTGGTGATCAGTGAGAAGAATGTTCCTTACATTGGTGATCAGTGGGAAGAATGTTCCTTACATTGGTGATCAGTGAGAAGAATGTTCCTTACATTGGTGATCAGTGAGAAGAATGCCCCTTACATTGGTGGTCAGTGGGAAGAATGTTCCTTACATTGGTGATCAGTGAGAAGAATGAACCTTACATTGGTGATCAGTGAGAAGAATGTTCCTTACATTGGTGATCAGTGGGAAGAATGCCCCTTACATTGGCAACCAATGAGAAGAATGCCCCTTACATTGGTGATCAGTGAGAAGAATGCTCCTTACATTGGTGATCAGTGGGAAGAATGTTCCTTACATTGGTGATCAGTGAGAAGAATGCTCCTTACATTGGTGATCAGTGAGAAGAATGTTCCTTACATTGGTGATCAGTGAGAAGAATGTTCCTTACATTGGTGATCAGTGAGAAGAATGCCCCTTACATTGGTGGTCAGTGGGAAGAATGTTCCTTACATTGGTGATCAGTGAGAAGAATGAACCTTACATTGGTGATCAGTGAGAAGAATGTTCCTTACATTGGTGATCAGTGAGAAGAATGCCCCTTACATTGGTGGTCAGTGGGAAGAATGTTCCTTACATTGGTGATCAGTGAGAAGAATGTTCCTTACATTGGTGGTTAGTGGGAAGAATGTTCCTTACATTGGTGATCAGTGAGAAGAATGTTCCTTACATTGGTGATCAGTGAGAAGAATGCCCCTTACATTGGTGGTCAGTGGGAAGAATGTTCCTTACATTGGTGATCAGTGCGAAGAATGTTCCTTACATTGGTGATCAGTGAAAAGAATGTTCCTTACATTGGTGATCAGTGAGAAGAATGTTCCTTACATTGGTGATCAGTGAGAAGAATGTTCCATATAATGGTGATCAGTGGGAAGAATGTTCCTTACACTGGTGATCAGTGAGAAGAATGTTCCTTACACTGGTGATCAGTGAGAAGAATGTTCTTTACATTGGTGATCAGTGAGAAGAATGTTCCTTACATTGGTGATCAGTGAGAAGAATGTTCCTTACATTGGTGATCAGTGAGAAGAATGTTCCTTACATTGGTGATCAGTGAGAAGAATGCTCCTTACATTGGTGATCAGTGAGAAGAATGCTCCTTACATTGGTGATCAGTGAGAAGAATGGTCCTTACATTGGTGATCAGTGAGAAGAATGGTCCTTACATTGGTGATCAGTGAGAAGAATGTTCCTTACATTGGTGATCAGTGGGAAGAATGTTCCTTACATTGGTGATCAGTGAGAAGAATGTTCCTTACATTGGTGATCAGTGGGAAGAATGTTCCTTACATTGGTGATCAGTGAGAAGAATGTTGCTTACATTGGTGATCAGTGAGAAGAATGTTCCTTACATTGGTGATCAGTGGGAAGAATGTTCCTTACATTGGTGATCAGTGGGAAGAATGTTCCTTACATTGGTGATCAGTGAGAAGAATGTTCCTTACATTGGTGATCAGTGAGAAGAATGCTCCTTACATTGGTGATCAGTGAGAAGAATGCTCCTTACATTGGTGATCAGTGGGAAGAATGTTCCTTACATTGGTGATCAGTGAGAAGAATGCCCCTTACATTGGTGATCAGTGGGAAGAATGTTCCTTACATTGGTGATCAGTGAGAAGAATGTTCCTTACATTGGTGATCAGTGAGAAGAATGTTCCTTACATTGGTGATCAGTGGGAAGAATGTTCCTTACATTGGTGGTCAGTGAGAAGAATGTTCCTTACATTGGTGATCAGTGAGAAGAATGTTCCTTACATTGGTGATCAGTGGGAAGAATGTTCCTTACATTGGTGATCAGTGAGAAGAATGCTCCTTACATTGGTGATCAGTGGGAAGAATGTTCCTTACATTGGTGATCAGTGAGAAGAATGTTCCTTACATTGGTGATCAGTGGGAAGAATGTTCCTTACATTGGTGATCAGTGAGAAGAATGGTCCTTACATTGGTGATCAGTGAGAAGAATGCTCCTTACATTGGTGATCAGTGGGAAGAATGTTCCTTACATTGGTGATCAGTGAGAAGAATGTTCCTTACATTGGTGATCAGTGAGAAGAATGTTCCTTACATTGGTGATCAGTGAGAAGAATGTCCCTTACATTGGTGATCAGTGGGAAGAATGTTCCTTACATTGGTGGTCAGTGGGAAGAATGTTCCTTACATTGGTGATCAGTGAGAAGAATGCCCCTTACATTGGTGATCAGTGAGAAGAATGAACCTTACATTGGTGATCAGTGAGAAGAATGTTCCTTACATTGGTGATCAGTGAGAAGAATGTTCCTTACATTGGTGATCAGTGAGAAGAATGTTCCTTACATTGGTGGTCAGTGGGAAGAATGTTCCTTACATTGGTGATCAGTGAGAAGAATGTTCCTTACATTGGTGATCAGTGAGAAGAATGTTCCTTACATTGGTGATCAGTGAGAAGAATGTTCCTTACATTGGTGATCAGTGAGAAGAATGTTCCTTACATTGGTGATCAGTGGGAAGAATGCTCCTTACATTGGTGATCAGTGAGAAGAATGTTCCTTACATTGGTGATCAGTGAGAAGAATGTTCCTTACATTGGTGGTCAGTGGGAAGAATGTTCCTTACATTGGTGATCAGTGGGAAGAATGCTCCTTACATTGGTGATCAGTGGGAAGAATGCTCCTTACATTGGTGATCAGTGGGAAGAATGCCCCTTACATTGGCAACCAATGAGAAGAATGCCCCTTACATTGGTGATCAGTGAGAAGAATGCTCCTTACATTGGTGATCAGTGGGAAGAATGTTCCTTACATTGGTGATCAGTGAGAAGAATGCTCCTTACATTGGTGATCAGTGAGAAGAATGTTCCTTACATTGGTGATCAGTGAGAAGAATGTTCCTTACATTGGTGATCAGTGAGAAGAATGTTCCTTACATTGGTGATCATTGAGAAGAATGAACCTTACATTGGTGATCAGTGAGAAGAATGTTCCTTACATTGGTGATCAGTGAGAAGAATGCCCCTTACATTGGTGGTCAGTGGGAAGAATGTTCCTTACATTGGTGATCAGTGAGAAGAATGTTCCTTACATTGGTGATCAGTGAGAAGAATGTTCCTTACATTGGTGATCAGTGAGAAGAATGTTCCTTACATTGGTGATCAGTGAGAAGAATGTTCCTTACATTGGTGATCAGTGAGAAGAATGTTCCTTACATTGGTGATCAGTGAGAAGAATGTTCCTTACATTGGTGGTCAGTGGGAAGAATGTTCCTTACATTGGTGGTCAGTGGGAAGAATGTTCCTTACATTGGTGATCAGTGAGAAGAATGTTCCTTACATTGGTGATCAGTGAGAAGAATGTTCCTTACATTGGTGATCAGTGAGAAGAATGTTCCTTACATTGGTGATCAGTGAGAAGAATGTTCCTTACATTGGTGATCAGTGGGAAGAATGTTCCTTACATTGGTGATCAGTGAGAAGAATGTTCCTTACATTGGTGATCAGTGAGAAGAATGCCCCTTACATTGGTGGTCAGTGGGAAGAATGTTCCTTACATTGGTGATCAGTGAGAAGAATGAACCTTACATTGGTGATCAGTGAGAAGAATGTTCCTTACATTGGTGATCAGTGGGAAGAATGTTCCTTACGTTGGTGATCAGTGAGAAGAATGTTCCTTACGTTGGTGATCAGTGAGAAGAATGAACCTTACGTTGGTGATCAGTGAGAAGAATGTTCCTTACATTGGTGATCAGTGAGAAGAATGTTCCTTACATTGGTGATCAGTGAGAAGAATGTTCCTTACATTGGTGATCAGTGGGAAGAATGCTCCTTACATTGGTGATCAGTGGGAAGAATGCTCCTTACATTGGTGATCAGTGGGAAGAATGCTCCTTACATTGGTGATCAGTGGGAAGAATGCCCCTTACATTGGCAACCAATGAGAAGAATGCCCCTTACATTGGTGATCAGTGAGAAGAATGCTCCTTACATTGGTGATCAGTGGGAAGAATGTTCCTTACATTGGTGATCAGTGAGAAGAATGCTCCTTACATTGGTGATCAGTGAGAAGAATGTTCCTTACATTGGTGATCAGTGAGAAGAATGTTCCTTACATTGGTGATCAGTGAGAAGAATGCCCCTTACATTGGTGGTCAGTGGGAAGAATGTTCCTTACATTGGTGATCAGTGAGAAGAATGAACCTTACATTGGTGGTCAGTGGGAAGAATGTTCCTTACATTGGTGATCAGTGAGAAGAATGTTCCTTACATTGGTGGTCAGTGGGAAGAATGTTCCTTACATTGGTGATCAGTGAGAAGAATGTTCCTTACATTGGTGATCAGTGAGAAGAATGCCCCTTACATTGGTGGTCAGTGGGAAGAATGTTCCTTACATTGGTGATCAGTGCGAAGAATGTTCCTTACATTGGTGATCAGTGAAAAGAATGTTCCTTACATTGGTGATCAGTGAGAAGAATGTTCCTTACATTGGTGATCAGTGAGAAGAATGTTCCATATAATGGTGATCAGTGGGAAGAATGTTCCTTACATTGGTGATCAGTGAGAAGAATGTTCCTTACATTGGTGATCAGTGAGAAGAATGTTCCTTACATTGGTGATAAGTGGGAAGAATGCTCCTTACACTGGTGATCAGTGAGAAGAATGTTCCTTACACTGGTGATCAGTGAGAAGAATGTTCTTTACATTGGTGATCAGTGAGAAGAATGTTCCTTACATTGGTGATCAGTGGGAAGAATGCTCCTTACATTGGTGATCAGTGGGAAGAATGCCCCTTACATTGGCAACCAATGAGAAGAATGCCCCTTACATTGGTGATCAGTGAGAAGAATGCTCCTTACATTGGTGATCAGTGGGAAGAATGTTCCTTACATTGGTGATCAGTGAGAAGAATGTCCCTTACATTGGTGATCAGTGAGAAGAATGTTCCTTACATTGGTGATCAGTGAGAAGAATGTTCCTTACATTGGTGATCAGTGAGAAGAATGTTCCTTACATTGGTGATCAGTGAGAAGAATGTTCCTTACATTGGTGATCAGTGAGAAGAATGTTCCTTACATTGGTGATCAGTGAGAAGAATGCCCCTTACATTGGTGGTCAGTGGGAAGAATGTTCCTTACATTGGTGATCAGTGAGAAGAATGAACCTTACATTGGTGATCAGTGAGAAGAATGTTCCTTACATTGGTGATCAGTGAGAAGAATGCCCCTTACATTGGTGGTCAGTGGGAAGAATGTTCCTTACATTGGTGATCAGTGAGAAGAATGAACCTTACATTGGTGATCAGTGAGAAGAATGTTCCTTACATTGGTGATCAGTGAGAAGAATGCCCCTTACATTGGTGGTCAGTGGGAAGAATGTTCCTTACATTGGTGATCAGTGAGAAGAATGAACCTTACATTGGTGATCAGTGAGAAGAATGTTCCTTACATTGGTGATCAGTGGGAAGAATGTTCCTTACATTGGTGATCAGTGAGAAGAATGCTCCTTACATTGGTGATCAGTGGGAAGAATGTTCCTTACATTGGTGATCAGTGAGAAGAATGCTCCTTACATTGGTGATCAGTGAGAAGAATGTTCCTTACATTGGTGATCAGTGAGAAGAATGTTCCTTACATTGGTGATCAGTGAGAAGAATGTCCCTTACATTGGTGATCAGTGGGAAGAATGTTCCTTACATTGGTGGTCAGTGGGAAGAATGTTCCTTACATTGGTGATCAGTGAGAAGAATGCCCCTTACATTGGTGATCAGTGAGAAGAATGAACCTTACATTGGTGATCAGTGAGAAGAATGTTCCTTACATTGGTGATCAGTGAGAAGAATGTTCCTTACATTGGTGATCAGTGAGAAGAATGTTCCTTACATTGGTGGTCAGTGGGAAGAATGTTCCTTACATTGGTGATCAGTGAGAAGAATGAACCTTACATTGGTGATCAGTGAGAAGAATGTTCCTTACATTGGTGATCAGTGAGAAGAATGCCCCTTACATTGGTGGTCAGTGGGAAGAATGTTCCTTACATTGGTGATCAGTGAGAAGAATGAACCTTACATTGGTGATCAGTGAGAAGAATGTTCCTTACATTGGTGATCAGTGGGAAGAATGTTCCTTACATTGGTGATCAGTGAGAAGAATGCTCCTTACATTGGTGATCAGTGGGAAGAATGTTCCTTACATTGGTGATCAGTGAGAAGAATGCTCCTTACATTGGTGATCAGTGAGAAGAATGTTCCTTACATTGGTGATCAGTGAGAAGAATGTTCCTTACATTGGTGATCAGTGAGAAGAATGTCCCTTACATTGGTGATCAGTGGGAAGAATGTTCCTTACATTGGTGGTCAGTGGGAAGAATGTTCCTTACATTGGTGATCAGTGAGAAGAATGCCCCTTACATTGGTGATCAGTGAGAAGAATGAACCTTACATTGGTGATCAGTGAGAAGAATGTTCCTTACATTGGTGATCAGTGAGAAGAATGTTCCTTACATTGGTGATCAGTGAGAAGAATGTTCCTTACATTGGTGGTCAGTGGGAAGAATGTTCCTTACATTGGTGATCAGTGAGAAGAATGTTCCTTACATTGGTGATCAGTGAGAAGAATGTTCCTTACATTGGTGATCAGTGAGAAGAATGTTCCTTACATTGGTGATCAGTGAGAAGAATGTTCCTTACATTGGTGATCAGTGGGAAGAATGCTCCTTACATTGGTGATCAGTGAGAAGAATGTTCCTTACATTGGTGATCAGTGAGAAGAATGTTCCTTACATTGGTGGTCAGTGGGAAGAATGTTCCTTACATTGGTGATCAGTGGGAAGAATGCTCCTTACATTGGTGATCAGTGGGAAGAATGCTCCTTACATTGGTGATCAGTGGGAAGAATGCCCCTTACATTGGCAACCAATGAGAAGAATGCCCCTTACATTGGTGATCAGTGAGAAGAATGCTCCTTACATTGGTGATCAGTGAGAAGAATGTTCCTTACATTGGTGATCAGTGAGAAGAATGCTCCTTACATTGGTGATCAGTGAGAAGAATGTTCCTTACATTGGTGATCAGTGAGAAGAATGTTCCTTACATTGGTGATCAGTGAGAAGAATGTTCCTTACATTGGTGATCATTGAGAAGAATGAACCTTACATTGGTGATCAGTGAGAAGAATGTTCCTTACATTGGTGATCAGTGGGAAGAATGTTCCTTACATTGGTGATCAGTGAGAAGAATGCTCCTTACATTGGTGATCAGTGAGAAGAATGTTCCTTACATTGGTGATCAGTGAGAAGAATGTTCCTTACATTGGTGATCAGTGAGAAGAATGTCCCTTACATTGGTGATCAGTGGGAAGAATGTTCCTTACATTGGTGGTCAGTGGGAAGAATGTTCCTTACATTGGTGATCAGTGAGAAGAATGCCCCTTACATTGGTGATCAGTGAGAAGAATGAACCTTACATTGGTGATCAGTGAGAAGAATGTTCCTTACATTGGTGATCAGTGAGAAGAATGTTCCTTACATTGGTGATCAGTGAGAAGAATGTTCCTTACATTGGTGGTCAGTGGGAAGAATGTTCCTTACATTGGTGATCAGTGAGAAGAATGTTCCTTACATTGGTGATCAGTGAGAAGAATGTTCCTTACATTGGTGATCAGTGAGAAGAATGTTCCTTACATTGGTGATCAGTGAGAAGAATGTTCCTTACATTGGTGATCAGTGGGAAGAATGCTCCTTACATTGGTGATCAGTGAGAAGAATGTTCCTTACATTGGTGATCAGTGAGAAGAATGTTCCTTACATTGGTGGTCAGTGGGAAGAATGTTCCTTACATTGGTGATCAGTGGGAAGAATGCTCCTTACATTGGTGATCAGTGGGAAGAATGCTCCTTACATTGGTGATCAGTGGGAAGAATGCCCCTTACATTGGCAACCAATGAGAAGAATGCCCCTTACATTGGTGATCAGTGAGAAGAATGCTCCTTACATTGGTGATCAGTGGGAAGAATGTTCCTTACATTGGTGATCAGTGAGAAGAATGCTCCTTACATTGGTGATCAGTGAGAAGAATGTTCCTTACATTGGTGATCAGTGAGAAGAATGTTCCTTACATTGGTGATCAGTGAGAAGAATGTTCCTTACATTGGTGATCATTGAGAAGAATGAACCTTACATTGGTGATCAGTGAGAAGAATGTTCCTTACATTGGTGATCAGTGAGAAGAATGCCCCTTACATTGGTGGTCAGTGGGAAGAATGTTCCTTACATTGGTGATCAGTGAGAAGAATGTTCCTTACATTGGTGATCAGTGAGAAGAATGTTCCTTACATTGGTGATCAGTGAGAAGAATGTTCCTTACATTGGTGATCAGTGAGAAGAATGTTCCTTACATTGGTGATCAGTGAGAAGAATGTTCCTTACATTGGTGATCAGTGAGAAGAATGTTCCTTACATTGGTGATCAGTGAGAAGAATGTTCCTTACATTGGTGATCAGTGGGAAGAATGTTCCTTACATTGGTGATCAGTGAGAAGAATGTTCCTTACATTGGTGATCAGTGAGAAGAATGTTCCTTACATTGATGATCAGTGGGAAGAATGTTCCTTACGTTGGTGATCAGTGAGAAGAATGTTCCTTACGTTGGTGATCAGTGAGAAGAATGAACCTTACATTGGTGATCAGTGAGAAGAATGTTCCTTACATTGGTGATCAGTGAGAAGAATGTTCCTTACATTGGTGATCAGTGAGAAGAATGTTCCTTACATTGGTGATCAGTGGGAAGAATGCTCCTTACATTGGTGATCAGTGGGAAGAATGCTCCTTACATTGGTGATCAGTGGGAAGAATGCCCCTTACATTGGCAACCAATGAGAAGAATGCCCCTTACATTGGTGATCAGTGAGAAGAATGCTCCTTACATTGGTGATCAGTGGGAAGAATGTTCCTTACATTGGTGATCAGTGAGAAGAATGCTCCTTACATTGGTGATCAGTGAGAAGAATGTTCCTTACATTGGTGATCAGTGAGAAGAATGTTCCTTACATTGGTGATCAGTGAGAAGAATGCCCCTTACATTGGTGGTCAGTGGGAAGAATGTTCCTTACATTGGTGATCAGTGAGAAGAATGAACCTTACATTGGTGATCAGTGAGAAGAATGTTCCTTACATTGGTGATCAGTGAGAAGAATGCCCCTTACATTGGTGGTCAGTGGGAAGAATGTTCCTTACATTGGTGATCAGTGAGAAGAATGTTCCTTACATTGGTGGTCAGTGGGAAGAATGTTCCTTACATTGGTGATCAGTGAGAAGAATGTTCCTTACATTGGTGATCAGTGAGAAGAATGCCCCTTACATTGGTGGTCAGTGGGAAGAATGTTCCTTACATTGGTGATCAGTGCGAAGAATGTTCCTTACATTGGTGATCAGTGAAAAGAATGTTCCTTACATTGGTGATCAGTGAGAAGAATGTTCCTTACATTGGTGATCAGTGAGAAGAATGTTCCATATAATGGTGATCAGTGGGAAGAATGTTCCTTACATTGGTGATCAGTGAGAAGAATGTTCCTTACATTGGTGATCAGTGAGAAGAATGTTCCTTACATTGGTGATCAGTGGGAAGAATGCTCCTTACACTGGTGATCAGTGAGAAGAATGTTCCTTACACTGGTGATCAGTGAGAAGAATGTTCTTTACACTGGTGATCAGTGAGAAGAATGTTCCTTACATTGGTGATCAGTGAGAAGAATGTTCCTTACATTGGTGATCAGTGAGAAGAATGCTCCTTACATTGGTGATCAGTGAGAAGAATGCTCCTTACATTGGTGATCAGTGAGAAGAATGGTCCTTACATTGGTGATCAGTGAGAAGAATGGTCCTTACATTGGTGATCAGTGAGAAGAATGTTCCTTACATTGGTGATCAGTGGGAAGAATGTTCCTTACATTGGTGATCAGTGAGAAGAATGTTCCTTACATTGGTGATCAGTGGGAAGAATGTTCCTTACATTGGTGATCAGTGAGAAGAATGTTCCTTACATTGGTGATCAGTGAGAAGAATGTTCCATATAATGGTGATCAGTGGGAAGAATGTTCCTTACATTGGTGATCAGTGAGAAGAATGTTCCTTACATTGGTGATCAGTGAGAAGAATGTTCCTTACATTGGTGATCAGTGGGAAGAATGCTCCTTACACTGGTGATCAGTGAGAAGAATGTTCCTTACACTGGTGATCAGTGAGAAGAATGTTCTTTACATTGGTGATCAGTGAGAAGAATGTTCCTTACATTGGTGATCAGTGAGAAGAATGTTCCTTACATTGGTGATCAGTGAGAAGAATGCTCCTTACATTGGTGATCAGTGAGAAGAATGCTCCTTACATTGGTGATCAGTGAGAAGAATGGTCCTTACATTGGTGATCAGTGAGAAGAATGGTCCTTACATTGGTGATCAGTGAGAAGAATGTTCCTTACATTGGTGATCAGTGGGAAGAATGTTCCTTACATTGGTGATCAGTGAGAAGAATGTTCCTTACATTGGTGATCAGTGGGAAGAATGTTCCTTACATTGGTGATCAGTGAGAAGAATGTTGCTTACATTGGTGATCAGTGAGAAGAATGTTCCTTACATTGGTGATCAGTGGGAAGAATGTTCCTTACATTGGTGATCAGTGGGAAGAATGTTCCTTACATTGGTGATCAGTGAGAAGAATGTTCCTTACATTGGTGATCAGTGAGAAGAATGCTCCTTACATTGGTGATCAGTGAGAAGAATGCTCCTTACATTGGTGATCAGTGAGAAGAATGCTCCTTACATTGGTGATCAGTGGGAAGAATGCCCCTTACATTGGTGATCAGTGGGAAGAATGTTCCTTACATTGGTGATCAGTGAGAAGAATGTTCCTTACATTGGTGATCAGTGAGAAGAATGCTCCTTACATTGGTGATCAGTGAGAAGAATGCTCCTTACATTGGTGATCAGTGGGAAGAATGTTCCTTACATTGGTGATCAGTGAGAAGAATGTTCCTTACATTGGTGATCAGTGAGAAGAATGCCCCTTACATTGGTGATCAGTGGGAAGAATGCTCCTTACATTGGTGATCAGTGGGAAGAATGCCCCTTACATTGGTGATCAGTGAGAAGAATGTTCCTTACATTGGTGATCAGTGAGAAGAATGCCCCTTACATTGGTGGTCAGTGGGAAGAATGTTCCTTACATTGGTGATCAGTGGGAAGAATGTTCCTTACATTGGTGATCAGTGGGAAGAATGCCCCTTACATTGGCAACCAATGAGAAGAATGCCCCTTACATTGGTGATCAGTGAGAAGAATGCTCCTTACATTGGTGATCAGTGGGAAGAATGTTCCTTACATTGGTGATCAGTGAGAAGAATGTCCCTTACATTGGTGATCAGTGAGAAGAATGTTCCTTACATTGGTGATCAGTGAGAAGAATGTTCCTTACATTGGTGATCAGTGAGAAGAATGTTCCTTACATTGGTGATCAGTGAGAAGAATGTTCCTTACATTGGTGATCAGTGAGAAGAATGTTCCTTACATTGGTGATCAGTGAGAAGAATGCCCCTTACATTGGTGGTCAGTGGGAAGAATGTTCCTTACATTGGTGATCAGTGAGAAGAATGAACCTTACATTGGTGATCAGTGAGAAGAATGAACCTTACATTGGTGATCAGTGAGAAGAATGTTCCTTACATTGGTGATCAGTGAGAAGAATGCCCCTTACATTGGTGGTCAGTGGGAAGAATGTTCCTTAAATTGGTGATCAGTGAGAAGAATGAACCTTACATTGGTGATCAGTGAGAAGAATGTTCCTTACATTGGTGATCAGTGAGAAGAATGCCCCTTACATTGGTGGTCAGTGGGAAGAATGTTCCTTACATTGGTGATCAGTGAGAAGAATGAACCTTACATTGGTGATCAGTGAGAAGAATGTTCCTTACATTGGTGATCAGTGGGAAGAATGTTCCTTACATTGGTGATCAGTGAGAAGAATGCTCCTTACATTGGTGATCAGTGGGAAGAATGTTCCTTACATTGGTGATCAGTGAGAAGAATGCTCCTTACATTGGTGATCAGTGAGAAGAATGTTCCTTACATTGGTGATCAGTGAGAAGAATGTTCCTTACATTGGTGATCAGTGAGAAGAATGTCCCTTACATTGGTGATCAGTGGGAAGAATGTTCCTTACATTGGTGGTCAGTGAGAAGAATGTTCCTTACATTGGTGATCAGTGAGAAGAATGCCCCTTACATTGGTGATCAGTGAGAAGAATGAACCTTACATTGGTGATCAGTGAGAAGAATGTTCCTTACATTGGTGATCAGTGAGAAGAATGTTCCTTACATTGGTGATCAGTGAGAAGAATGTTCCTTACATTGGTGGTCAGTGGGAAGAATGTTCCTTACATTGGTGATCAGTGAGAAGAATGTTCCTTACATTGGTGATCAGTGAGAAGAATGTTCCTTACATTGGTGATCAGTGAGAAGAATGTTCCTTACATTGGTGATCAGTGAGAAGAATGTTCCTTATATTGGTGATCAGTGGGAAGAATGCTCCTTACATTGGTGATCAGTGAGAAGAATGTTCCTTACATTGGTGATCAGTGAGAAGAATGTTCCTTACATTGGTGGTCAGTGGGAAGAATGTTCCTTACATTGGTGATCAGTGGGAAGAATGCTCCTTACATTGGTGATCAGTGGGAAGAATGCTCCTTACATTGGTGATCAGTGGGAAGAATGCCCCTTACATTGGCAACCAATGAGAAGAATGCCCCTTACATTGGTGATCAGTGAGAAGAATGCTCCTTACATTGGTGATCAGTGAGAAGAATGCTCCTTACATTGGTGATCAGTGGGAAGAATGTTCCTTACATTGGTGATCAGTGAGAAGAATGCTCCTTACATTGGTGATCAGTGAGAAGAATGTTCCTTACATTGGTGATCAGTGAGAAGAATGTTCCTTACATTGGTGATCAGTGAGAAGAATGTTCCTTACATTGGTGATCAGTGAGAAGAATGTTCCTTACATTGGTGATCAGTGAGAAGAATGTTCCTTACATTGGTGATCAGTGAGAAGAATGTTCCTTACATTGGTGATCAGTGAGAAGAATGTTCCTTACATTGGTGATCAGTGGGAAGAATGTTCCTTACATTGGTGATCAGTGAGAAGAATGTTCCTTACATTGGTGATCAGTGAGAAGAATGCCCCTTACATTGGTGGTCAGTGGGAAGAATGCTCCTTACATTGGTGATCAGTGGGAAGAATGCTCCTTACATTGGTGATCAGTGGGAAGAATGCCCCTTACATTGGCAACCAATGAGAAGAATGCCCCTTACATTGGTGATCAGTGAGAAGAATGCTCCTTACATTGGTGATCAGTGGGAAGAATGTTCCTTACATTGGTGATCAGTGAGAAGAATGCTCCTTACATTGGTGATCAGTGAGAAGAATGTTCCTTACATTGGTGATCAGTGAGAAGAATGTTCCTTACATTGGTGATCAGTGAGAAGAATGCCCCTTACATTGGTGGTCAGTGGGAAGAATGTTCCTTACATTGGTGATCAGTGAGAAGAATGAACCTTACATTGGTGATCAGTGAGAAGAATGTTCCTTACATTGGTGATCAGTGAGAAGAATGCCCCTTACATTGGTGGTCAGTGGGAAGAATGTTCCTTACATTGGTGATCAGTGCGAAGAATGTTCCTTACATTGGTGATCAGTGAAAAGAATGTTCCTTACATTGGTGATCAGTGAGAAGAATGTTCCTTACATTGGTGATCAGTGAGAAGAATGTTCCATATAATGGTGATCAGTGGGAAGAATGTTCCTTACATTGGTGATCAGTGAGAAGAATGTTCCTTACATTGGTGATCAGTGAGAAGAATGTTCCTTACATTGGTGATCAGTGGGAAGAATGCTCCTTACACTGGTGATCAGTGAGAAGAATGTTCCTTACACTGGTGATCAGTGAGAAGAATGTTCTTTACATTGGTGATCAGTGAGAAGAATGTTCCTTACATTGGTGATCAGTGAGAAGAATGTTCCTTACATTGGTGATCAGTGAGAAGAATGTTCCTTACATTGGTGATCAGTGAGAAGAATGCTCCTTACATTGGTGATCAGTGAGAAGAATGCTCCTTACATTGGTGATCAGTGAGAAGAATGCTCCTTACATTGGTGATCAGTGAGAAGAATGGTCCTTACATTGGTGATCAGTGAGAAGAATGTTCCTTACATTGGTGATCAGTGGGAAGAATGTTCCTTACATTGGTGATCAGTGAGAAGAATGTTCCTTACATTGGTGATCAGTGGGAAGAATGTTCCTTACATTGGTGATCAGTGAGAAGAATGTTGCTTACATTGGTGATCAGTGAGAAGAATGTTCCTTACATTGGTGATCAGTGGGAAGAATGTTCCTTACATTGGTGATCAGTGGGAAGAATGTTCCTTACATTGGTGATCAGTGAGAAGAATGTTCCTTACATTGGTGATCAGTGAGAAGAATGCTCCTTACATTGGTGATCAGTGAGAAGAATGCTCCTTACATTGGTGATCAGTGAGAAGAATGCTCCTTACATTGGTGATCAGTGGGAAGAATGCCCCTTACATTGGTGATCAGTGGGAAGAATGTTCCTTACATTGGTGATCAGTGAGAAGAATGTTCCTTACATTGGTGATCAGTGAGAAGAATGCTCCTTACATTGGTGATCAGTGAGAAGAATGCTCCTTACATTGGTGATCAGTGGGAAGAATGTTCCTTACATTGGTGATCAGTGAGAAGAATGTTCCTTACATTGGTGATCAGTGAGAAGAATGCCCCTTACATTGGTGATCAGTGGGAAGAATGCTCCTTACATTGGTGATCAGTGGGAAGAATGCCCCTTACATTGGTGATCAGTGAGAAGAATGTTCCTTACATTGGTGATCAGTGAGAAGAATGCCCCTTACATTGGTGGTCAGTGGGAAGAATGTTCCTTACATTGGTGATCAGTGGGAAGAATGCTCCTTACATTGGTGATCAGTGGGAAGAATGCCCCTTACATTGGCAACCAATGAGAAGAATGCCCCTTACATTGGTGATCAGTGAGAAGAATGCTCCTTACATTGGTGATCAGTGGGAAGAATGTTCCTTACATTGGTGATCAGTGAGAAGAATGTCCCTTACATTGGTGATCAGTGAGAAGAATGTTCCTTACATTGGTGATCAGTGAGAAGAATGTTCCTTACATTGGTGATCAGTGAGAAGAATGTTCCTTACATTGGTGATCAGTGAGAAGAATGTTCCTTACATTGGTGATCAGTGAGAAGAATGTTCCTTACATTGGTGATCAGTGAGAAGAATGCCCCTTACATTGGTGGTCAGTGGGAAGAATGTTCCTTACATTGGTGATCAGTGAGAAGAATGAACCTTACATTGGTGATCAGTGAGAAGAAT
Source organism: Aquarana catesbeiana (assembly GCF_042186555.1). Taxonomy (NCBI): domain Eukaryota; kingdom Metazoa; phylum Chordata; class Amphibia; order Anura; family Ranidae; genus Aquarana; species Aquarana catesbeiana. The sequence goes on along the minus strand of NC_133332.1, from coordinate 314,898,658 downwards.
GTTCCTTACATTGGTGATCAGTGAGAAGAATGCCCCTTACATTGGTGGTCAGTGGGAAGAATGTTCCTTACATTGGTGATCAGTGAGAAGAATGAACCTTACATTGGTGATCAGTGAGAAGAATGTTCCTTACATTGGTGATCAGTGAGAAGAATGCCCCTTACATTGGTGGTCAGTGGGAAGAATGTTCCTTACATTGGTGATCAGTGAGAAGAATGTTCCTTACATTGGTGATCAGTGGGAAGAATGTTCCTTACATTGGTGATCAGTGAGAAGAATGCTCCTTACATTGGTGATCAGTGGGAAGAATGTTCCTTACATTGGTGATCAGTGAGAAGAATGCTCCTTACATTGGTGATCAGTGAGAAGAATGTTCCTTACATTGGTGATCAGTGAGAAGAATGTCCCTTACATTGGTGATCAGTGGGAAGAATGTTCCTTACATTGGTGGTCAGTGAGAAGAATGTTCCTTACATTGGTGATCAGTGAGAAGAATGCCCCTTACATTGGTGATCAGTGAGAAGAATGAACCTTACATTGGTGATCAGTGAGAAGAATGTTCCTTACATTGGTGATCAGTGAGAAGAATGTTCCTTACATTGGTGATCAGTGAGAAGAATGTTCCTTACATTGGTGGTCAGTGGGAAGAATGTTCCTTACATTGGTGATCAGTGAGAAGAATGTTCCTTACATTGGTGATCAGTGAGAAGAATGTTCCTTACATTGGTGATCAGTGAGAAGAATGTTCCTTACATTGGTGATCAGTGAGAAGAATGTTCCTTACATTGGTGATCAGTGGGAAGAATGCTCCTTACATTGGTGATCAGTGAGAAGAATGTTCCTTACATTGGTGATCAGTGAGAAGAATGTTCCTTACATTGGTGGTCAGTGGGAAGAATGTTCCTTACATTGGTGATCAGTGGGAAGAATGCTCCTTACATTGGTGATCAGTGGGAAGAATGCTCCTTACATTGGTGATCAGTGGGAAGAATGCCCCTTACATTGGCAACCAATGAGAAGAATGCCCCTTACATTGGTGATCAGTGAGAAGAATGCTCCTTACATTGGTGATCAGTGGGAAGAATGTTCCTTACATTGGTGATCAGTGAGAAGAATGCTCCTTACATTGGTGATCAGTGAGAAGAATGTTCCTTACATTGGTGATCAGTGAGAAGAATGTTCCTTACATTGGTGATCAGTGAGAAGAATGTTCCTTACATTGGTGATCATTGAGAAGAATGAACCTTACATTGGTGATCAGTGAGAAGAATGTTCCTTACATTGGTGATCAGTGAGAAGAATGCCCCTTACATTGGTGGTCAGTGGGAAGAATGTTCCTTACATTGGTGATCAGTGAGAAGAATGTTCCTTACATTGGTGATCAGTGAGAAGAATGTTCCTTACATTGGTGATCAGTGAGAAGAATGTTCCTTACATTGGTGATCAGTGAGAAGAATGTTCCTTACATTGGTGATCAGTGAGAAGAATGTTCCTTACATTGGTGATCAGTGAGAAGAATGTTCCTTACATTGGTGGTCAGTGGGAAGAATGTTCCTTACATTGGTGGTCAGTGGGAAGAATGTTCCTTACATTGGTGATCAGTGAGAAGAATGTTCCTTACATTGGTGATCAGTGAGAAGAATGTTCCTTACATTGGTGATCAGTGAGAAGAATGTTCCTTACATTGGTGATCAGTGAGAAGAATGTTCCTTACATTGGTGATCAGTGGGAAGAATGTTCCTTACGTTGGTGATCAGTGAGAAGAATGTTCCTTACATTGGTGATCAGTGAGAAGAATGAACCTTACATTGGTGATCAGTGAGAAGAATGTTCCTTACATTGGTGATCAGTGAGAAGAATGTTCCTTACATTGGTGATCAGTGAGAAGAATGTTCCTTACATTGGTGATTAGTGGGAAGAATGCTCCTTACATTGGTGATCAGTGGGAAGAATGCTCCTTACATTGGTGATCAGTGGGAAGAATGCTCCTTACATTGGTGATCAGTGGGAAGAATGCTCCTTACATTGGTGATCAGTGGGAAGAATGCCCCTTACATTGGCAACCAATGAGAAGAATGCCCCTTACATTGGTGATCAGTGAGAAGAATGCTCCTTACATTGGTGATCAGTGGGAAGAATGTTCCTTACATTGGTGATCAGTGAGAAGAATGCTCCTTACATTGGTGATCAGTGAGAAGAATGTTCCTTACATTGGTGATCAGTGAGAAGAATGTTCCTTACATTGGTGATCAGTGAGAAGAATGCCCCTTACATTGGTGGTCAGTGGGAAGAATGTTCCTTACATTGGTGATCAGTGAGAAGAATGAACCTTACATTGGTGATCAGTGAGAAGAATGTTCCTTACATTGGTGATCAGTGAGAAGAATGCCCCTTACATTGGTGGTCAGTGGGAAGAATGTTCCTTACATTGGTGATCAGTGAGAAGAATGTTCCTTACATTGGTGGTCAGTGGGAAGAATGTTCCTTACATTGGTGATCAGTGAGAAGAATGTTCCTTACATTGGTGATCAGTGAGAAGAATGCCCCTTACACTGGTGATCAGTGAGAAGAATGTTCCTTACACTGGTGATCAGTGAGAAGAATGTTCTTTACATTGGTGATCAGTGAGAAGAATGTTCCTTACATTGGTGATCAGTGAGAAGAATGTTCCTTACATTGGTGATCAGTGAGAAGAATGTTCCTTACATTGGTGATCAGTGAGAAGAATGCCCCTTACATTGGTGGTCAGTGGGAAGAATGTTCCTTACATTGGTGATCAGTGGGAAGAATGCCCCTTACATTGGCAACCAATGAGAAGAATGCCCCTTACATTGGTGATCAGTGAGAAGAATGCTCCTTACATTGGTGATCAGTGGGAAGAATGTTCCTTACATTGGTGATCAGTGAGAAGAATGTCCCTTACATTGGTGATCAATGAGAAGAATGTTCCTTACATTGGTGATCAGTGAGAAGAATGTTCCTTACATTGGTGATCAGTGAGAAGAATGTTCCTTACATTGGTGATCAGTGAGAAGAATGTTCCTTACATTGGTGATCAGTGAGAAGAATGCCCCTTACATTGGTGGTCAGTGGGAAGAATGTTCCTTACATTGGTGATCAGTGAGAAGAATGAACCTTACATTGGTGATCAGTGAGAAGAATGTTCCTTACATTGGTGATCAGTGAGAAGAATGCCCCTTACATTGGTGGTCAGTGGGAAGAATGTTCCTTACATTGGTGATCAGTGAGAAGAATGAACCTTACATTGGTGATCAGTGAGAAGAATGTTCCTTACATTGGTGATCAGTGAGAAGAATGCCCCTTACATTGGTGGTCAGTGGGAAGAATGTTCCTTACATTGGTGATCAGTGAGAAGAATGAACCTTACATTGGTGATCAGTGAGAAGAATGTTCCTTACATTGGTGATCAGTGGGAAGAATGTTCCTTACATTGGTGATCAGTGAGAAGAATGCTCCTTACATTGGTGATCAGTGGGAAGAATGTTCCTTACATTGGTGATCAGTGAGAAGAATGCTCCTTACATTGGTGATCAGTGAGAAGAATGTTCCTTACATTGGTGATCAGTGAGAAGAATGTTCCTTACATTGGTGATCAGTGAGAAGAATGTCCCTTACATTGGTGATCAGTGGGAAGAATGTTCCTTACATTGGTGGTCAGTGAGAAGAATGTTCCTTACATTGGTGATCAGTGAGAAGAATGCCCCTTACATTGGTGATCAGTGAGAAGAATGAACCTTACATTGGTGATCAGTGAGAAGAATGTTCCTTACATTGGTGATCAGTGAGAAGAATGTTCCTTACATTGGTGATCAGTGAGAAGAATGTTCCTTACATTGGTGGTCAGTGGGAAGAATGTTCCTTACATTGGTGATCAGTGAGAAGAATGTTCCTTACATTGGTGATCAGTGAGAAGAATGTTCCTTACATTGGTGATCAGTGAGAAGAATGTTCCTTACATTGGTGATCAGTGAGAAGAATGTTCCTTACATTGGTGATCAGTGGGAAGAATGCTCCTTACATTGGTGATCAGTGAGAAGAATGTTCCTTACATTGGTGATCAGTGAGAAGAATGTTCCTTACATTGGTGGTCAGTGGGAAGAATGTTCCTTACATTGGTGATCAGTGGGAAGAATGCTCCTTACATTGGTGATCAGTGGGAAGAATGCTCCTTACATTGGTGATCAGTGGGAAGAATGCCCCTTACATTGGCAACCAATGAGAAGAATGCCCCTTACATTGGTGATCAGTGAGAAGAATGCTCCTTACATTGGTGATCAGTGGGAAGAATGTTCCTTACATTGGTGATCAGTGAGAAGAATGCTCCTTACATTGGTGATCAGTGAGAAGAATGTTCCTTACATTGGTGATCAGTGAGAAGAATGGTCCTTACATTGGTGATCAGTGAGAAGAATGCTCCTTACATTGGTGATCAGTGAGAAGAATGTTCCTTACATTGGTGATCAGTGAGAAGAATGTTCCTTACATTGGTGATCAGTGAGAAGAATGTTCCTTACATTGGTGATCATTGAGAAGAATGAACCTTACATTGGTGATCAGTGAGAAGAATGTTCCTTACATTGGTGATCAGTGAGAAGAATGCCCCTTACATTGGTGGTCAGTGGGAAGAATGTTCCTTACATTGGTGATCAGTGAGAAGAATGTTCCTTACATTGGTGATCAGTGAGAAGAATGTTCCTTACATTGGTGATCAGTGAGAAGAATGTTCCTTACATTGGTGATCAGTGAGAAGAATGTTCCTTACATTGGTGATCAGTGAGAAGAATGTTCCTTACATTGGTGATCAGTGAGAAGAATGTTCCTTACATTGGTGGTCAGTGGGAAGAATGTTCCTTACATTGGTGGTCAGTGGGAAGAATGTTCCTTACATTGGTGATCAGTGAGAAGAATGTTCCTTACATTGGTGATCAGTGAGAAGAATGTTCCTTACATTGGTGATCAGTGAGAAGAATGTTCCTTACATTGGTGATCAGTGAGAAGAATGTTCCTTACATTGGTGATCAGTGGGAAGAATGTTCCTTACATTGGTGATCAGTGAGAAGAATGTTCCTTACATTGGTGATCAGTGAGAAGAATGCCCCTTACATTGGTGGTCAGTGGGAAGAATGTTCCTTACATTGGTGATCAGTGAGAAGAATGAACCTTACATTGGTGATCAGTGAGAAGAATGTTCCTTACATTGGTGATCAGTGGGAAGAATGCCCCTTACATTGGCAACCAATGAGAAGAATGCCCCTTACATTGGTGATCAGTGAGAAGAATGCTCCTTACATTGGTGATCAGTGGGAAGAATGTTCCTTACATTGGTGATCAGTGAGAAGAATGCTCCTTACATTGGTGATCAGTGAGAAGAATGTTCCTTACATTGGTGATCAGTGAGAAGAATGTTCCTTACATTGGTGATCAGTGAGAAGAATGCCCCTTACATTGGTGGTCAGTGGGAAGAATGTTCCTTACATTGGTGATCAGTGAGAAGAATGAACCTTACATTGGTGATCAGTGAGAAGAATGTTCCTTACATTGGTGATCAGTGAGAAGAATGCCCCTTACATTGGTGGTCAGTGGGAAGAATGTTCCTTACATTGGTGATCAGTGAGAAGAATGTTCCTTACATTGGTGGTTAGTGGGAAGAATGTTCCTTACATTGGTGATCAGTGAGAAGAATGTTCCTTACATTGGTGATCAGTGAGAAGAATGCCCCTTACATTGGTGGTCAGTGGGAAGAATGTTCCTTACATTGGTGATCAGTGCGAAGAATGTTCCTTACATTGGTGATCAGTGAAAAGAATGTTCCTTACATTGGTGATCAGTGAGAAGAATGTTCCTTACATTGGTGATCAGTGAGAAGAATGTTCCATATAATGGTGATCAGTGGGAAGAATGTTCCTTACATTGGTGATCAGTGAGAAGAATGTTCCTTACATTGGTGATCAGTGAGAAGAATGTTCCTTACATTGGTGATCAGTGGGAAGAATGCTCCTTACACTGGTGATCAGTGAGAAGAATGTTCCTTACACTGGTGATCAGTGAGAAGAATGTTCTTTACATTGGTGATCAGTGAGAAGAATGTTCCTTACATTGGTGATCAGTGAGAAGAATGTTCCTTACATTGGTGATCAGTGAGAAGAATGTTCCTTACATTGGTGATCAGTGAGAAGAATGCTCCTTACATTGGTGATCAGTGAGAAGAATGCTCCTTACATTGGTGATCAGTGAGAAGAATGGTCCTTACATTGGTGATCAGTGAGAAGAATGTTCCTTACATTGGTGATCAGTGGGAAGAATGTTCCTTACATTGGTGGTCAGTGAGAAGAATGTTCCTTACATTGGTGATCAGTGAGAAGAATGTTCCTTACATTGGTGATCAGTGGGAAGAATGTTCCTTACATTGGTGATCAGTGAGAAGAATGCTCCTTACATTGGTGATCAGTGGGAAGAATGTTCCTTACATTGGTGATCAGTGAGAAGAATGTTCCTTACATTGGTGATCAGTGGGAAGAATGTTCCTTACATTGGTGATCAGTGAGAAGAATGGTCCTTACATTGGTGATCAGTGAGAAGAATGCTCCTTACATTGGTGATCAGTGGGAAGAATGTTCCTTACATTGGTGATCAGTGAGAAGAATGTTCCTTACATTGGTGATCAGTGAGAAGAATGTTCCTTACATTGGTGATCAGTGAGAAGAATGTCCCTTACATTGGTGATCAGTGGGAAGAATGTTCCTTACATTGGTGGTCAGTGGGAAGAATGTTCCTTACATTGGTGATCAGTGAGAAGAATGCCCCTTACATTGGTGATCAGTGAGAAGAATGAACCTTACATTGGTGATCAGTGAGAAGAATGTTCCTTACATTGGTGATCAGTGAGAAGAATGTTCCTTACATTGGTGATCAGTGAGAAGAATGTTCCTTACATTGGTGGTCAGTGGGAAGAATGTTCCTTACATTGGTGATCAGTGAGAAGAATGTTCCTTACATTGGTGATCAGTGAGAAGAATGTTCCTTACATTGGTGATCAGTGAGAAGAATGTTCCTTACATTGGTGATCAGTGAGAAGAATGTTCCTTACATTGGTGATCAGTGGGAAGAATGCTCCTTACATTGGTGATCAGTGAGAAGAATGTTCCTTACATTGGTGATCAGTGAGAAGAATGTTCCTTACATTGGTGGTCAGTGGGAAGAATGTTCCTTACATTGGTGATCAGTGGGAAGAATGCTCCTTACATTGGTGATCAGTGGGAAGAATGCTCCTTACATTGGTGATCAGTGGGAAGAATGCCCCTTACATTGGCAACCAATGAGAAGAATGCCCCTTACATTGGTGATCAGTGAGAAGAATGCTCCTTACATTGGTGATCAGTGGGAAGAATGTTCCTTACATTGGTGATCAGTGAGAAGAATGCTCCTTACATTGGTGATCAGTGAGAAGAATGTTCCTTACATTGGTGATCAGTGAGAAGAATGTTCCTTACATTGGTGATCAGTGAGAAGAATGTTCCTTACATTGGTGATCATTGAGAAGAATGAACCTTACATTGGTGATCAGTGAGAAGAATGTTCCTTACATTGGTGATCAGTGAGAAGAATGCCCCTTACATTGGTGGTCAGTGGGAAGAATGTTCCTTACATTGGTGATCAGTGAGAAGAATGTTCCTTACATTGGTGATCAGTGAGAAGAATGTTCCTTACATTGGTGATCAGTGAGAAGAATGTTCCTTACATTGGTGATCAGTGAGAAGAATGTTCCTTACATTGGTGATCAGTGAGAAGAATGTTCCTTACATTGGTGATCAGTGAGAAGAATGTTCCTTACATTGGTGGTCAGTGGGAAGAATGTTCCTTACATTGGTGGTCAGTGGGAAGAATGTTCCTTACATTGGTGATCAGTGAGAAGAATGTTCCTTACATTGGTGATCAGTGAGAAGAATGTTCCTTACATTGGTGATCAGTGAGAAGAATGTTCCTTACATTGGTGATCAGTGAGAAGAATGTTCCTTACATTGGTGATCAGTGGGAAGAATGTTCCTTACATTGGTGATCAGTGAGAAGAATGTTCCTTACATTGGTGATCAGTGAGAAGAATGCCCCTTACATTGGTGGTCAGTGGGAAGAATGTTCCTTACATTGGTGATCAGTGAGAAGAATGAACCTTACATTGGTGATCAGTGAGAAGAATGTTCCTTACATTGGTGATCAGTGGGAAGAATGTTCCTTACGTTGGTGATCAGTGAGAAGAATGTTCCTTACGTTGGTGATCAGTGAGAAGAATGAACCTTACATTGGTGATCAGTGAGAAGAATGTTCCTTACATTGGTGATCAGTGAGAAGAATGTTCCTTACATTGGTGATCAGTGAGAAGAATGTTCCTTACATTGGTGATCAGTGGGAAGAATGCTCCTTACATTGGTGATCAGTGGGAAGAATGCTCCTTACATTGGTGATCAGTGGGAAGAATGCTCCTTACATTGGTGATCAGTGGGAAGAATGCCCCTTACATTGGCAACCAATGAGAAGAATGCCCCTTACATTGGTGATCAGTGAGAAGAATGCTCCTTACATTGGTGATCAGTGGGAAGAATGTTCCTTACATTGGTGATCAGTGAGAAGAATGCTCCTTACATTGGTGATCAGTGAGAAGAATGTTCCTTACATTGGTGATCAGTGAGAAGAATGTTCCTTACATTGGTGATCAGTGAGAAGAATGCCCCTTACATTGGTGGTCAGTGGGAAGAATGTTCCTTACATTGGTGATCAGTGAGAAGAATGAACCTTACATTGGTGATCAGTGAGAAGAATGTTCCTTACATTGGTGATCAGTGAGAAGAATGCCCCTTACATTGGTGGTCAGTGGGAAGAATGTTCCTTACATTGGTGATCAGTGAGAAGAATGTTCCTTACATTGGTGATCAGTGAGAAGAATGCCCCTTACATTGGTGGTCAGTGGGAAGAATGTTCCTTACATTGGTGATCAGTGAGAAGAATGAACCTTACATTGGTGATCAGTGAGAAGAATGTTCCTTACATTGGTGATCAGTGGGAAGAATGCCCCTTACATTGGCAACCAATGAGAAGAATGCCCCTTACATTGGTGATCAGTGAGAAGAATGCTCCTTACATTGGTGATCAGTGGGAAGAATGTTCCTTACATTGGTGATCAGTGAGAAGAATGCTCCTTACATTGGTGATCAGTGAGAAGAATGTTCCTTACATTGGTGATCAGTGAGAAGAATGTTCCTTACATTGGTGATCAGTGAGAAGAATGCCCCTTACATTGGTGGTCAGTGGGAAGAATGTTCCTTACATTGGTGATCAGTGAGAAGAATGAACCTTACATTGGTGATCAGTGAGAAGAATGTTCCTTACATTGGTGATCAGTGAGAAGAATGCCCCTTACATTGGTGGTCAGTGGGAAGAATGTTCCTTACATTGGTGATCAGTGAGAAGAATGTTCCTTACATTGGTGGTTAGTGGGAAGAATGTTCCTTACATTGGTGATCAGTGAGAAGAATGTTCCTTACATTGGTGATCAGTGAGAAGAATGCCCCTTACATTGGTGGTCAGTGGGAAGAATGTTCCTTACATTGGTGATCAGTGCGAAGAATGTTCCTTACATTGGTGATCAGTGAAAAGAATGTTCCTTACATTGGTGATCAGTGAGAAGAATGTTCCTTACATTGGTGATCAGTGAGAAGAATGTTCCATATAATGGTGATCAGTGGGAAGAATGTTCCTTACATTGGTGATCAGTGAGAAGAATGTTCCTTACATTGGTGATCAGTGAGAAGAATGTTCCTTACATTGGTGATCAGTGGGAAGAATGCTCCTTACACTGGTGATCAGTGAGAAGAATGTTCCTTACACTGGTGATCAGTGAGAAGAATGTTCTTTACATTGGTGATCAGTGAGAAGAATGTTCCTTACATTGGTGATCAGTGAGAAGAATGTTCCTTACATTGGTGATCAGTGAGAAGAATGTTCCTTACATTGGTGATCAGTGAGAAGAATGCTCCTTACATTGGTGATCAGTGAGAAGAATGCTCCTTACATTGGTGATCAGTGAGAAGAATGGTCCTTACATTGGTGATCAGTGAGAAGAATGTTCCTTACATTGGTGATCAGTGGGAAGAATGTTCCTTACATTGGTGGTCAGTGAGAAGAATGTTCCTTACATTGGTGATCAGTGAGAAGAATGTTCCTTACATTGGTGATCAGTGGGAAGAATGTTCCTTACATTGGTGATCAGTGAGAAGAATGCTCCTTACATTGGTGATCAGTGGGAAGAATGTTCCTTACATTGGTGATCAGTGAGAAGAATGTTCCTTACATTGGTGATCAGTGGGAAGAATGTTCCTTACATTGGTGATCAGTGAGAAGAATGGTCCTTACATTGGTGATCAGTGAGAAGAATGCTCCTTACATTGGTGATCAGTGGGAAGAATGTTCCTTACATTGGTGATCAGTGAGAAGAATGTTCCTTACATTGGTGATCAGTGAGAAGAATGTTCCTTACATTGGTGATCAGTGAGAAGAATGTCCCTTACATTGGTGATCAGTGGGAAGAATGTTCCTTACATTGGTGGTCAGTGGGAAGAATGTTCCTTACATTGGTGATCAGTGAGAAGAATGCCCCTTACATTGGTGATCAGTGAGAAGAATGAACCTTACATTGGTGATCAGTGAGAAGAATGTTCCTTACATTGGTGATCAGTGAGAAGAATGTTCCTTACATTGGTGATCAGTGAGAAGAATGTTCCTTACATTGGTGGTCAGTGGGAAGAATGTTCCTTACATTGGTGATCAGTGAGAAGAATGTTCCTTACATTGGTGATCAGTGAGAAGAATGTTCCTTACATTGGTGATCAGTGAGAAGAATGTTCCTTACATTGGTGATCAGTGAGAAGAATGTTCCTTACATTGGTGATCAGTGGGAAGAATGCTCCTTACATTGGTGATCAGTGAGAAGAATGTTCCTTACATTGGTGATCAGTGAGAAGAATGTTCCTTACATTGGTGGTCAGTGGGAAGAATGTTCCTTACATTGGTGATCAGTGGGAAGAATGCTCCTTACATTGGTGATCAGTGGGAAGAATGCTCCTTACATTGGTGATCAGTGGGAAGAATGCCCCTTACATTGGCAACCAATGAGAAGAATGCCCCTTACATTGGTGATCAGTGAGAAGAATGCTCCTTACATTGGTGATCAGTGGGAAGAATGTTCCTTACATTGGTGATCAGTGAGAAGAATGCTCCTTACATTGGTGATCAGTGAGAAGAATGTTCCTTACATTGGTGATCAGTGAGAAGAATGTTCCTTACATTGGTGATCAGTGAGAAGAATGTTCCTTACATTGGTGATCATTGAGAAGAATGAACCTTACATTGGTGATCAGTGAGAAGAATGTTCCTTACATTGGTGATCAGTGAGAAGAATGCCCCTTACATTGGTGGTCAGTGGGAAGAATGTTCCTTACATTGGTGATCAGTGAGAAGAATGTTCCTTACATTGGTGATCAGTGAGAAGAATGTTCCTTACATTGGTGATCAGTGAGAAGAATGTTCCTTACATTGGTGATCAGTGAGAAGAATGTTCCTTACATTGGTGATCAGTGAGAAGAATGTTCCTTACATTGGTGATCAGTGAGAAGAATGTTCCTTACATTGGTGGTCAGTGGGAAGAATGTTCCTTACATTGGTGGTCAGTGGGAAGAATGTTCCTTACATTGGTGATCAGTGAGAAGAATGTTCCTTACATTGGTGATCAGTGAGAAGAATGTTCCTTACATTGGTGATCAGTGAGAAGAATGTTCCTTACATTGGTGATCAGTGAGAAGAATGTTCCTTACATTGGTGATCAGTGGGAAGAATGTTCCTTACATTGGTGATCAGTGAGAAGAATGTTCCTTACATTGGTGATCAGTGAGAAGAATGCCCCTTACATTGGTGGTCAGTGGGAAGAATGTTCCTTACATTGGTGATCAGTGAGAAGAATGAACCTTACATTGGTGATCAGTGAGAAGAATGTTCCTTACATTGGTGATCAGTGGGAAGAATGTTCCTTACGTTGGTGATCAGTGAGAAGAATGTTCCTTACGTTGGTGATCAGTGAGAAGAATGAACCTTACATTGGTGATCAGTGAGAAGAATGTTCCTTACATTGGTGATCAGTGAGAAGAATGTTCCTTACATTGGTGATCAGTGAGAAGAATGTTCCTTACATTGGTGATCAGTGGGAAGAATGCTCCTTACATTGGTGATCAGTGGGAAGAATGCTCCTTACATTGGTGATCAGTGGGAAGAATGCTCCTTACATTGGTGATCAGTGGGAAGAATGCCCCTTACATTGGCAACCAATGAGAAGAATGCCCCTTACATTGGTGATCAGTGAGAAGAATGCTCCTTACATTGGTGATCAGTGGGAAGAATGTTCCTTACATTGGTGATCAGTGAGAAGAATGCTCCTTACATTGGTGATCAGTGAGAAGAATGTTCCTTACATTGGTGATCAGTGAGAAGAATGTTCCTTACATTGGTGATCAGTGAGAAGAATGCCCCTTACATTGGTGGTCAGTGGGAAGAATGTTCCTTACATTGGTGATCAGTGAGAAGAATGAACCTTACATTGGTGATCAGTGAGAAGAATGTTCCTTACATTGGTGATCAGTGAGAAGAATGCCCCTTACATTGGTGGTCAGTGGGAAGAATGTTCCTTACATTGGTGATCAGTGAGAAGAATGTTCCTTACATTGGTGGTCAGTGGGAAGAATGTTCCTTACATTGGTGATCAGTGAGAAGAATGTTCCTTACATTGGTGATCAGTGAGAAGAATGCCCCTTACATTGGTGGTCAGTGGGAAGAATGTTCCTTACATTGGTGATCAGTGCGAAGAATGTTCCTTACATTGGTGATCAGTGAAAAGAATGTTCCTTACATTGGTGATCAGTGAGAAGAATGTTCCTTACATTGGTGATCAGTGAGAAGAATGTTCCATATAATGGTGATCAGTGGGAAGAATGTTCCTTACATTGGTGATCAGTGAGAAGAATGTTCCTTACATTGGTGATCAGTGAGAAGAATGTTCCTTACATTGGTGATCAGTGGGAAGAATGCTCCTTACACTGGTGATCAGTGAGAAGAATGTTCCTTACACTGGTGATCAGTGAGAAGAATGGTCCTTACATTGGTGATCAGTGAGAAGAATGGTCCTTACATTGGTGATCAGTGAGAAGAATGGTCCTTACATTGGTGATCAGTGGGAAGAATGTTCCTTACATTGGTGATCAGTGAGAAGAATGTTCCTTACATTGGTGATCAGTGGGAAGAATGTTCCTTACATTGGTGATCAGTGAGAAGAATGTTGCTTACATTGGTGATCAGTGAGAAGAATGTTCCTTACATTGGTGATCAGTGGGAAGAATGTTCCTTACATTGGTGATCAGTGGGAAGAATGTTCCTTACATTGGTGATCAGTGAGAAGAATGTTCCTTACATTGGTGATCAGTGAGAAGAATGCTCCTTACATTGGTGATCAGTGAGAAGAATGCTCCTTACATTGGTGATCAGTGAGAAGAATGCTCCTTACATTGGTGATCAGTGGGAAGAATGCCCCTTACATTGGTGATCAGTGGGAAGAATGTTCCTTACATTGGTGATCAGTGAGAAGAATGTTCCTTACATTGGTGATCAGTGAGAAGAATGCTCCTTACATTGGTGATCAGTGAGAAGAATGCTCCTTACATTGGTGATCAGTGGGAAGAATGTTCCTTACATTGGTGATCAGTGAGAAGAATGTTCCTTACATTGGTGATCAGTGAGAAGAATGCCCCTTACATTGGTGATCAGTGGGAAGAATGCTCCTTACATTGGTGATCAGTGGGAAGAATGCCCCTTACATTGGTGATCAGTGAGAAGAATGTTCCTTACATTGGTGATCAGTGAGAAGAATGCCCCTTACATTGGTGGTCAGTGGGAAGAATGTTCCTTACATTGGTGATCAGTGGGAAGAATGCTCCTTACATTGGTGATCAGTGGGAAGAATGCCCCTTACATTGGCAACCAATGAGAAGAATGCCCCTTACATTGGTGATCAGTGAGAAGAATGCTCCTTACATTGGTGATCAGTGGGAAGAATGTTCCTTACATTGGTGATCAGTGAGAAGAATGTCCCTTACATTGGTGATCAGTGAGAAGAATGTTCCTTACATTGGTGATCAGTGAGAAGAATGTTCCTTACATTGGTGATCAGTGAGAAGAATGTTCCTTACATTGGTGATCAGTGAGAAGAATGTTCCTTACATTGGTGATCAGTGAGAAGAATGTTCCTTACATTGGTGATCAGTGGGAAGAATGTTCCTTACATTGGTGATCAGTGAGAAGAATGTTCCTTACATTGGTGATCAGTGAGAAGAATGCCCCTTACATTGGTGGTCAGTGGGAAGAATGTTCCTTACATTGGTGATCAGTGAGAAGAATGAACCTTACATTGGTGATCAGTGAGAAGAATGTTCCTTACATTGGTGATCAGTGGGAAGAATGTTCCTTACGTTGGTGATCAGTGAGAAGAATGTTCCTTACATTGGTGATCAGTGAGAAGAATGAACCTTACATTGGTGATCAGTGAGAAGAATGTTCCTTACATTGGTGATCAGTGAGAAGAATGTTCCTTACATTGGTGATCAGTGAGAAGAATGTTCCTTACATTGGTGATCAGTGGGAAGAATGCTCCTTACATTGGTGATCAGTGGGAAGAATGCTCCTTACATTGGTGATCAGTGGGAAGAATGCTCCTTACATTGGTGATCAGTGAGAAGAATGCCCCTTACATTGGTGATCAGTGAGAAGAATGAACCTTACATTGGTGATCAGTGAGAAGAATGTTCCTTACATTGGTGATCAGTGAGAAGAATGTTCCATATAATGGTGATCAGTGGGAAGAATGTTCCTTACATTGGTGATCAGTGAGAAGAATGTTCCTTACATTGGTGATCAGTGAGAAGAATGTTCCTTACATTGGTGATCAGTGGGAAGAATGCTCCTTACACTGGTGATCAGTGAGAAGAATGTTCCTTACACTGGTGATCAGTGAGAAGAATGTTCTTTACATTGGTGATCAGTGAGAAGAATGTTCTTTACATTGGTGATCAGTGAGAAGAATGTTCCTTACATTGGTGATCAGTGAGAAGAATGTTCCTTACATTGGTGATCAGTGAGAAGAATGTTCCTTACATTGGTGATCAGTGAGAAGAATGCTCCTTACATTGGTGATCAGTGAGAAGAATGGTCCTTACATTGGTGATCAGTGAGAAGAATGGTCCTTACATTGGTGATCAGTGAGAAGAATGGTCCTTACATTGGTGATCAGTGAGAAGAATGTTCCTTACATTGGTGATCAGTGGGAAGAATGTTCCTTACATTGGTGATCAGTGAGAAGAATGTTCCTTACATTGGTGATCAGTGGGAAGAATGTTCCTTACATTGGTGATCAGTGAGAAGAATGTTCCTTACATTGGTGATCAGTGAGAAGAATGTTCCTTACATTGGTGATCAGTGAGAAGAATGCTCCTTACATTGGTGATCAGTGAGAAGAATGGTCCTTACATTGGTGATCAGTGAGAAGAATGGTCCTTACATTGGTGATCAGTGAGAAGAATGGTCCTTACATTGGTGATCAGTGAGAAGAATGTTCCTTACATTGGTGATCAGTGGGAAGAATGTTCCTTACATTGGTGATCAGTGAGAAGAATGTTCCTTACATTGGTGATCAGTGGGAAGAATGTTCCTTACATTGGTGATCAGTGAGAAGAATGTTGCTTACATTGGTGATCAGTGAGAAGAATGTTCCTTACATTGGTGATCAGTGGGAAGAATGTTCCTTACATTGGTGATCAGTGGGAAGAATGTTCCTTACATTGGTGATCAGTGAGAAGAATGTTCCTTACATTGGTGATCAGTGAGAAGAATGCTCCTTACATTGGTGATCAGTGAGAAGAATGCTCCTTACATTGGTGATCAGTGAGAAGAATGCTCCTTACATTGGTGATCAGTGGGAAGAATGCCCCTTACATTGGTGATCAGTGGGAAGAATGTTCCTTACATTGGTGATCAGTGAGAAGAATGTTCCTTACATTGGTGATCAGTGAGAAGAATGCTCCTTACATTGGTGATCAGTGAGAAGAATGCTCCTTACATTGGTGATCAGTGGGAAGAATGTTCCTTACATTGGTGATCAGTGAGAAGAATGTTCCTTACATTGGTGATCAGTGAGAAGAATGCCCCTTACATTGGTGATCAGTGGGAAGAATGCTCCTTACATTGGTGATCAGTGGGAAGAATGCCCCTTACATTGGTGATCAGTGAGAAGAATGTTCCTTACATTGGTGATCAGTGAGAAGAATGCCCCTTACATTGGTGGTCAGTGGGAAGAATGTTCCTTACATTGGTGATCAGTGGGAAGAATGCTCCTTACATTGGTGATCAGTGGGAAGAATGCCCCTTACATTGGCAACCAATGAGAAGAATGCCCCTTACATTGGTGATCAGTGAGAAGAATGCTCCTTACATTGGTGATCAGTGGGAAGAATGTTCCTTACATTGGTGATCAGTGAGAAGAATGTCCCTTACATTGGTGATCAGTGAGAAGAATGTTCCTTACATTGGTGATCAGTGAGAAGAATGTTCCTTACATTGGTGATCAGTGAGAAGAATGTTCCTTACATTGGTGATCAGTGAGAAGAATGTTCCTTACATTGGTGATCAGTGAGAAGAATGTTCCTTACATTGGTGATCAGTGAGAAGAATGCCCCTTACATTGGTGGTCAGTGGGAAGAATGTTCCTTACATTGGTGATCAGTGAGAAGAATGAACCTTACATTGGTGATCAGTGAGAAGAATGTTCCTTACATTGGTGATCAGTGAGAAGAATGCCCCTTACATTGGTGGTCAGTGGGAAGAATGTTCCTTACATTGGTGATCAGTGAGAAGAATGAACCTTACATTGGTGATCAGTGAGAAGAATGTTCCTTACATTGGTGATCAGTGAGAAGAATGCCCCTTACATTGGTGGTCAGTGGGAAGAATGTTCCTTACATTGGTGATCAGTGAGAAGAATGCTCCTTACATTGGTGATCAGTGGGAAGAATGCTCCTTACATTGGTGATCAGTGGGAAGAATGTCCCTTACATTGGTGATCAGTGGGAAGAATGTCCCTTACATTGGTGGTCAGTGGGAAGGAGGAGGAGGACACACCCAAGGAGCTCTCTGAGAACCAGCCTTTTTTCAAGCCTGGGCCTTGCCTGCTAGTTTGGCCCAGGAACAATGCCTGATCCTGGGGGAGGCCCAGGGAGGGATCCCCCTGATGACATGGGGCCTAGTGAGGAGGAGGTGGAGGATCTGACTGTGGGTCCAGGCCCTGGTATGGATGCGAGTGTCTTCAGACAGAAGATTGTTGATCGTTTTAGGCAAATTGGAAGGGCTGAAGAGAAACTTCAAGTTTTGAAAACTGAACATAAGAACTTCAGAGCCAAATACTTCCAGGCCTGGAGTAGAAATCGCACAGCCATGAAGCCTGAGTTACAGGAATTAGAGGAAAAAGTAAAGCAGCAAACTTTATTGTTGGAGAAGTTAAAATCCAGAAGTGGAGCATTTAAAGAAAAGTTCGACAATGAGAAGAGATTTGCCAGCCAGTCGTCAGTAAGTCGCATGGATCAGCAGCCTCAGGTTATGGATGACCCGGGTCCATCTGCCTCTGCACCTCTCCCCCCATGTAAGGCCTTGGAATCGCCAGCGGCAACCAGCCAGGGGGTTGAGAGTGAGCATGGCACCCTGACCTTCATCCAGCAGATGGAGTCACCCCTGAGAGCAGACAAGTTTGCCATATCTGATGATCCATCAGAAACCCCTGAGGATGAGAGGAAAAATAAACCAGGGAATGAAGATGGACCTGCACCAAACACCCTGAACATGGATGTTTCTTCTCCTGCGTTTGCTGAGACCAGTAGTTCCTCTACCAAGTTTGCTGCATGTGTTTCACACAGTATGGCTGACACCAGCAAAGAGATTGCCTCACCTGAACTTCCCTGTGTTCCAGCAGAGCTGATTGATGCTGATGGGGGAGGGGATCAGCACATTGCACCATGTGCAGTGGAAGCCATGGAGGTGTCAGACCAGCCTGCTGAAAGTCCTGTCCTGATGGAGGAGAACAGGCCAGCTGAAGATTCCACCAGCACAGCAGTGGGAACTGACACTGTTGGGAAGACTACAGGAACTGTGAATATACCAGCAAGTATTAAGAATGACAGTAATGATAAAACTATGAATGTGGTGGGTGGTGGTGAAGGGGTTAATACTGCTGGGAAAAATAAAAATGACATTGCTCTCCCTGCTCAGCAGAGGAAAGACTCATCGATTGTGCAGACCAAATCTGTACAATCGATATCTGCCAGAAATGTGACAGACGGTTCAAAGCACACAAATGCTTCTTCTGCTGGGAAAAATGTGGGCAGTTATGCGTCTGTTCTGGGGAGTCGCACCAAGGAGGGTGGAGGGAATTTTAGTGGTCACAATTTGGGGGGGCTTGGTGGTGGGATGGTTGGTGGGTACAGGAGGAGGAATGTGGTTCAATTGAAGTGGGAGGGGGAGGGGACCCCACCAGTAAGGGGGAGGGTGGCTGAGTTGGTTCTGGAAATGGGGTTTAAAGCATCAGATATATTTGCTTTGATTTGCCCAGTGGGCAGTTATGAATTTGATTTGTCCTTTGTAAAGCCTGAGGGTTTGGATTTATTTTGGGAGAGGTATAGTAGGTGCAAGGGCCTTCCGCAGTGGAGTGGTTTGGTGTCAAAGGTGATTTCCAGGCAGCCTCTGATAAAGTCGGTGACGATCCTGGTGCGTAACGAATCCATACCAGAGGCTGATTTGATAGTATGGCTACGCCGATATGGTGAGGTCCTCGCTCCACTGCGGAAGGTCCTTGATGAGCATGGGATATGGACAGGGGCCTGGACAGTCTCACTAAAATTGGGGGTGCTTGGAAATGTAGTTCAACACCTTCCCTGTTCAGCTTTTCTGGGGAGAGATAGGCTGACTATTTTTTACCAGGGTCAGCCTAAAGTCTGTAATAAATGTGGTGACAAAGGCCATTTTGCATCTACCTGTACCCGTAAGAAATGCTCACTGTGCCAGGATCTGGACCATTTGGCTAAGGATTGTACTGAAATTCGGTGCAATTTGTGCCAAAAGCTGGGTCATCCTTATAGCCAGTGCCCGGAGGCATTACATAACTTGCCAGGATTGGAGGCTGAGTTGCAGAGACTTGATAAGGAGGATGAGGCCGCTAAAACTGTTATTGCCCCTCCTGTTTCTGTTATATCTGTTCCAGATTCTGTTTCCCCTAGTGATGTGGTCCCTGAGTCTGTCCCTCCTGTGTCTGTTACATCTGTTGTTTTGGATTCTGTTTCACCTAGTAATGTGGTCCCTGAGTCTGTCCCCCATGTGGTGGTCCCTAATGCTACTGTACGTAGATCCTCCAGACTGGCAGAAGCTGCTGGGGGGGCAGGTTTGGCGGATCTTCCCACTCGGCCTCCAGTCCCTGTCCCTCAGCGGCACAAACGTGGTCAGGGGAATGTGGGGGTGCTGGATGGGGGTGGGGCTGATAGAAGGGTGTCCATATCCCATGTCTCACCCTCTGTTGAGGGGGATTCGGATGATGAGGGGTGGGAGAAGTTTAGGAGGAAGAAGAAGAGGAAGACAAGTAAAGTGGTCATTTCTTCCTCAGAGTCGGACCCAGGAGGGGTTCCTCTTGGTAATACCTTTTCAGTTTTGTCGGGTGATGAGATGTCTGATATATCTTTCTCTTTATCATCCATGGATGAGGGGGAGTCACGTAGTCTGAAGAGAGCTGTTTCTGGTGATGAGAGTGTGGCAAAGGTTAAGAAACGACTACCCCAATCATCCTGATGGCAGTTCCCACTCCGATAAAGGTGGCGACCATTAATGTCGCCAGCATTAAATCTGCAAGAGCTCGTGATATTGCCTTATTTTTGCTCAGCGAGTTTGATGCCGAGATTTTATTTTTGCAAGAGACCTGGCTCAATACTTTGGCCGATGTCCATCTAGCAAAAAGGGAGTGGAGATGCGGTCCCTCCTTTTGGTCTCTTGCGGCTGAGCCCTGCAGCGGAGTTGCGGTCCTTTTTAAAACCGATATGGTAACATGCCGGCGGGTAATTGAGGTAGAAATGGGGAGATGCATGGTCTTGGACGTCTCTGTTAGGGGGCAGGACCTGCGGCTGATCAATATCTATGGACCGCAGTCAAAATGGGGCAGGAAATGCCTCCTCACAGAGATCAAGCCCTTCCTTTTTACGTCCCAGCAGGTTGTCTTTGGAGGTGATTTTAACACCATAATTAGGCCTGAAGACAGGAGAGGCTCCATAGACAGGCTGGGTTACGATAGCGTTTTTCTTAGAGATATGGTGAGACAAGCAGGCCTGGTAGATGTGCATATTAAGCACTGCCCTGGCAGCACGGGATTCACATTTCAGAGAGGGAATAGTCAGAGTAGGATAGATAGTTTTTTTTTTAAAGGAGAACTCTGCTTTCTCGGCTCCTGAGTTGAGGGTGGTGGAGTTCTCTGACCACTGTATGCTGTCTGTGACTCTGAATGCCTCAGACACTCCACCCAGGGGAAGGGGTACCTGGAAACTGAATTCGGCTCTCCTGGAAGATGTAGAGGTAAGACAATCCTTTGAGGATTTTTTTCAGGCACAGGTTTCTATTCTGGACTTTTGCAGCAGTAAGTCAGAGTGGTGGGAGCTTGTGAAACAAAGGACAATTGGACTTTTCAAGGCCATAAGTAAGAAGAAGCAGCTTGGTATGTACATTGCCTACCAGCATTTGCGGAGGAAGCTTGATCGTCTTGTCTCGTATAGAGGAGATCCAGGGGAGATCTCTGAGGTGAAGTTTCTTCTTAGGAAGTGTCAATACGACCGGCATGCCTCCTTGGTTCTGGAGAGGGATTATGGAAAATATCACTCGCCTGATCCTTACCAGAACTGTAAGCAAGGCATAGCAGTTAAGACGGTCATAGGCCTGAGGGATAGTACGGGTTCCCTGGTGAAGTCCAGATCAGGGATCCTGGAGATCTTCAGGTCATATTATGCAGACCTTCTGGGAAGAAAGGACCTTTGTCGGGACAGGATGGAAAGCTTTCTGGATTCTACTCCAGGATTGGGAAATGGTACATTGCCTTTGATGGATTTGACAGAACCAATTTCAGTGGATGAGGTAGTTTATGCTATAGAGAAGCTGGCTACCAAAAAATCGCCTGGGCCAGATGGGTTGACAGCTGAATTCTACAAGTGTTTTAAGTCCATTCTGGCTCCCTTTTTAGCAGAGGTTTATAACAGCTGTCTAGAAGAGGGTTCGCTCCCTCCCTCCATGAGGCAATCCGCTGTGATTCTTCTGTCAAAAGGTAAAGACCCCTCAATGATTGAGAACTGGCGCCCCATCAGTCTTCTTAATGTTGATAGAAAGATCCTGGCGAAGATTCTTTTTTGGCGCTTGTCGTCAGTAGCAGGCGATTTGTTGTCCAGTCATCAGCACTGCTCGGTCCAAGGTAGAAGTACCTTTTCAGCGGTTTTAGCTGTCCGGGAGGCTTTGGAACGATGCAGGGCTGCTGGATGGAGAAAGTACTTGCTGGCATTGGATCAGGCGAAGGCTTTTGATAGAGTCAATCACGAGTACCTGTATTTGCTACTTGGTAGATACGGCCTGCAGGGGAGGTTTATAGATTGGCTGAAGACATTATATAGAGGGGCTGAGAGCTTCCCACTGGTTAATGGTTGGGTTGGACGGCCTTTTGAGGTTAGCTCTGGTGTGCGCCAGGGATGTCCTCTGAGCCCCCTGTTATATGTATTCGCAATCGACCCCTTCATAAGAAGGCTAGAGAGTGGATCTTTGTGCGGGGTGCCTTTGGGCATTGCTGGTGTGCCGCCTCTGAAGGTCGTGGCCTATGCCGATGATGTGTCTGTTATTGTCTCTGGGACAGAGGAGGCGCAGGAGGTGGTCTCTATGATAGAGCAGTACACGGAGGCTTCTGGTTCTAAAGTCAACCATGAAAAGAGTGAAGTTTTCTGGATGGGTGAGGAGGGTGAAAGCTTCGAACTTCCGGATGCCTTCCCAGAGCCCCAGCAGGAAATTAAAGTGTTGGGCATCAAATTTGGTCCTGGTGACTATGGTCATCGAAATTGGGAAAGCAGGTTGGTGTGTGCCAATGCCAAAGTAGCAAGCTGGAAGAAATGGAAGCTTTCCTTGAGAGAGAGGGTTGACTTGATCAAAACGTACCTGGTCCCAATCTTTTTGTATGTCAGCTTCGTCTGTATCTTGCCAGCATCTCTCTATGCAAGGGTGTACAGCTGTTTTTTCCAACTGTTATGGGGAAGTAGGCTGAACCTGATCAAACGCAATGTAACTTACCTGTCTAGGCGGGAGGGTGGCCTAGGAATGGTCAACCCAATAGTTTTCTTTTCTCTGCTCTTTTTAAAGTACAATCTTGGTAACATGCTAGCAGAAAACCCGCCGGGATGGGTGGGCATTTTTCAGTCTTGTTTTAGGCCTTTTCTGCGATGCTGGGAAGATGGCGGGCCAGTGAAAAGTCTGAGAGTCCGACATGGCAAGCTCCCGGCTTATGTTGCCCCGTGTCTGAAAATACTTCGGCAGTGGCAGGTGACAGTGGAGGATATCAAGTCCCTCCCCAGGAAGCTTCTGGAGAAGAGGATTTTGAGCTCTGCTTTCAGTGTGTCACTGGCCTTAAGGGATTGCCCAGGCTCTGTAATGAGGGAGGGGTTGCGTTTAATCAATTTAGAAAGAATCCCCTTGAAATTTAGGGATCAAGCCTGGCTCGCTTTCCATGGAAGGCTCTATGTCAGAGGGAACTTGAAGCATCGCCCTGTGGATGATCGGGATTGTCCTAGAGCGGAGTGTGTTGGTCAAGTGGAGTCTATGGACCACTTTTTGCTGCAGTGTCCCTTTAACATAGAGGTGTATAAAAGGGTGGGGAGGGCTCTAGGCATCCCCTTTTTCTATCGCATGAGTTATGCGGAGTGGGTGTACGGGGCATTCCCGACTTGCTGGGATTTTGATTTGGATACACTGTTTTTAGTTAGTATAGTTGTCCGTTACTTCACATGGAATGCACGGTGCCAGATTACCCTGCGGAAAAAAGTCCTCTCTGTTGAGGTGGTGGTGCACGATATTCTGGGTGAGGTTGGGAAAATTCGGGGTCTTGAGAGGGGCAGGGAGCCTCGGGCGGTCTGGAAAAAGGCGTGGAGGAATATCAGACCTGCCTTTGGTGAACTGCCCATCTCTGGGTGAGGTGCTCCTTTTCTTTTTCTGTTTCTTTCACTCCCTTAGCTTTTGTTGGTTAGTATCTTCTTTTTGAAGAAGGGCTGCATGCATAATGGGTGCGGGTTTGTTTCTTGACCTCACAGTTTGGATGTCTGGTGTATTGGTGTGAGTTGTAGTGAGATTATCCCCAATAATGACATGTTCATGATGAGTTTTGTTTTTGCTGTAAAGTCATTTTTTGTTTGAGAGCAGATTTGCTATATTTATTTTCATTTATGTAAATATGTATATATTTATGTATATTATATATAGTGATTTTATGCTTATTGATTGCAAGACTTTTAATAAAGAAAAATTGGGAAGAATGTTCCTTACATTGGTGATCAGTGGGAAGAATGCTCCTTACATTGGTGATCAGTGGGAAGAATGTCCCTTACATTGGTGATCAGTGGGAAGAATGTCCCTTACATTGGTGATCAGTGGGAAGAATGTTCCTTCTATTGGTGATCAGTGGGAAGAAGGTCCCTTACATTGGTGATCAGTGGGAAGAATGTTCCTTACATTGGTGATCAGTGAGAAGAATGCTCCTTACATTGGTGATCAGTGGGAAGAATGCCCCTTACATTGGCAACCAATGAGAAGAATGCCCCTTACATTGGTGATCAGTGAGAAGAATGCTCCTTACATTGGTGATCAGTGAGAAGAATGTTCCTTACATTGGTGATCAGTGAGAAGAATGTTCCTTACATTGGTGATCAGTGAGAAGAATGTTCCTTACATTGGTGATCAGTGAGAAGAATGTTCCTTACATTGGTGATCAGTGAGAAGAATGTTCCTTACATTGGTGATCAGTGGGAAGAATGCTCCTTACATTGGTGATCAGTGGGAAGAATGCCCCTTACATTGGTGATCAGTGAGAAGAATGTTCCTTACATTGGTGATCAGTGAGAAGAATGCCCCTTACATTGGTGGTCAGTGGGAAGAATGTTCCTTACATTGGTGATCAGTGGGAAGAATGCTCCATACATTGGTGATCAGTGGGAAGAATGCTCCTTACATTGGTGATCAGTGGGAAGAATGCCCCTTACATTGGCAACCAATGAGAAGAATGCCCCTTACATTGGTGATCAGTGAGAAGAATGCTCCTTACATTGGTGATCAGTGGGAAGAATGTTCCTTACATTGGTGATCAGTGAGAAGAATGTCCCTTACATTGGTGATCAGTGAGAAGAATGTTCCTTACATTGGTGATCAGTGAGAAGAATGTTCCTTACATTGGTGATCAGTGAGAAGAATGCCCCTTACATTGGTGATCAGTGAGAAGAATGTTCCTTACATTGGTGATCAGTGAGAAGAATGTTCCTTACATTGGTGATCAGTGAGAAGAATGCCCCTTACATTGGTGGTCAGTGGGAAGAATGTTCCTTACATTGGTGATCAGTGAGAAGAATGAACCTTACATTGGTGATCAGTGAGAAGAATGTTCCTTACATTGGTGATCAGTGAGAAGAATGCCCCTTACATTGGTGGTCAGTGGGAAGAATGTTCCTTACATTGGTGATCAGTGAGAAGAATGAACCTTACATTGGTGATCAGTGAGAAGAATGTTCCTTACATTGGTGATCAGTGAGAAGAATGTTCCTTACATTGGTGATCAGTGAGAAGAATGTTCCTTACATTGGTGGTCAGTGGGAAGAATGTTCCTTACATTGGTGGTCAGTGGGAAGAATGTCCCTTACATTGGTGGTCAGTGGGAAGAATGTTCCTTACATTGGTGATCAGTGAGAAGAATGTTCCTTACATTGGTGATCAGTGAGAAGAATGTTCCTTACATTGGTGATCAGTGAGAAGAATGTTCCTTACATTGGTGATCAGTGAGAAGAATGTTCCTTACATTGGTGATCAGTGAGAAGAATGCTCCTTACATTGGTGATCAGTGAGAAGAATGTTCCTTACATTGGTGATCAGTGGGAAGAATGTTCCTTACATTGGTGATCAGTGGGAAGAATGTCCCTTACATTGGTGATCAGTGGGAAGAATGTCCCTTACATTGGTGATCAGTGGGAAGAATGTCCCTTACATTGGTGATCAGTGGGAAGAATGTTCCTTCTATTGGTGATCAGTGGGAAGAAGGTCCCTTACATTGGTGATCAGTGGGAAGAATGTTCCTTACATTGGTGATCAGTGAGAAGAATGTTCCTTACATTGGTGATCAGTGAGAAGAATGTCCCTTACATTGGTGATCAGTGGGAAGAATGTTCCTTACATTGGTGATCAGTGGGAAGAATGCTCCTTACATTGGTGATCAGTGAGAAGAATGTTCCTTACATTGGTGATCAGTGAGAAGAATGTCCCTTACATTGGTGATCAGTGGGAAGAATGTTCCTTACATTGGTGATCAGTGGGAAGAATGTTCCTTACATTGGTGATCAGTGAGAAGAATGTTCCTTACATTGGTGATCAGTGAGAAGAATGTCCCTTACATTGGTGATCAGTGGGAAGAATGTTCCTTACATTGGTGATCAGTGGGAAGAATGCTCCTTACATTGGTGATCAGTGGGAAGAATGCCCCTTACATTGGCAACCAATGAGAAGAATGCCCCTTACATTGGTGATCAGTGAGAAGAATGCTTCTTACATTGGTGATCAGTGGGAAGAATGTTCCTTACATTGGTGATCAGTGAGAAGAATGCTCCTTACATTGGTGATCAGTGAGAAGAATGTTCCTTACATTGGTGATCAGTGAGAAGAATGTTCCTTACATTGGTGATCAGTGAGAAGAATGAACCTTACATTGGTGATCAGTGAGAAGAATGTTCCTTCTATTGGTGATCAGTGGGAAGAAGGTCCCTTACATTGGTGATCAGTGGGAAGAATGTTCCTTACATTGGTGATCAGTGAGAAGAATGCTCCTTACATTGGTGATCAGTGAGAAGAATGTTCCTTACATTGGTGATCAGTGAGAAGAATGTTCCTTACATTGGTGATCAGTGAGAAGAATGTTCCTTACATTGGCAACCAATGAGAAGAATGCCCCTTACATTGGTGATCAGTGAGAAGAATGCTCCTTACATTGGTGATCAGTGGGAAGAATGTTCCTTACATTGGTGATCAGTGAGAAGAATGTCCCTTACATTGGTGATCAGTGAGAAGAATGTTCCTTACATTGGTGATCAGTGAGAAGAATGCTCCTTACATTGGTGATCAGTGGGAAGAATGCTCCTTACATTGGTGATCAGTGAGAAGAATGTTCCTTACATTGGTGATCAGTGAGAAGAATGCCCCTTACATTGGTGATCAGTGAGAAGAATGTTCCTTACATTGGTGATCAGTGAGAAGAATGTTCCTTACATTGGTGATCAGTGAGAAGAATGCCCCTTACATTGGTGGTCAGTGGGAAGAATGTTCCTTACATTGGTGATCAGTGAGAAGAATGAACCTTACATTGGTGATCAGTGAGAAGAATGAACCTTACATTGGTGATCAGTGAGAAGAATGTTCCTTACATTGGTGATCAGTGAGAAGAATGCCCCTTACATTGGTGGTCAGTGGGAAGAATGTTCCTTACTTTGGTGATCAGTGAGAAGAATGAACCTTACATTGGTGATCAGTGAGAAGAATGTTCCTTACATTGGTGATCAGTGGGAAGAATGTTCCTTACATTGGTGATCAGTGAGAAGAATGCTCCTTACATTGGTGATCAGTGGGAAGAATGTTCCTTACATTGGTGATCAGTGGGAAGAATGCTCCTTACATTGGTGATCAGTGAGAAGAATGTTCCTTACATTGGTGATCAGTGAGAAGAATGTTCCTTACATTGGTGATCAGTGAGAAGAATGCCCCTTACATTGGTGATCAGTGAGAAGAATGAACCTTACATTGGTGATCAGTGAGAAGAATGTTCCTTACATTGGTGATCAGTGAGAAGAATGCCCCTTACATTGGTGGTCAGTGAGAAGAATGTTCCTTACATTGGTGATCAGTGAGAAGAATGTTCCTTACATTGGTGATCAGTGAGAAGAATGTTCCTTACATTGGTGGTCAGTGGGAAGAATGTTCCTTACATTGGTGATCAGTGAGAAGAATGTTCCTTACATTGGTGATCAGTGAGAAGAATGTTCCTTACATTGGTGATCAGTGAGAAGAATGTTCCTTACATTGGTGGTCAGTGGGAAGAATGTTCCTTACATTGGTGATCAGTGGGAAGAATGTTCCTTACATTGGTGATCAGTGAGAAGAATGTTCCTTACATTGGTGATCAGTGGGAAGAATGCTCCTTACATTGGTGATCAGTGGGAAGAATGCTCCTTACATTGGTGATCAGTGGGAAGAATGCCCCTTACATTGGCAACCAATGAGAAGAATGCCCCTTACATTGGTGATCAGTGAGAAGAATGCTCCTTACATTGGTGATCAGTGGGAAGAATGTTCCTTACATTGGTGATCAGTGAGAAGAATGTTCCTTACATTGGTGATCAGTGAGAAGAATGTTCCTTACATTGGTGATCAGTGAGAAGAATGTTCCTTACATTGGTGATCATTGAGAAGAATGAACCTTACATTGGTGATCAGTGAGAAGAATGTTCCTTACATTGGTGATCAGTGAGAAGAATGCCCCTTACATTGGTGGTCAGTGGGAAGAATGTTCCTTACATTGGTGATCAGTGAGAAGAATGCTCCTTACATTGGTGATCAGTGAGAAGAATGTTCCTTACATTGGTGATCAGTGAGAAGAATGCCCCTTACATTGGTGGTCAGTGGGAAGAATGTTCCTTACATTGGTGATCAGTGAGAAGAATGTTCCTTACATTGGTGATCAGTGAGAAGAATGTTCCTTACATTGGTGATCAGTGAGAAGAATGTTCCTTACATTGGTGATCAGTGAGAAGAATGTTCCTTACATTGGTGATCAGTGAGAAGAATGTTCCTTACATTGGTGATCAGTGAGAAGAATGTTCCTTACATTGGTGGTCAGTGGGAAGAATGTTCCTTACATTGGTGGTCAGTGGGAAGAATGTTCCTTACATTGGTGATCAGTGAGAAGAATGTTCCTTACATTGGTGATCAGTGAGAAGAATGTTCCTTACATTGGTGATCAGTGGGAAGAATGTTCCTTACATTGGTGATCAGTGAGAAGAATGTTCCTTACATTGGTGATCAGTGAGAAGAATGTTCCTTACATTGGTGATCAGTGAGAAGAATGTTCCTTACATTGGTGATCAGTGGGAAGAATGTTCCTTACATTGGTGATCAGTGAGAAGAATGTTCCTTACATTGGTGGTCAGTGGGAAGAATGTTCCTTACATTGGTGATCAGTGAGAAGAATGAACCTTACATTGGTGGTCAGTGGGAAGAATGTTCCTTACATTGGTGATCAGTGAGAAGAATGAACCTTACATTGGTGATCAGTGAGAAGAATGTTCCTTACATTGGTGATCAGTGGGAAGAATGCTCCTTACATTGGTGATCAGTGGGAAGAATGCCCCTTACATTGGTGATCAGTGAGAAGAATGTTCCTTACATTGGTGATCAGTGAGAAGAATGCCCCTTACATTGGTGGTCAGTGGGAAGAATGTTCCTTACATTGGTGATCAGTGGGAAGAATGCTCCTTACATTGGTGATCAGTGGGAAGAATGCTCCTTACATTGGTGATCAGTGGGAAGAATGTCCCTTACATTGGTGATCAGTGAGAAGAATGCTCCTTAGATTGGTGATCAGTGAGAAGAATGTTCCTTACATTGGTGATCAGTGAGAAGAATGTTCCTTACATTGGTGATCAGTGAGAAGAATGTTCCTTACATTGGTGATCAGTGAGAAGAATGAACCTTACATTGGTGATCAGTGAGAAGAATGTTCCTTACATTGGTGATCAGTGAGAAGAATGCCCCTTACATTGGTGGTCAGTGGGAAGAATGTTCCTTACATTGGTGATCAGTGAGAAGAATGCTCCTTACATTGGTGATCAGTGAGAAGAATGTTCCTTACATTGGTGATCAGTGAGAAGAATGTTCCTTACATTGGTGATCAGTGAGAAGAATGTTCCTTACATTGGTGATCAGTGAGAAGAATGTTCCTTACATTGGTGATCAGTGAGAAGAATGTTCCTTACATTGGTGATCAGTGGGAAGAATGTTCCTTACATTGGTGATCAGTGAGAAGAATGTTCCTTACATTGGTGATCAGTGAGAAGAATGTTCCTTACATTGGTGATCAGTGAGAAGAATGTTCCTTACATTGGTGGTCAGTGGGAAGAATGTTCCTTACATTGGTGATCAGTGAGAAGAATGTTCCTTACATTGGTGATCAGTGAGAAGAATGTTCCTTACATTGGTGATCAGTGAGAAGAATGTTCCTTACATTGGTGGTCAGTGGGAAGAATGTTCCTTACATTGGTGATCAGTGAGAAGAATGTTCCTTACATTGGTGATCAGTGAGAAGAATGTTCCTTACATTGGTGATCAGTGGGAAGAATGTTCCTTACATTGGTGATCAGTGAGAAGAATGTTCCTTACATTGGTGATCAGTGAGAAGAATGCCCCTTACATTGGTGGTCAGTGGGAAGAATGTTCCTTACATTGGTGATCAGTGGGAAGAATGCTCCTTACATTGGTGATCAGTGGGAAGAATGCTCCTTACATTGGTGATCAGTGGGAAGAATGCCCCTTACATTGGCAACCAATGAGAAGAATGCCCCTTACATTGGTGATCAGTGAGAAGAATGCTCCTTACATTGGTGATCAGTGGGAAGAATGTTCCTTACATTGGTGATCAGTGAGAAGAATGTTCCTTACATTGGTGATTAGTGAGAAGAATGTTCCTTACATTGGTGATCAGTGAGAAGAATGTTCCTTACATTGGTGATCATTGAGAAGAATGAACCTTACATTGGTGATCAGTGAGAAGAATGTTCCTTACATTGGTGATCAGTGAGAAGAATGTTCCTTACATTGGTGATCATTGAGAAGAATGAACCTTACATTGGTGATCAGTGAGAAGAATGTTCCTTACATTGGTGATCAGTGAGAAGAATGCCCCTTACATTGGTGGTCAGTGGGAAGAATGTTCCTTACATTGGTGATCAGTGAGAAGAATGCTCCTTACATTGGTGATCAGTGAGAAGAATGTTCCTTACATTGGTGATCAGTGAGAAGAATGCCCCTTACATTGGTGGTCAGTGGGAAGAATGTTCCTTACATTGGTGATCAGTGAGAAGAATGTTCCTTACATTGGTGATCAGTGAGAAGAATGTTCCTTACATTGGTGATCAGTGAGAAGAATGTTCCTTACATTGGTGATCAGTGAGAAGAATGTTCCTTACATTGGTGATCAGTGAGAAGAATGTTCCTTACATTGGTGATCAGTGAGAAGAATGTTCCTTACATTGGTGGTCAGTGGGAAGAATGTTCCTTACATTGGTGGTCAGTGGGAAGAATGTTCCTTACATTGGTGATCAGTGAGAAGAATGTTCCTTACATTGGTGATCAGTGAGAAGAATGTTCCTTACATTGGTGATCAGTGGGAAGAATGTTCCTTACATTGGTGATCAGTGAGAAGAATGTTCCTTACATTGGTGATCAGTGAGAAGAATGTTCCTTACATTGGTGATCAGTGAGAAGAATGCCCCTTACATTGGTGGTCAGTGGGAAGAATGTTCCTTACATTGGTGATCAGTGAGAAGAATGTTCCTTACATTGGTGATCAGTGGGAAGAATGTTCCTTACATTGGTGATCAGTGAGAAGAATGTTCCTTACATTGGTGATCAGTGAGAAGAATGCCCCTTACATTGGTGGTCAGTGGGAAGAATGTTCCTTACATTGGTGATCAGTGAGAAGAATGAACCTTACATTGGTGATCAGTGAGAAGAATGTTCCTTACATTGGTGATCAGTGGGAAGAATGCTCCTTACATTGGTGATCAGTGGGAAGAATGCCCCTTACATTGGTGATCAGTGAGAAGAATGTTCCTTACATTGGTGATCAGTGAGAAGAATGCCCCTTACATTGGTGGTCAGTGGGAAGAATGTTCCTTACATTGGTGATCAGTGGGAAGAATGCTCCTTACATTGGTGATCAGTGGGAAGAATGTTCCTTACATTGGTGATCAGTGAGAAGAATGCTCCTTACATTGGTGATCAGTGGGAAGAATGTCCCTTACATTGGTGATCAGTGAGAAGAATGCTCCTTAGATTGGTGATCAGTGAGAAGAATGTTCCTTACATTGGTGATCAGTGAGAAGAATGTTCCTTACATTGGTGATCAGTGAGAAGAATGTTCCTTACATTGGTGATCAGTGAGAAGAATGAACCTTACATTGGTGATCAGTGAGAAGAATGTTCCTTACATTGGTGATCAGTGAGAAGAATGTTCCTTACATTGGTGATCAGTGAGAAGAATGTTCCTTACATTGGTGATCAGTGAGAAGAATGTCCCTTACATTGGTGATCAGTGAGAAGAATGTTCCTTACATTGGTGATCAGTGAGAAGAATGTTCCTTACATTGGTGATCAGTAGAAGAATGTTCCTTACATTGGTGATCAGTGGGAAGAATGTTCCTTACATTGGTGATCAGTGAGAAGAATGCTCCTTAGATTGGTGATCAGTGAGAAGAATGTTCCTTACATTGGTGATCAGTGAGAAGAATGTTCCTTACATTGGTGATCAGTGAGAAGAATGTTCCTTACATTGGTGATCAGTGAGAAGAATGTTCCTTACATTGGTGATCAGTGAGAAGAATGTTCCTTACATTGGTGGTCAGTGGGAAGAATGTTCCTTACATTGGTGATCAGTGAGAAGAATGTTCCTTACATTGGTGATCAGTGAGAAGAATGTTCCTTACATTGGTGATCAGTGAGAAGAATGTCCCTTACATTGGTGATCAGTGAGAAGAATGTTCCTTACATTGGTGATCAGTGAGAAGAATGTCCCTTACATTGGTGATCAGTGAGAAGAATGTTCCTTACATTGGTGATCAGTGAGAAGAATGTTCCTTACATTGGTGATCAGTGAGAAGAATGTTCCTTACATTGGTGATCAGTGAGAAGAATGTTCCTTACATTGGTGATCAGTGAGAAGAATGTTCCTTACATTGGTGGTCAGTGGGAAGAATGCTCCTTACATTGGTGATCAGTGAGAAGAATGTTCCTTACATTGGTGATCAGTGAGAAGAATGTTCCTTACATTGGTGATCAGTGAGAAGAATGTTCCTTACATTGGTGATCAGTGAGAAGAATGTTCCTTACATTGGTGATCAGTGGGAAGAATGTTCCTTACATTGGTAATCAGTGAGAAGAATGTTCCTTACATTGGTGATCAGTGAGAAGAATGCTCCTTACATTGGTGATCAGTGGGAAGAATGTCCCTTACATTGGTGATCAGTGAGAAGAATGTTCCTTACATTGGTGATCAGTGGGAAGAATGTTCCTTACATTGGTGATCAGTGAGAAGAATGTTCCTTACATTGGTGATCAGTGAGAAGAATGTTCCTTACATTGGTGATCAGTGAGAAGAATGCTCCTTACATTGGTGATCAGTGAGAAGAATGTTCCTTACATTGGTGATCAGTGAGAAGAATGTTCCTTACATTGGTGATCAGTGAGAAGAATGTTCCTTACATTGGTGATCAGTGAGAAGAATGCTCCTTACATTGGTGATCAGTGAGAAGAATGCTCCTTACATTGGTGATCAGTGAGAAGAATGTTCCTTACATTGGTGATCAGTGAGAAGAATGTTCCTTACATTGGAGGTCAGTGAGAAGAATGTTCCTTACATTGGTGATCAGTGGGAAGAATTAAAAAAAAAAAAAAACAACAAAAAAAAACGAGCCTTTACAATCACTTTTATTTTGGAAAGGTACCGTTGTTGCACTTTCTTTAATGTAATTCTGTGACGAACGCATGTAGTGTGGGCAGTGCAAAATGTAGGTGGGGATTTGTATGGGTGTGGCTTGAGTGTGGGTGGGAACACATGAGCGGGGACAGGGGGCCCCAGGATCTCCTATTGCCCGGGGGCCCCATGAGTTGTCAGTCCGCCCCTGTGTTGGTCTCAGACTTCCGTGGTTTTTCTTTATATTTTTGGGCTTTAATATATATTGTTTTTTACCAACATATGCCCGGACTGCTGCTTATATTCATTATTTATTTTTAGTTGGGTATTTTAATATTCTCATTCACCTCGGTGATTTCTCCTCTAAGTTAATATTCTTTCACCAGTTTGCACATATTTAATGTATTGTATATTTTGCACAGGATATGATCACACCATATCTATAAGAATGTTTGTATTGTGAATTTTCTCACCGAAATTCCTATTTTATTTTTATTTTTATTTGTAGCCTTTATTTCAGGTTTTGACACTGATTTTTACATTTTTCATTCTATTTAGGTTTTATAGCGCTACACCTTCACATTAAACATTTATCGCTTGGGTCTATAGCTGTGTTGGCTGCTGTTTTATCTACACCATACGCAGCGCTGTATTTTCTTTTTCCATATGTTAAAAAACACCTGAAGGACTCCAAGATGGTGAGAAATAAGATTCTCTGGTCTGATGAGACCAAGATAGAACTTTTTGGCCTTAATTCTAAGCGGTATGTGTGGAGAAAACCAGGCACTGCTCATCACCTGTCCAATACAGTCCCAACAGTGAAGCATGGTGGTGGCAGCATCATGCTGTGGGGGTGTTTTTCAGCTGCAGGGACAGGACGACTGGTTGCAATCGAGGGAAAGATGAATGCGGCCAAGTACAGGGATATCCTGGATGAAAACCTTCTCCAGAGTGCTCAGGACCTCAGACTGGGCCGAAGGTTTACCTTCCAACAAGACAATGACCCTAAGCACACAGCTAAAAAACCGAAGGAGTGGCTTCACAACAATTCTGTGACTGTTCTTGAATGGCCCAGCCAGAGCCCTGACTTAAACCCAATTGAGCATCTCTGGAGAGACCTAAAAATGGCCGTCCACCAACGTTTACCATCCCCCCTGACAGAACTGGAGAGGATCTGCAAGGAGGAATGGCAGAGGATCCCCAAATCCAGGTGTGAAAAACTTGTTGCATCTTTCCCAAAAAGACTCATGGCTGTATTAGATCAAAAGGGGGCTTCTACTAAATACTGAGCAAAGGGTCTGAATACTTAGGACCATGTGATATTTCAGTTTTTCTTTTTTAATAAATCTGCAAAAATGTCAACAATTCTGTGTTTTTCTGTCATTATGGGGTGCTGTGTGTACAATATGGGGTGCTGTGTGTACAATATGGGGTGATGTGTGTACAATATGAGGTGCTGTGTGTACAATATGGGGGGCTGTGTGTACAATATGGGGTGATGTGTGTACAATATGAGGTGCTGTGTGTACAATATGAGGTGCTGTGTGTACAATAAGGGGTGCTGTGTGTACAATATGGGGTGCTGTGTGTACAATATGGGGTGCTGTGTGTACAATATGGGGGGCTGTGTGTACAATATGAGGTGCTGTGTGTACAATATGGGGTGCTGTGTGTACAATATGGGGTGCTGTGTGTACAATAAGGGGTGCTGTGTGTACAATATGGGGGGCTGTGTGTACAATATGGGGTGCTGTGTGTACAATATGAGGTGCTGTGTGTACAATATGGGGGGCTGTGTGTACAATATGGGGGGCTGTGTGTACAATATGGGGTGCTGTGTGTACAATATGGGGTGCTGTGTGTACAATATGGGGTGCTGTGTGTACAATATGAGGTGCTGTGTGTACAATATGGGGTGCTGTGTGTACAATATGGGGTGATGTGTGTACAATATGGGGGGCTGTGTGTACAATATGAGGTGCTGTGTGTACAATATGAGGTGCTGTGTGTACAATATGGGGGGCTGTGTGTACAATATGGGGTGCTGTGTGTACAATATGAGGTGCTGTGTGTACAATATGGGGGGCTGTGTGTACAATATGGGGGGCTGTGTGTATAATATGGGGTGCTGTGTGTACAATATGAGGTGCTGTGTGTACAATATGGGGTGCTGTGTGTATAATATGGGGTGCTGTGTGTACAATATGAGGTGCTGTGTGTACAATATGGGGGGCTGTGTGTACAATATGGAGTGCTGTGTTTACAATATGGGGTGCTGTGTGTACAATATGGGGTGCTGTGTACAATATGGGGTGCTGTGTGTACAATATGAGGTGCTGTGTGTACAATATGGGGTGCTGTGTGTATAATATGGGGTGCTGTGTGTACAATATGAGGTGCTGTGTGTACAATATGGGGGGCTGTGTGTACAATATGGAGTGCTGTGTTTACAATATGGGGTGCTGTGTGTACAATATGGGGTGCTGTGTGTACAATATGGGGGGCTGTGTGTACAATATGGGGGGCTGTGTGTACAATATGGGGGGCTGTGTGTACAATATGGGGTGCTGTGTATACAATATGGGGTGCTGTGTGTACAATATGGGGGGCTGTATGTACAATATGGGGGGCTGTGTGTACAATATGGGGGGCTGTGTGTACAATATGGGGGGCTGTATGTACAATATGGGGGGCTGTGTGAACAATATGGGGGGCTGTATGTACAATATGGGGGGCTGTGTGTACAATATGGGGGGCTGTGTGTACAATATGGGGGGCTGTGTGTACAATATGGGGGGATGTGTACAATATGGGGTGCTGTGTGTACAATATGGGGGGCTGTGTGTATAATATGGGGTGATGTGTGTACAATATGGGGGGCTGTGTGTACAATATGGGGTGCTGTGTGTACAATATGGGGGGCTGTGTGTACAATATGGGGGTCTGTGTGTACAATATGGGGTGCTGTGTGTACAATATGGGGTGCTGTGTGTACAATATGGGGGGCTGTGTGTACAATATGGGGGGCTGTGTGTACAATATGGGGTGCTGTGTGTACAATATGGGGTGCTGTGTACAATATGGGGGGCTGTGTGTACAATATGGGGGGCTGTGTGTACAATATGGGGTG
The DNA here is from genome assembly GCF_042186555.1 of Aquarana catesbeiana. Classification (NCBI taxonomy): domain Eukaryota; kingdom Metazoa; phylum Chordata; class Amphibia; order Anura; family Ranidae; genus Aquarana; species Aquarana catesbeiana. Next base: position 314,862,332 of record NC_133332.1, on the reverse strand, counting down.
CTGTGTGTACAATATGGGGTGCTGTGTGTACAATATGGGGTGCTGTGTGTACAATATGGGGTGCTGTATGTACAATATGGGGTACTGTGTACAATATGGGGGGCTGTGTGTACAATATGGGGTGCTGTGTGTACAATATGGGGGGCTGTGTGAACAATATGGGGTGCTGTGTGTACAATATGGGGTGCTGTGTGTACAATATGGGGTGCTGTGTGTACAATATGGGGGGCTGTGTGTACAATATGGGGTGCTGTGTGTACAATATGGGGTGCTGTGTGTATAATATGGGGGGCTGTGTGAACAATATGGGGTGCTGTGTGTACAATATGGGGTGCTGTGTGTACAATATGGGGTGCTGTGTGTACAATATGGGGGGCTGTGTGTACAATATGGGGTGCTGTGTGTACAATATGGGGGGCTGTGTGTACAATATGGGGTGCTGTGTGTACAATATGGGGTGCTGTGTGTACAATATGGGGTGCTGTGTGTACAATATGGGGGGCTGTGTGTACAATATGAGGTGCTGTGTGTACAATATGGGGTGCTGTGTGTACAATATGGAGTGCTGTGTGAACAATATGGGGTGCTGTGTGTACAATATGGGGTGCTGTGTGTACAATATGGGGTGCTGTGTGTACAATATGAGGTGCTGTGTGTATAATATGGGGTGCTCTGTGTACAATATGAGGTGCTGTGTGTACAATATGGGGGGCTGTGTGTACAATATGGGGGGCTGTGTGTACAATATGGGGTGCTGTGTGTACAATATGGGGTGTTGTGTGTACAATATGGGGGTGCTGTGTGTACAATATGGGGTGATGTGTGTACAATATGGGGTGCTGTGTGTACAATATGGGGTGCTGTGTGTACAAAATGGGGGGCTGTGTGTACAATATGGGGGTGCTGTGTGTACAATATGGGGTGATGTGTGTACAATATGGGGTGATGTGTGTACAATATGGGGGTGCTGTGTGTACAATATGGGGTGATGTGTGTACAATATGGGGTGCTGTGTGTACAATATGGAGTGCTGTGTGTACAATATGAGGTGCTGTGTGTACAATATGGGGTGCTGTGTGTACAATATGGGGTGCTGTGTGTACAATATGGGGTGCTGTGTGTACAATATGGGGTGCTGTGTGTACAATATGGGGGGCTGTGTGTACAATATGAGGTGCTGTGTGTACAATATGGGGGTGCTGTGTGTACAATATGGGGTGATGTGTGTACAATATGGGGTGCTGTGTGTACAATATGGGGTGCTGTGTACAATATGGGGTGCTGTGTGTACAATATGGGGGGCTGTGTGTACATTAATGAGGAAAAAAATGAACTTAAATGATTTTAGCAAATGGCTACAATATAATAAAGAGTGAAAAATTTAAGGGGGTCTGAATACTTTCTGTCCCCACTGTAGTTTATTATAGAGGTGAGGGAGAAGTTCAGTACAGAAGTGGGGGAGGGGGTCTCTCTATCTCCAGCACTCCACATCCGGGGATTCCTCCTCCCGGGCCCGGTGTCCTGCGGAGAAAGTTCCCGCCGGCGGATAAGGAACCCCCCTGTACTGCGCAGGCGCAGCGCTTGCGCAGTACGAGCCGCCGAAAATAGCTGAACAGGTGAGAGTCGGCTGTACACGGCGCCTGTAACAGGGCCCCTCGCCGGCTCGCTCCGCTCGGCATAGCTTTATTCAGACTCTATCTCCACTTGGATGGCGGGGCGTGACCCTGGACTCAGTGCGCAGGCGCCGTGTAGAGCTGACGATCAGCTGTTCAACTTCGGAGTCTTTCGGCGGCTCCGTAGTCGTTCGTACTGCGCAAGCGCAGTGCATGCGCAGTACAGGGGGGGGTCCTTATCCGCCGGGGGGGAACTTTCTCGGCAGGACAGCGGCTGTACTGTGCGGTAATGCTGGGACCTGTAGCTCCTCCCCCTCCGCTCCTGATTGGTCACTCCTCCTACCTGAGCCATCAGGCTCTCCAATCACAGCCGCCTCCTGTTCTGGTCACACCACTTCCTGGTTGCCATGGGGATGTCACATGACAGGATGTGAAGTCTCCTCCCCCTCACTGCCCCCCCCCCCCCCCCCCCCCCCCGGCGGCCATCTTTGATAATGGCCGGTGCCAGTCTGAGCTTCTCTCTCCTCATGATCTATAGCAGTGATGTTGAACCTTGGCACCCCAGATGTTTTGGAACTACATTTCCCATGATGCTCATGCACTCTGCAGTGTAGTTGAGCATCATGGGAAATGTAGTTCCAACACATCTGTGGTGCCAAGGTTCACCATCACTGATCTATAGTAACATATCTACACAACATTAACACAGATCTCTATGGGGAGAGCGGGGCATGCTGGGAGATGTAGTCCTCCATACACAGAGCCCCCTGCTGGCCGAACTGGGGATGGAGGGGGACAGGGGAGGACAACCTGCTGGGGGGGGGTATGGTGTCTTCTTTTGTCCCCCCTTTACCGCTCTACAGAAGTGTCCTCCTCTGCCCCCCCCTTCACCCCCCACCTCTGTTTAACCGCTTCAGCCCCAGGAGATTTTACCCCCCTTCCTGACCAGGCCATTTTTTGCGATATGGCACTGCGTCGCTTTAACTGACAACTGTGCGGTCGTGCGATGCTGCACACAAAATGTATGTCCTTTTTTCCCCCACAAGTAGAGCTTTATTTTGGTGGTATTTGATCACCTCGGCGGTTTTTATTTTTTGCGCTATAAACAAAAAAAGAGTGACCATTTTGGAAAAAAAAAAACAATATTTTTTACTTTCTGCTATAAAACCAATTAAAAAAAAACAAATTTCTTCATCAATTTAGGCCAATATGGGTTCTGTTTCATAATTTTGGTCACAAAAATCCCAATAGGCGTAAGTGGATTGTTCTGCGCAAAAGTTATCGAGTCTACAAACTATGAGATTTAATAAAATTTTTTTTAGTAGTAACAGCGGCGATCAGTGACTTATAGCGGGACTGTGATATTGCGGTGGACAAATTGAACACCAACTGACACTTTTTGGGGACCAGTGATACTAATACAGTGATTAGGGTTAAAAATATGCACTGTCACTGTACTAATGACACTGGCTGGGAAGGGGTTAACATCAAGGGGCGATGTTTATAGTTTATAGTACCTAGACCATAGTACCCAGTCCATAGTCCCTAGACCATAGTACCCAGTGCATAGTCCCTAGACCATAGTACCCAGTCCATAGTCCCTAGACCATAGTACCCAGTGCATAGTACCCAGTCCACAGTACCCAGTCCATAGTCCCTAGACCATAGTACCCAGTCCATAGTCCCTAGACCATAGTACCCAGTCCATAGTACCTAGACCATAGTACCCAGTCCATAGTACCTAGACCATACTACCCAGTCCATAGTCCCTAGACCTGAACAGAGCATTACTCAGCCAGCCAGCCTCTGCCTCTCTCGTAGAACACACCCACCGCTGGGGAGAAGCATGGACTGGCCCTTCTTCCTGGAGTCCTTTCAGCCACCGGAGAGAAGACAGGGTGACTGGCAGTGGTGGCTGGTGAAGTTTTAGGATGGGGGCGCCAGACCCCGCCCTTCCTTTTTGACCCCTTCCACTTGGTGAAATGGGTGTGGTTTCAGCGAAATAGCGGGTGTGGCTCTAAGGTGGTGTGGTTAGTGTCTGAGATGAACGAGGGATGGAGAGAGAGGGATGGAGGGACAGCAGGCCCAGATCCTACACAACAATAGAAATATGTGTATTCTAGAAAGTTTAACAATCAGCAGATAAAGATACTCCAAACACCTGGTGTTAGCGCTTCAATCATCCCGGCACCATGGTTGTTATGGTGTCAGGATGATTGAGGTGCATTATTTCTATTATTACATTGTAATATAAAATGAAATCATTCAACTCACCATAATGCCGAATTAGTGGGATTCCTGAGCGTGTCACCTGCCACCAGCCGTCCGTCCTTGCATCAGGTGTCCCAGCAGAGTCCGTCCTTGAATCAGGTGCCCCCAGCAGAGTCCGTCCTTGCATCAGGTGTCCCAGCAGAGTCCGTCCTTGCATCAGGTGTCCCAGCAGAGTCCGTCCTTGCATCAGGGGTCCCAGCAGAGTCCGTCCTTGCATCAGGTGCCCCCAGCGGAGTCCGTCCTTACATCAGGTGTCCCAGCAGAGTCCGTCCTTACATCAGGTTTTCCCAGTAGAGTCCGTCCTTGCATCAGGTGTCCCAGCAGAGTCCGTCCTTACATCAGGTGTCCCAGCAGAGTCCGTCCTTACATCAGGTGTCCCAGCAGAGTCCGTCCTTACATCAGGTGTCCCAGCAGAGTCCGTCCTTACATCAGGTGCCCCCAGCAGAGTCCGTCCTTACATCAGGTGCCCCCAGCAGAGTCCGTCCTTACATCAGGTGCCCCCAGCAGAGTCCGTCCTTACATCAGGTGCCCCCAGCAGAGTCCGTCCTTGCATCAGGTGCCCCCAGCAGAGTCCGTCCTTACATCAGGTGTCCCAGCAGAGTCCGTCCTTACATCAGGTGTCCCAGCAGAGTCCGTCCTTACATCAGGTGTCCCAGCAGAGTCCGTCCTTACATCAGGTGCCCCCAGCAGAGTCCGTCCTTGCATCAGGTGTCCCAGCAGAGTCCGTCCTTGCATCAGGTGCCCCCAGCAGAGTCCGTCCTTACATCAGGTGTCCCAGCAGAGTCCGTCCTTACATCAGGTGTCCCAGCAGAGTCCGTCCTTACATCAGGTGTCCCAGCAGAGTCCGTCCTTACATCAGGTGTCCCAGCAGAGTCCGTCCTTGCATCAGGTGCCCCCAGCAGAGTCCGTCCTTACATCAGGTGCCCCCAGCAGAGTCCGTCCTTACATCAGGTGTCCCAGCAGAGTCCGTCCTTACATCAGGTGTCCCAGCAGAGTCCGTCCTTACATCAGGTGCCCCCAGCAGAGTCCGTCCTTGCATCAGGTGCCCCCAGCAGAGTCCGTCCTTACATCAGGTGTCCCAGCAGAGTCCGTCCTTACATCAGGTGTCCCAGCAGAGTCCGTCCTTACATCAGGTGTCCCAGCAGAGTCCGTCCTTACATCAGGTGCCCCCAGCAGAGTCCGTCCTTACATCAGGTGTCCCAGCAGAGTCCGTCCTTGCATCAGGTGCCCCCAGCAGAGTCCGTCCTTACATCAGGTGTCCCAGCAGAGTCCGTCCTTACATCAGGTGTCCCAGCAGAGTCCGTCCTTACATCAGGTGTCCCAGTAGAGTCCGTCCTTACATCAGGTGTCCCAGCAGAGTCCGTCCTTACATCAGGTGTCCCAGCAGAGTCCGTCCTTACATCAGGTGTCCCAGTAGAGTCCGTCCTTGCATCAGGTGTCCCCAGCGGAGCCCCCCTCTTACATCAGATGTCCCCAGCAGGGCCCCCCTTACATCAGGTTTCCCCAGCATAGCCCCCCTTACATCAGGTTTCCCCAGCGGACACAGGAGCTCCGTCTAGCCGCCCAGCCGTGTTACTGGTCTTTTTAAAAATGGCAGCCGGCGGAGACAATGGCGGCCGGCGGAGACCGCAGACCTCTAGCGGCGGCGGAAAATCGTGGAAAAAAATGATTTCTCTGGATATTTCCTGGGAAGCAATAAATTCGGGAAATAGTCTAAATCCCGGAAATGTCCCGGGAAATTCGGGACAGTCGGTAAGTATGGTTCTGGTGACAAACAGGGACTCCCTCTTCCCCCTCTCACTTCCTGTTTTGGTTATGGGACAGGAAGTGAAGGGAAATCTTCCAATGGGGACACTAGCTCTGGTGACAACCAGGGACTCCCTCTTCTTCCTCACTTCCTGTTTTGGCTATGGGACAGGAAGTGAAATCTTCCAACAGGGACACCACTTCAGAGATTTTCCCTCACTTCCTGTTTTTGCTATGTGACAGGAAATGAATAGAAATCTCCCCTATGGGACACAGATGGCCAAAAAAAAAAAAATGCATCTGATAGCTGTTACTTTCGAGATTTGAGTTCCGCTTTAACTTTTATTGACTGTTCCTTCAACAGGAAGTGTTCAGAAATGTCGATATAACCCCCTCCCACTGAGAACTCTGTCAGGCTGGGTGGAGGGGCAGAATTCCCTATTCATTGCTGAGAGCGCAGAGAACACACCGCCCAATCAGAACACAGGCTCCGACAAGATGGCCGCCGTAACCCGTAACCGGGGGACACGTCTTTTACTTCCGGGGCGGGAGTATAAAATGTGCCCGCGGCCGGGGCTTCCGGTCGCCATTTTGCGTGAGTCTGTGTTGCTGATTGGGCGCTGGACTCTCGCGTGGTTTTGCTGACCTGCGTTTTTGTGTACATCTGAGAGAGAGACCGACCGAGGAACGGTGAGAGTTCGGGGGGGACCGACTGAGACGACGGGGGGCGGGGTCCTGGGGTCACGTGGGAGGGTTGTTTATATACAATAATGGAGGGGGTGGGGTCATTATATAGAATAATGAGGATTGAGGACCTCAGACTTATCCCAGAGGCACAGAAGGGAAGCCAGGAAAGCCCCTCCCCCCCCTTTTTAATTGGGGGGGGGGGGTACAGATGCTGCAGCCATGGAAAAAAGAGCCCCACCCCCTCTCCTTTTTGAGGGTTACCGGCTCATTCACACCCCCCTCGGCCTCTGAAGAGCGATTTAAATGTTGTACTTTTTTCGTCCCGAGCAAAGGTCGAACGTTATTCTTCCGTTTCCCGCCCGCGGTCGAACGTTATTCAGTTATAAAAACCCCCAAACCCGTCGCTCGCGCTAGCTTTGGTCGCCGAAGAGCAAAACTCTTTCGGGGATCGCTCTTCAGAGAGCGTGTGACCGGGCGGTAAGGAGGGCCATCGCCTGCTTGAACACCCCCCCGCACTAGCGCGCCCCCCCCCCAACCACGTGTGATTGGCAGAGGGGCTGCATTGATTTGATTGGGTCACGCTTGAAGGCCGTAGTGCAGTGATGGGCGATTGTTTTCTGATGTAAACAATCACGGGCTGCAAAGCACGGCTCGGGGGGGGGGGGGGGGAAGAGCCCGAAGCCGAGGAACCCGTACAGAATCGTGTGCATTCCCAACCAGCAGGTGAAACGCGTTGCTCTATAGCAGACACACACACGGGGGGAGGAGCAATGATGGCATCGGCAAAACGCGGCGTGTAATTTCCGAGTGCCCGACGTGTTTTGAACCGATTCACCTCCGAGGGACCTTTTGTGGCACAATGGGTATTTTTTAAAATTTTTGTTAGGACTACAAAAAAAAAAACAGAGAATTCTGGATGCCCATTGGCGGAAAATCTAAATCAAAATGGACAGTTTATAAAAAAAAAAGACCAAAAATTTTGAAAAAAAGAAAGAAGTTTTTCTTAGTTTCTGTCAGAAAATTTTGTAAATAAGTAATTTTTCTCCTTCACTTATGGGCACTGATGGGCAGTGATGGGCAGTGATGGGCACTGATGAGCAGTGATGGGCACTGATGGGCAGTGATGGGCAGTGATGAGCAGTGATGGGCAGTGATGGGCACTGATGGGCAGTGATGGGCAGTGATGAGCACTGATGGGCACTGATGGGCACTGATGGGCACTGATGGGCAGTGATGAGCAGTGATGGGCACTGATGGGCAGTGATGAGCACTGATGGGCAGTGATGGGCAGTGATGAGCACTGATGGGCAGTGATGAGCACTGATGGGCACTGATGGGCAGTGATGGGCAGTGATGAGCACTGATGGGCAGTGATGGGCAGTGATGAGCACTGATGGGCACTGATGGGCAGTGATGGGCAGTGATGAGCACTGATGGGCAGTGATGAGCAGTGATGGGCAGTGATGAGCACTGATGGGCACTGATGGGCAGTGATGGGCAGTGATGAGCAGTGATGAGCACTGATGAGCACTGATGGGCAGTGATGGGCAGTGATGAGCACTGATGGGCACTGATGGGCAGTGATGGGCAGTGATGAGCACTGATGGGCAGTGATGAGCAGTGATGGGCAGTGATGAGCACTGATGGGCACTGATGGGCAGTGATGGGCAGTGATGGGCAGTGATGAGCACTGATGGGCACTGATGGGCAGTGATGGGCAGTGATGAGCAGTGATGAGCAGTGATGGGCAGTGATGAGCACTGATGGGCACTGATGGGCAGTGATGGGCAGTGATGAGCAGTGATGGGCACTGATGAGCACTGATGGGCAGTGATTGTTGGCACTTAATTGTAATCAGTGCCCTGATTACATCCCTGGCTGTCCCTGGTGAGGAGATGCCGCTGATCGGCTCTCCTCTCCTCACACTCCTCTATCAGGGTGAAGCGAGGAGCGCCAATTACCGGCATCTCCGTGCTTACATGTGACTGTCTGTCATTGAAAACAGCCAATCACATGGCTGCGGCTCTTCACGCAGATCTTGGTCGCGGCGTATCCTAGCCAGTGGTGTATTTAGGTTTTGTGCTGCCCTAGGCCTGACTAAATGCATGCACCCCCCTAATTTAAATACGACCCACCCCATCCTGCCGAGGCCACACCCCTTCCTGTTTAAGACCCACCCTATCATCTGTAAACCACACCCCTTCCTCTTTAGGCTTATTTGGCACCTTTCAGGGGGGAACGGGTACCTGTTTCTGACAGGTACCTTTCCCCCCTTCCGGGAGACTGCGCTGTCCCCTCTGAAGTTTGCCCCCCCCCCCTCCTCCTTCCTCCACTGGGCCATTCAGAAAGTGCAACGCGCTTAGCACATGTGCAGTAGGGAACCGGTCGGTTTCCCCTTACCATGAATGATAGTGGCAAAACCCGAGAGCCAATCCGAAAATCGGCTGAGGTGTCGACATCGCTGGATCCCTGGACAGGTAAGTGTCCTAATATTAAAAGTCAGCAGCTACAGTATTTTTAGCTGCTGAGTTTTAATGCTATCACGGGGGGGGGGTCTCACTGTGCCCATCAAATGCATTCACTGTGCCCATCAAATGCATTCACTGTGCCCATCAAACTCTGCCACCGTGCCCATCAAACTCTGCCACCGTGCCCATCAAACTCTGCCACCGTGCCCATCAAACTCTGCCACTGTGCCCATCAAACTCTGCCACTGTGCCCATCAAACTCTGCCACTGTGCCCATCAAACTCTGCCACCGTGCCCATCAAACTCTGCCACTGTGCCCCATCAAACTCTGCCACTGTGCCCATCAAACTCTGCCACTGTGCCCATCAAACTCTGCCACTGTGCCCATCAAACTCTGCCACTGTGCCCATCAAACTCTGCCACTGTGCCCATCAAACTCTGCCACTGTGCCCCATCAAACTCTGCCACTGTGCCCCATCAAACTCTGCCACTGTGCCCCATCAAACGCAGCCACTGTGCCCCATCAAACGCAGCCACCGTGCCCATCAAATGCATTCACCGTGCCCATCAAATGCAGCCACTGTGCCCCATCAAACGCAGCCACTGTGCCCCATCAAACGCAGCCACTGTGCCCATCAAACGCAGCCACCGTGCCCATCAAATGCATTCACCGTGCCCATCAAATGCAGCCACTGTGCCCCATCAAACGCAGCCACTGTGCCCCATCAAACGCAGCCACTGTGCCCCATCAAACGCAGCCACTGTGCCCCATCAAACGCAGCCACTGTGCCCCATCAAATGCATTCACCGTGCCCATCAAATGCAGCCACTGTGCCCCATCAAACGCAGCCACTGTGCCCATCAAATGCATTCACTGTGCCCATCGAACGCAGCCACTGTGCCCATCAAATTCTGCCAGTGCCCATCAAATGAGCACGATGGATATCACAGGATATGAACACTATATTTGAACACTCTGGGAGTTTATCTATGAACTTTTATTATCACATATTCAAAGAGTGAGCACTGAGCACTCTCTTCTACCAGAGTTTGCACTTGGACTTTTTAGCAATTTTATGCACATTGCACTTTGCTGAATATATCATTATTTATCACAGTTTGCAATTTATTATTTAAATACATGGTGATAGATTGTTTTTTATTTAATGTACAGATATATATTTTTTATACACTGATTTTTATATTTATCACAGCTTTTCTAGCGCAAACACATTTACTTTATTACATTGTTATTTGCACGGATATGGAACGTGATTAGTGTTTGCAGCTGTTAGCACTGAGGGTTTAATTTAGAGGCATTAACCCATCTGTGGCTCGCAAGATCTTCCTATATTATGCTGCCAGTGCCCATAACACTGATATACTTTATTCAATCACTGTACCTGCTGTCCTGGGGGTTTCCCTCGTGCTCCTCTCTCTCCTCCCGACGTCACAGCCAGATCCCACCCCAGGGCCGAGGAGAAGATTCGCTGCAGGAAAGCAGTGCAGGGGAGGGTAGGCGGAGCTTAAGGCTCCACCTGTCACCTGCTGCTTATGGGGGCATGAGTGACACACGCCGCCCCCCCCCCCCCCCCCCCCCACATGAGAGAAAGCCCCCCCCCCCCCACCCGTCTTGCCGATTCCTAGCTCCCGCTTCCCGCACACATGCAGCCCACGGCGGCCGGCTTTCTGTAGCAGCGCCGTGGTGTATGGGCGTGCTTGTCAGAGAGTAGATGCACGCCCCCACCCTCTGACAAGCACGCCCATACACAGTGGCGCCGCTACAGAAAGCCGGCCGCCGTGGGCTGCATGTGTGCGGGAGGCGGCAGCGGGAGCCGGGAATCGGCAAGACAGGGGGGGGGGGGGGCGGCCCTTTTTGCCGCCCCCCCCGCAAAGTGCCGCCCTAGGCCTTGTCGGCCTAGGCCAAAACACAGCCCTGATCCTAGCAACGCGGCGCGGCCCCGATCGCTGTGCTGCGCGATGTCGGTCGTTCTGCAGGGCCGTCATAAGATGTCCACCCACAACGAGAGCCGCGCCATCATTTGAGGGCCCGGCGGACAGGAAGAGGTTTAAAGTGTATTCTCCCCCCCCCCCCCAAAAAAAATTGCAGAAACGGCTGCGCAAATACCGCGTGACATAAAAAAAAAATTTCAACAATCGCCATTTTATTCCCTAGGGGTCTCTGCTAAAAAAAAAAACAAAACTGTATAATGTTTGGGGGTTCGAAGTAATTTTCTAGCAAATACTGATTTAAAAAAGCACCAGAAAAGTGGCAGGGGCAGCAAGGGGTTAAAGTCGCTGCGACTTTTAAGTGGCACAGATAGGAAGGGTATTCGTTGGGAAACATGGGGGGGGGGGGGTGCGACTTGTCACGTGAATTTGGGGCCTTAACCACGCTCCATCCTTACCACTTGTCAGCCCCGGTGTCCCTGTAACTGGGTTATTATGCCTGGGGGAGGGGTCTGTGTGATCATGTGACCACTTTTATTGGCTGTCACATGATTGGGAGCCGCGCCCCCCCCCAAATCATTACTGGACGCTGGGAGCAAGCAATATGTCGGCGTAGAAGCATCAGCCACCCATAGGCGCACATGTGCGGCGCGTAAGCATGACCACCCTCTTTGCCGCTGCGCATACGCGTTTCATGGAGCGGCAAGCAGTTAAATAGTAATTCTCATTATGTCCACTAGATGGAGCTTTGTTCAGAATTCCGGACGCACCTGTAGGCTCTTTGCACACTGGGGGGGCGTTCAGTTCTAGTCCTAGGGACGGAAGTCGCATCCAATCCCCACGAGGTCTGTGGTAGGTTGCAGGTAGGTGGGCCTTTTAAAGTGGTTGTAAACCTCCCATATGAACAAAGCATATCCCTCTATAGCAGGGGGGAGGCAACCTGGGGGGGGGCCCTCCAGCTGTTGTGGAACTACATTTCCCATGAGGCATTGCAAGGCTGGCAGTTACAATGACTCCCAGAGGCATGATGGAAATTGTAGTTCTGCAACAGCTGGAGGGCCCCCCAGGTTGCCTACCCCCTGCACTATAGTGTGTACTTATCTCAATGCAGAGCACTGAGTGTCATTTCTGTCTGCTGCCTCCTTCCCTTTGCTATCAGCATGAATCACATCTGACACCGAGAGAGCGATGGTGAGGGAGCACCAGCACACAGCCTGTGATTGACAGCCTCAGCTCTTGCTGTGTGATGGAGGGGGGGGGGGGTCGCTTCCCTCCAATCAGCTCTCACTGAACTCTGTGGAGTGCCACTTCGGCCCCCCCCCCCCCCTTGTTTTCTGAATGCTCAGACAAGCTGTATACATTTTGGACTTTGACCCCCCCACACACACACACACACACTATTAGATTTTCTGCCGATTTTTTTTTTTCTTCAGCTTTACCAAAACCATGTAGTGCGAGGGGCACTGCCTGATTGTATACAAATTGAAACTCTTAAAGCGGAGGTCCACCCAAAAATGGAACTTCCACTTTTTTGGCACCCCCCCCCCCCAGGTGTCAAATTTGCACCTTTCAGATGGGAGGGGGGTGCAGATGCCTGTATAATACAGGTATTTGCACCCACTTCCGGGCATAGACTCCCGCGGGAGCTACGCCACTCCCCCCCACCCCCACCCGCTGTCTGCTGGGAGACACACAGGTCCCAGAGACAGCAGGGACCATTCGGGATTGCGCAGTAGGGAACCAGGAAGTGAAGAAGCTTCCTGATTCCCTTACCGGAGGTGACGGCGGCAGCACCCGAGGATGGAGGGGACAGATCGGCTTCGGGTGCCAACATCGCGGGCGCCCCGGGACAGGTGAGTGTCCATATTTTAAAAGTCAGCAGCTGCAGTATTTCTAGCTGCTGACTTTTAAAAAAAAATCAATAAATACATTTGGCGGACCTCCGCTTTAAGGTGTGACCAGTGGCGTCGCTAAGGGGTGGCCTTTGGGGCCATAGCCCCGAATCTGGGGCCCATAGCCCTGAGTCTCTGCAGGGGTCCCCAAGGGGGTGCTCTCTGGAGACCCTGATGTAAGGGGGAGGCTCTCTGGAGACCCTGATGTAAGGGGGAGGCTCTCTGGGGACCCTGATGTAAGGAGGGACTCTCTAGTGACCCTAATGTAAGTGGGGGGCTCTCTGGGGACCCTGATGTAAGGGGAGGGACTCTCTAGTGACCCTAATGTAAGTGGGGGGCTCTCTGGGGACCCTGATGTAAGGGGAGGGGCTCTCTGGGGACCCTGATGTAAGGGGGGACTCTCTAGTGACCCTAATGTAAGTGGGGGGCTCTCTGGGGACCCTGATGTAAAGGGAGGGGTTCTCTGGGGACCCTGATGTAAGGGGGAGGCTCTCTGGAGACCCTAATGTAAGTGGGATGCTCCCTGGGGACCCTGATGTAAGGGGGTGCTCTCTGGGGACCCTGATGTAAGGGGGGACTCTCTGGGGACCCTGATGTAAGGGGGGACTCTCTGGGGATCCTGATGTAAGGGGGTGCTCTCTGGGGACCCTGATGTAAGGGGGGACTCTCTGGGGACCCTGATGTAAGGGGGGACTCTCTGGGGACCCTGATGTAAGGGGGGACTCTCTAGTGACCCTGATGTAAGGGGGAGGCTCTCTGGGGACCCTGATGTAAGGGGGAGGCTCTCTGGGGACCCTGATGTAAGGGGGTGCTCTCTGGGGACCCTGATGTAAGGGAGGACTCTCTGGGGACCCTGATGTAAGGGAGGACTCTCTGGGGACCCTGATGTAAGGGAGGACTCTCTGGGGACCCTGATGTAAGGGAGAGGCTCTCTGGAGACCCTGATGTAAGGGTTGTAAAGGAACTCTGAGAGCTGACCCCTGATGTAAGGGGGTGCTCTCTGGGGACCCTGATGTAAGGGGGTGCTCTCTGGGGACCCTGATGTAAGGGGGTGCTCTCTGGGGACCCTGATGTAAGGGGGTGCTCTCTGGGGACCCTGATGTAAGGGGGTGCTCTCTGGGGACCCTGATGTAAGGGGAGGGGCTCTCTGGGGACCCTGATGTAAGGGGGGGGCTCTCTGGGGACCCTGATGTAAGGGGGGACTCTCTAGTGACCCTAATGTAAATGGGTGCTCTCTGGGAACCCTGATGTAAGGGGGGACTCTCTAGTGACCCTAATGTAAATGGGTGCTCTCTGGGAACCCTGATGTAAGGGGGTGCTCTCTGGGGACCCTGATATAAGGGGGTGCTCTCTGGGGACCCTGATGTAAGGGGGTGCTCTCTGGGGACCCTGATGTAAGGGAGGACTCTCTGGGGACCCTGATGTAAGGGAGAGGCTCTCTGGAGACCCTGATGTAAGGGTTGTAAAGGAACTCTGAGAGCTGACCCCTGATGTAAGGGGGTGCTCTCTGGGGACCCTGATGTAAGGGGGTGCTCTCTGGGGACCCTGATGTAAGGGGGTGCTCTCTGGGGACCCTGATGTAAGGGGGTGCTCTCTGGGGACCCTGATGTAAGTGGGGGGCTCTCTGGGGACCCTGATATAAGGGGGTGCTCTCTGGGAACCCTGATGTAAGGGTTGTAAAGGAAATCTGTGAGCTGACCCCTGATGTAAGGGGGTGCTCTCTGGGGACCCTGATGTAAGGGGGTGCTCTCTGGGGACCCTGATGTAAGGGGGTGCTCTCTGGGGACCCTGATGTAAGGGGGTGCTCTCTGGGGACCCTGATGTAAGGGGAGGGGCTCTCTGGGGACCCTGATGTAAGGGGGGGCTCTCTGGGGACCCTGATGTAAGGGGGGACTCTCTGGGGACCCTGATGTAAGGGGGTGCTCTCTGGGGACCCTGATGTAAGGGGAGGGGCTCTCTGGGGACCCTGATGTAAGGGGGGGCTCTCTAGGGACCCTGATGTAAGGGGGGGTGCTCTCTGGGAACCCTGATGTAAGGGGGGACTCTCTGGGGACCCTGATGTAAGGGGGGACTCTCTGGGGACCCTGATGTAAGGGGGTGCTCTCTGGGGACCCTGATGTAAGGGGGTGCTCTCTGGGGACCCTGATATAAGGAGGAGTCTCTCTGGGGACCCTGATATAAGGGGGGCTCTCTGGGGACCCTGATGTAAGGGGGGGCTCTCTGGGGACCCTGATGTAAGGGGGGGCTCTCTGGGGACCCTGATGTAAGGGGGGGCTCTCTGGGGACCCTGATGTAAGGGGGAGGCTCTCTGGGGACCCTGATGTAAGGGGGAGGCTCTCTGGAGACCCTGATGTAAGGGGGTGCTCTCTGGGAACCCTGATGTAAGGGTTGTAAAGGAAATCTGTGAGCTGACCCCTGATGTAAGGGGGTGCTCTCTGGGGACCCTGATGTAAGGGGGAGGCTCTCTGGAGACCCTGATGTAAGTGGGGACTCTCTAGTGACCCTAATGTAAGTGGGTGCTCTCTGGGGACCCTGATGTAAGGGGAGGGGCTCTCTGGGAACCCTGATGTAAGGGGAGGGGCTCTCTGGGGACCCTGATGTAAGGGGAGGGGCTCTCTGGGGACCCTGATATAAGGGGGTGCTCTCTGGGAACCCTGATGTAAGGGTTGTAAAGGAAATCTGTGAGCTGACCCCTGATGTAAGGGGGTGCTCTCTGGGGACCCTGATGTAAGGGGGAGGCTCTCTGGAGACCCTGATGTAAGTGGGGACTCTCTAGTGACCCTAATGTAAGTGGGTGCTCTCTGGGGACCCTGATGTAAGGGGAGGGGCTCTCTGGGAACCCTGATGTAAGGGGAGGGGCTCTCTGGGAACCCTGATGTAAGGGGAGGGGCTCTCTGGGGACCCTGATGTAAGGGGAGGGGCTCTCTGGGGACCCTGATGTAAGGGGAGGGGCTCTCTGGGGACCCTGATGTAAGGGGGGACTCTCTAGTGACCCTGATGTAAGGGAGGCTCTCTGGGAACCCTGATGTAAGTGGGGGACTCTCTGGGGATATACACATACACATGTATATTATTACTGTATATACATGTGTATGCCCGCCCGAGCGTATGACTTTCTTTACTACACTGCTATGGGCTGTAGCCCCAGATCTTTTGTAAACCTAGCAACACCCCTGGGTGTGACCTCCATAGTATATGGTTTTGGTAAATCCTGAAGACCAAAATCTGCAGAAAATCTAATAGCGTGTATAGGGGGGGTCCTTTGAATGGCTGTAGAAGAGAGAAGGCTGTAGGTAAACTGGTACAACGTATTTGGTTCATCTCTGTGCATCACCTGAGTCCAGTCATCTCAGTGGGGATATGGAAGGGTTTACAAGCACTTTAATGCTTTTCTGAGTGGTACCAACATTTTAGGGCCGTGTGTGTGTTTGGGGGGAGGGTTCCGGAATACACGGGTCTTCTGCATCCAGCCATAGACTTTGACAGGCGGCTGCTTGTACAAGGGGGGGGGGGGCTGGACGTTGCACCTGTACCTTCCGGGTGCGCTGCAGCTGAATGCCCCAGTGTGCGGGGTCCTTGTAATTGTCTTATGGGTTGCTGTGCCCTCATGTACAGGATATATTTATTTTACTCTATCCAATTTTAATTTACATTATTTTTTTTCCCCCAGAACGGTCCAAGTCATCGGAGGGGGGAATCCAAATGACGTCTACAAGTAATGTATCTTCATTCTTCAGCACTTTATTTTGGTTTACCCCAAAACCGGGCACCTCTCACCCCCTTCCTGCCCAGGGGCCAATGTTCAGATTTTAGCGCCGTCACACTTTGAATGACAATTACGCCGTTGTGCTACACTGTACACATTAGAGCTGCACGATTCTGGCCAAAATGAGAATCGCAATTTTTTTTTTTTTTTTTGCTTAGAATAAAGATCACGATTCTCGCAGCGTCAAATCTTTCACATAATACAAAAAAAAAAAAAAAAAAAAATGGGCTAACTTTACTGGTTAGTTTTTTTTTTTTTTTACAAAAAAAATGCATTTGAAAGACTATGCGCAAATACAGTGTGACATAAAATATTGCAACAACCGCCATTTTATTCTCTAGGGTCCCTACAAAAAAAATATATGTATATATGTGTGTGTGTATATAAAAAATGTTTGGGGGTTCTAAGTAATTTTCGAGCAAAAAAAAAAAAAAAAAAAATTTTAACTTTGAAAACTGTCAGAAAAAGGTTTAGTATTTAAGTGGATAAACGTTCCTAATTTACATACAGAAGTCGATTCCTTTGATGTAAAAGACAAATTGATACAATGTTTATACTTCACATTCCGCTGATAGAAAGTTTTAAAACTTGGCAGACTGCCCAGACTTAGATTTTTGACGGCTGAGAGCAGAGAGAAAATAATTCTCTGCATACCAAAGATCGGGAATCCCTTTGTCAAGATCGCAACGGGGGAAAAAAATCGCGATAATAATTCTTGACGATTAATCGTGCAGCTCTAGTACACATATGACATTTCTATCATTTTTTTTTTGTTTGAGACAGATAGAGCTTTCTTTTGGTGGTGTTTTAAAACAGAAGTTTGGGAATTTTTATTTTTTTTAAGAATCACACTTACCTAGGTGGATGCAGCATCGGTCCCCCCCCGCCGGCTCTAAGACTGAGAACTGAGCGATCAAAGTCTGCTGATCGCTCAGTTCTCAGGGCTCCGTGAGCAGAGAGCTGGTGATTGTTGGTCTCTGGATCGCTGGGCTGTGGAGGGGGGGGGGGGGGTTGCGCAGGAACGGCTGGGCTCAGGCTCTCAGCAGCTTACTGAGAGGCAAGTGGGCGGATCCCAACCATATTGTCGCGATCTTGTCCCAAAGCCTGGACCGGCTCTGTGATGTCAGTGGGCTTCAGCCCCCCGTTGGCTGCAAATGGGTCTGTGATCCACAGCAGAAGTACAGCCAAACCAGCTTCACTTCTCCTTTTCATTGCCACCGGGGTTATTACATATTTTTTTTTTTTTGCTAAACCGAAAAAAGACTGAAAATTTTTGGTTTGTTTCTGTTACAAAAATTTGCAAATAAGTAATCTCTCTCCTTCACTGATGGGCGCCTATAAGGGGGCTCTGATAATCAGTGTAAATGTGATTTTCCTTCAACGATGGGCGCTAATAAGGCGGCACTGATGGGAGCCGATGAGGCAACTCTGATAATCAGTGTAAATGTGATTTTATCCTTCACTGATGGGAGCCGATGAGGCGGCTCTGATGGGTGCCGATGAGTCTGCACTGATGGGTGCCGATGAGTCTGCACTGATGGGTGCCGATGAGTCTGCACTGATGGGTGCCGATGAGTCTGCACTGATGGGTGCCGATGAGGCGGCTCTGATAATCAGTGTAAATGTGATTCTCCTTCACTGATGGGCGCCGATGAGGCTGCACTGATGGGTGTCGAAGAGGCGGCACTGATGGGCTGCACTGATAATCAGTGTAATGTGCTCTGTCAGACTTGCTGGCTACCGGCTCTCCTTTCCTCACTCTGTGACCGCGGGTGAGGAAAAGAAATGCCGATAACCAACCGGCAATACTGTTAACGTGATCAGCTGTGATTGGACACAGCTGATCACATGATAAAGGGCTGATGTGATTGGCCCTTTACCCCTGACCTGGGATTAGCTGTGTCCCGAGGACACACCGGTCACAGAGCGCGCCCGCTGCACCCCACAAGACATGTTGGCTCTGGGGTTTAGCTGCCGGTGGGGCGCACAGGTGTCCCGTCCCGCCCCCCGCTGCAGGACAGCCTATCAAACTCTATGAGAGGCTGAAAGCTGCTGCACCAACCTTTCACATTACCTTTGCGATAGGCTTGTTAAAAATTCTTTACAAATATATATATATATACCCCAAACAGTATAAATCTCCGCCTCACACTGCCGCGACTTCACAGTATGTAGCAGAATACATATTGGCCTAAATTTATGAAAAAAGTAGATTTTTAACATTTTTTTTTTTTTTTTTATTGGATATGTTTTATATCAGAAAGTAAAAAATATATTGTTTTCTTTTAAGATTGTCGGTCTTCTTTTTTTTTCTTTTTCTTTTTTTTTTTTTAAAGCACATAAAATAAGAACCACAGAGGTGATCAAATACCACCAAAAGAAAGTTCTAATTGTAGAAAAAAAAGGACGTAAATTTTTATTTGTGTACAACGTCGTACGACCGCACAATTGTCAGTTAAAGTAACGCAGTGCCGTATTGCAAAAAAAAAAAAAATGGCCTGGTCATGAAGGGGGGGGGGGGTTAAATCTTCCGGAGGTCAAGTGGTTAAAGAGAAATCTAATGTTTGGGGGTTCTAAGTAATTTTCTAAAATGCACAAAATTCTGCTGAACTAATTTATAATACAAACCACTTTAATAGAGTGGAAAACGTATGTGAAAAAAAAATATGAATTATAAGTCCGATTTAAAAATGTTCAGATGAAAGTAAAAGTCCCACCCTGGAGTGACCTCCCCCGCTGTGTAATGAGGAGTGTCCACAGCTTCTATATATTCCCCACGTGGGCCGCCACTAGTAGTGTTACTACAGTAATATCAGGCTGTATATGCCATAAAGCATGCTTGTTCTACTCACTGTGGAATCTAAGGGGTTAATGCTCTGCGTTGTGTAAAAAAGGCTATTTGATCCTGTCTTCTCTGATCCTTCCCTTCTTCCACTGTCCCCAATCTATGTACTGATGCTTTGGGGCAGGGGGTGGTGAGGGGAGGGGATCTTGTCCTCATGTTGATGTGGACAAGGGCCTCTTCCCGACCACCCTGGGCGGTGGTTGTGGGGGTCTGTGGGCAGGGGGCTTATCAGATTCTGGAATCCCCCTTTGACAAGCCCCCCCCCCCCCCCCCACCCCATGTGGATGAGTGTGGGGTTCACCAAAAAAGTGTCAAAAAGAAATAAAACTGGTACACAGGTTTTTGACGAAGTCCTTTCTTAAAAATAGCTCTGAAGTGTCTTCTTTCTCCGGTTAGGTCTTCTTTCTCTGGTTCTTCTCCCTTAGCTGCCGATGTCTCCCTCCTCCGGTTCTCCTCCCTACTCTGGTTCTTCTCCCTCAGCTGCCGATGTCTCCCTCCTCCGGTTCTTCTCCCTCAGCTGCCGATGTCTCCCTCCTCCGGTTCTTCTCCCTCAGCTGCCGATGTCTCCCTCCTCCGGTTCTTCTCCCTCAGCTGCCGATGTCTCCCTCCTTCAGTTCTTCTCCCTCCTCCGGTTCTTCTCCTACTCTGGTTCTTCTCCCTTAGCTGCCGATGTCTCCCTCCTCCGGTTCTTCTCCCTCAGCTGCCGATGTCTCCCTTCTTCAGTTCTCCTCCCCACTCCAGTTGTTCTCCCTCAGCTGCTGATGTTTTCCTCCTCCAGATCTTCTCCCTCAGCTGCTGATGTCTCCCTCCTCCGGTTGTTCTCCCTCAGCTGCTGATGTCTCCCTCCTCCGGTTGTTCTCCCTCAGCTGCTGATGTTTTCCTCCTCCAGATCTTCTCCCTCCTCCAGTTTTTTTCCCTCAGCTGCCGATGTCTCCCTCCTCCGGTTCTTCTCCCTCAGCTGCCGATGTCTCCCTTCTTCAGTTCTTCTCCCTCCTCCGGTTCTTCTCCATGCTCCGGTTGTTCTCCCTCAGCTGCTGATGTTTTCCTCCTCCAGATCTTCTCCCTCCTCCGGTTCTTCTCCCTCAGCTGCCGATGTCTCCCTCCTCCGGTTCTTCTCCCTCAGCTGCCAGTGTCTCCCTCCTCCGGTTCTTCTCCCTCAGCTGCCAGTGTCTCCCTCCTCCGGTTCTTCTCCCTGCTCCGGTTGTTCTCCCTCAGCTGCTGATGTTTTCTTCCTCCAGTTCTTCTCCCTCCTCCAGTTCTTCTCCCTCTGCTGCTGATGTCTCCCTCCTCCGGTTCTCCTCCCTACTCTGGTTCTTCTCCCTTAGCTGCCGATGTCTCCCTCCTCCGGTTCTCCTCTCTGGTTCTTCTCCCTTAGCTGCCGATGTCTCCCTCCTCCGGTTCTTCTCCCTCAGCTGCCGATGTCTCCCTCCTTCAGTTCTTCTCCCTCCTCCGGTTCTCCTCCCTACTCTGGTTCTTTTCCCTCAGCTGCCGATATCTCCCTCCTCCGGTTCTTCTCCCTCAGCTGCCGATATCTCCCTCCTCCGGTTCTTCTCCCTCAGCTGCCGATGTCTCCCTCCTCCGGTTCTTCTCCCTGCTCCGGTTGTTCTCCCTCAGCTGCTGATGTTTTCTTCCTCCAGTTCTTCTCCCTCCTCCAGTTCTTCTCCCTCCTCCAGTTCTTCTCCCTCCTCCAGTTCTTCTCCCTCCTCCAGTTCTTCTCCCTCCTCCAGTTCTTCTCCCTCCTCCAGTTCTTCTCCCTCCTCCAGTTCTTCTCCCTCCTCCAGTTCTTCTCCCTCCTCCAGTTCTTCTCCCTCCTCCAGTTCCTCTCCCTCCTCCAGTTCCTCTCCCTCCTCCAGTTCTTCTCCCTCTCCTGCCGATGTCTCCCTCCTCCGGTTCTCCTCCCTACTCTGGTTCGTCTCCCTCCTCCAGTTCTCCTCTCTGGTTCTTCTCCCTTAGCTGCCGATGTCTCCCTCCTTCAGTTCTTCTCCCTCCTCCGGTTCTCCTCCCTACTCTGGTTCTTCTCCCTTAGCTGCCGATGTCTCCCTCCTCCGGTTCTTCTCCCTCAGCTGCTGATGTTTTCCTCCTCCAGATCTTCTCCCTTAGCTGCCAATGTCTCCCTCCTCCGGTTCTTCTCCCTCCTGCGGTTCTTCTCCGTCAGTTGCCGATGTCTCCCTCCTCCGGTTCTTCTCCCTCCCCCGGTTCTTCTCTCTTAGCTGCCAATGTCTCCCTCCTTCGGTTCTTCTCCCTACTCCGATTGTTCTCCTTCAGCTGCTGATGTTTTCCTCCTCCAGATCTTCTCCCTCCTCCAGTTCTTCTCCCTCAGCTGCCAATGTCTCCCTCCTGCGGTTCTTCTCCCTCAGCTGCCGATGTCTTCCTCCTCCGGTTCTTCTCCCTCCTCCGGTTCTTCTCCCTCCTCCGGTTCTTCTCCCTCAGCTGCCGATGTCTTCCTCCTCCAGTTCTTCTCCCTCCTCCAGTTCTTCTCCCCCAGCTGCCGATGTCTTCTTCGTCTAGTTCTTCTCCCCTCTCTGGTTCTTCTCCGTTGGCTGCCAATGTCTTCTTCCTCTGATTTCTTCTCCCTCTGCTGCCGTTGGGAGAAGAATCAGCAAAAGAACTGGAGGAAGAAGACATCGGCAGCGGAGAAAGAAGATCCAGAGGGAGAAGATCCAGAGGGAGAAGACCTCACCGGAGAAAGAAGACACTTCAGAGCTATTTTTAATAAAGGACTTTGTCAAGAACCTGTGTACTGTATTTTTGACACTTTTTTTTTTTGGTGAACCCCACACTCATTCACATAGGGGGGGCCCCTTATTAAAGGGGGCTTCCAGAATCTGATAAGATAAGACCCCCTGCCCACAAACCCCCCACAACCACCCACCGCCCAGATAACTGGTATGGCTCTACAGAGATCGATCGATATTTTTGTACATTGTAGTTAGCGATCTCTCTTTTTCTTCTTCCCTCTTACAGAACAGAAGACATCGCGGAATAAGGACGACGCTCCTCATGAACTAGAAAGTCAGGTCATTCTGCGGCTTCCACCGGTACGAAGAACTGATAGAACAATCTCACCACAATCCCCACATTCTCCATATACAATTCCCCTTTAGATCGAAAAACTTCTCAGTAAAAGGTCCTACCTGATTGCATGGAATAGGAAGCTGCTCATAATACAGAGCATTCAGAAAGTATTCACAGTGTTTCACTTTTTCCACATTTTGTTATGTTACAACCTTATTCCAAAATGGATTCAATTCATTATTTTCCTCCAAAATTCTACAAACAATCCCCCATAATGACAACGGGAAAAAGGTTTGAAATCTTTGGAAAATGTATTAAAAATTAAATACGAAAAACTTATGTACATGGGAGGAGCCTGTGAGACTTATGTACATGGGAGGAGCCTGTGATACTTATGTACATGGGAGGAGCCTGTGATACTTATGTACATGGGAGGAGCCTGTGATACTTATGTACATGGGAGGAGCCTGTGATACTTATGTACATGGGAGGAGCCTGTGAGACTTATGTACATGGGAGGAGTCTGTGATACTTATGTACATGGGAGGAGCCTGTGAGACTTATGTACATGGGAGGAGCCTGTGAGACTTATGTACATGGGAGGAGCCTGTGAGACTTCTGTACATGGGAGGAGCCTGTGATACTTCTGTACATGGGAGGAGCCTGTGAGACTTATGTACATGGGAGGAGTCTGTGATACTTATGTACATGGGAGGAGCCTGTGAGACTTATGTACATGGGAGGAGCCTGTGAGACTTATGTACATGGGAGGAGCCTGTGAGACTTCTGTACATGGGAGGAGCCTGTGATACTTCTGTACATGGGAGGAGCCTGTGATACTTATGTACATGGGAGGAGCCTGTGATACTTATGTACATGGGAGGAGCCTGTGATACTTCTGTACATGGGAGGAGCCTGTGATACTTATGTACATGGGAGGAGTCTGTGATACTTCTGTACATGGGAGGAGCCTGTGATACTTATGTACATGGGAGGAGTCTGTGATACTTATGTACATGGGAGGAGTCTGTGATACTTATGTACATGGGAGGAGTCTGTGATACTTATGTACATGGGAGGAGTCTGTGATACTTATGTACATGGGAGGAGTCTGTGATACTTATCTACATGGGAGGAGCCTGTGATACTTATGTACATGGGAGGAGCCTGTGATACTTATGTACATGGGAGGAGCCTGTGATACTTATGTACATGGGAGGAGCCTATGATACTTCTGTACATGGGAGGAGCCTGTGATACTTCTGTACATGGGAGGAGCCTGTGATACGTCTGTACATGGGAGGAGCCTGTGATACTTCTGTACATGGGAGGAGCCTGTGATACTTCTGTACATGGGAGGAGCCTGTGATACTTCTGTACATGGGAGGAGCCTGTGATACTTATGTACAGGGGATTTTTTTATTTAAAAAAAAAATTACAAAGATTTTAAACAAACTTCTCTCACGTTGTCATTATGGGGGATTGTTTTGTAGAATTTTGAGGAAAATAATGAATTTAATCCATTTTTGAATAAAGCTGTAACACAAAATGTGGAAAAAGTGAAGCGCTGTGAATACTTTCCGGATGCTCTGTACAGAGTTTTGGTAAGTAAGTAGGTTGTGTTGTCCGGTTTGTAAAGTGTATGGTGAGGGAAACAATCTGAAATCTATGAGTAATGTGTATATTTTCCTAGTCCTGTATTTTATTTTATTTTTTTTTATAAAAGTTGCTTTCATCATCATCATAACTTTGTTCCTCCAGGAATACGCGTCTACTGTGAGGCGGATGGTCCAGTCTGGAAGTGTCAGCACAAAAGACCGACTTTCCATCGAGTTACATCGTGAGTATTCGCAGTGAAATGACCCTTTTAACCTTTTAAAGTAAAAATCTTTTTTTTTTTTTTTTTGCTAGAAAATTGCTCAGAACCCCCCAAACGTTATATTTTTATTTATTTAGCAAAGACCCTAGAGAAGAAAATGGCAGTCATTACAATATTTTATGTCACAAGGTATTTGCACAGCGGTCTTTCAGACGCAATTTAAAAAAGAAAAAAAAAAAATATTTTTTTTAATGAATTAAAAAAAAAAAAAAAACTATTCAGTAAAGTTAGCCCAATTTTTATTTATATAATGTGAAAGATGATGTTACGCCGAGTAAATAGATACCAAACATGTGTGGTTTGAACAATGTTTACATTTGCGGGCGCGACCTACGTATGCATTTTCTTTGGCGCGAAAACTCGGAGGGATGAGGCGCTTTAAACTTTTTTTTTTTTTTTCTTATTTACTTTTTTTTTATTTATTTATTTCTTTATTTTTTTTTTACAATATCCCTTTAAAAAAAAAAGATGAAGGGTAAGGGGATTGGCTTTTCTTTTAATGGTGTGATATAATGGGGGGGGGGGGCAGAAGAACCCCCCCCTTTTTTTTTTTTTTTTTTCTTGGTGGAATAGATACAACAAGGTGTTGGAAACGTTCCTCAGAGATTTTGCTCCATAGTGACCTGATAACATCACACAGTTGCTGCAGATTTGTTGGCTGCACATCCATGATGCCAATCTCCCATTCCACCACATGCCAAAGGTGCTCTATTGTATGAGATGTGGTGAGTGTGGAGGACATTGGAGTACAGGGACCTCATTGTCCAGTGGTGAGATGATTGGAGCTTTGTGACATGGTGCATTATCCTGCTGGAAGGAGCCATCAGAAGATGGGGACACTGTAGTCATAAAGGGATGGACATGGTCAGCAACAATACTCAGGGAGGCCATGGTGATTAAACCATGATCAATTTGTACTAAGGGGCCCAAAGTGTGCCAAGAAATACCCCCCCACATCATTACACCCCCACCACCAGCCTGAACCGGTGATACCCCATCCCCCACACCATTACACCCCCACCACCAGCCTGAACCGGTGATACCCCATCCCCCACACCATTACACCCCCACCACCAGCCTGAACCAGTGATACCCCCCATCCCCCACACCATTACACCCCCACCACCAGCCTGAACCGGTGATACCCCATCCCCCACACCATTACACCCCCACCACCAGCCTGAACCAGTGATACCCCCCATCCCCCACACCATTACACCCCCACCACCAGCCTGAACCGGTGATACCCCATCCCCCACACCATTACACCCCCACCACCAGCCTGAACCGGTGATACCCCATCCCCCACACCATTACACCCCCACCACCAGCCTGAACCAGTGATACCCCCCATCCCCCACACCATTACACCCCCACCACCAGCCTGAACCGGTGATACCCCATCCCCCACACCATTACACCCCCACCACCAGCCTGAACCAGTGATACCCCCCATCCCCCACACCATTACACCCCCACCACCAGCCTGAACCGGTGATACCCCATCCCCCACACCATTACACCCCCACCACCAGCCTGAACCAGTGATACCCCCCATCCCCCACACCATTACACCCCCACCACCAGCCTGAACCAGTGATACCCCCCATCCCCCACACCATTACACCCCCATCACCAGCCTGAACCGGTGATACAAGGCAGGATGGATCCATGCGCCAAATTCTGACCCCACCATCTGAATGTCGCAGCTGAAATCCAGACTCATCAGACCAGGCAACGTTTTTCCAATCTTCTGTTGTCCAATGTTGGTGATCCTGTGCCAAGCGTAGCCTCAGTTTGCTGTTCTTTGCTGACAGGAGTGGCCCCCGGTGTGGTCTTCTGCTGCTGTAGCCCATCTGCTTCAAGGTTGGATGTGTTGTGCATTCAGAGATGGTATTCTGCACACCTTGGGTGTAACGAGAGGTTATTTGAGTTACTGTTGCCTTTCTATCATCTGGAACCAGTCTGCCCATTCTCCTCTGACCTCAACAAGGCATTTTCCTCCACACAACTGCCGCTCACTGGATATTTTCTCTTTCTCCCACCATTCTCTGTAATCCCCAAGAGATGGTTGTGTGTGAAAATCCCAGAAATACTCAGACAGGCCCGTCTGCCACCAACATCCATGTCACGTTCAAAGTCACCGAGATCCCCTTTCTTCCCCATTCTCGGTTTGATCTTCAGCAAGTCGTCTTCACCACATCTAGATGCCTAAATGCACTGAGTTGCTGCCATGTGATTGGCTGATTAGCAATTTGTGTTACCGAGCAATTAGAACAGGTGTACCTAATAAAGTGGCCAGTGAGTGTGTATACATGACATGACAGTGTCCCGGAGCGCCATTTTTAAAAAGGCGCTATATTTTTACGGTGTGCCCGCCCACTGCCTACACCATGTCCATGTCTTCAGACCATGCCAATCATAATAAAATGCACAGAGCCAGTCAGAGAGCTTCTGTGACTTCTATTGGTTGTGATGGCCAATCCAAAAGTGATCGCAATGTTACTGTTTACATTCGAGAGCTCCTTAACCCCTTGCTGACCGCACTGTAAAATATTTATATATATATATCATTTTATTTTATTTTTATTATATTTTTTTAATTTTATTTTAATTATATTTTATAATTTTAATTATATTATTTTTGTTTTATTATATTATAATATTTTTATTTTATTATTTTACGGTATATTATATTATTTTTATTTTATTTATTTAAATTTAATTTTTTTTTTTTTTTTATAGCCGACGGGCGTCATGGAATTGTGCGGGTGGACCGGGTTCCACTCGCTGCCAAGTTAGTGGACATCCCGTGTGTGACGGAGTGTTTAAAAACAATCGACAAGAAGACTTTCTACAAAACCGCGGACATCTGTCAGGTAATGATTGTGCGGCGGGTGATTTGTAGATGTAAACCTTTAACCCCTTCAGTACCGGGCGCTCTCACCCCCCCCACACCCCCTTCCTGCCCAGGCGCCAATGTTCAGCTTTCAGCGCTCTCACACTTTGAATGACAATTGCGCGGTCACGCTACACTGTACACATATGACATTTTTATTATTTTTTTCACACAAATAAAGCTTTTCTTTTGGGGGTATTTAACCACCCCCCCCCCCCTTTCCTGACCAGAGCGCTTATTGCGATTACGGCACTGCGTCGCTTTAGCTGACAATTGCGCGGGTCGTGCGACGTCGCACCCAAACAAAATTGACGTCCTTTTTTTTTCCCCCACAAATAGAGCTTTATTTTGGTGGTATTTGATCACCTCTGCGGTTTTTATTTTTTGCGCTAAAAAAAGAGCGTCAATTTTGAAAAAAACACAATATTTTTTCAGTTTTTGCTATAATATCCCCCAAAAATATATAAAAAAAAAAACTATTTTTTTCCTCAGTTTAGGCCGATGTGTATTCTTCTACTTATTTTTGGTAAAAAAAAAAATGCAATAAGTGTATATTGATTGGTTTGTGCAAAAGTTATATCGTCTACAAAATAGGGGATAGATTTATGGCATTTTTATTATTAGATTTGGTTTTTTTTTTTACTAGTAATGGCGGCAATCTGCAACCTTTTTTTATTTTTTATCGTGACTGCGACATTATGGCGGACACATCGGACAATTTTGACACTATTTTGGGACCATTGTCATTTATACAGCGATCAGTGCTAGAAAACATTGAGTCCGCGGGACCCGCAGTCACGGAGCACGGGCGCCCACAAGGCCGCATCTTAAAGGAGACGTACCTGTACGCCCTGTCGCCCACCCGTGCCATTCTGCCGACATATATCGGTGTGCGGCGGTCGAGAAGGAGTTAATTACCGCTGAGTTTTTTTTTTTTTTTTATTAAATAAACGTAAAAATACCGATAATTGTGAAAAAAAAAAAAAGTTTTTTCTTTTTCATACATCATGGGACACAGAGTCAGGCTAATATTCATTACCTGCTGGGTTATACTGCCATCATCAGGTGATTGGACACTGGTAGACCAAAGGTCTTCAGACAGGAAGTGATCCCCTATATAACCCCTCCCATACAGGAAGTACTTCAGGTTTTTTTTTTTTTACCAGTGTCTGCAAGGTGGTTGGCACGGTTTGTTTGAGCTCTCTGAGCTCCAGGTCTCTACTCCTCCATAAGGTTCTTAATGAATCAAGGTAATGACGGATCGGATCTGTTTGACACAGGCTTTATATGCTCAGATAAATGGTACCCGAGCCTCGCAAAGAAGACTCAAGATCCTGCACGGTTTTGCCTGTAATGAGGCCTCCGGGTGCTGGACCCTGTGAAGTGGAAATCCTGGACACCACAGCGCTAAGGCATTTCCTGCAGGGTGCTGTACAGGTCCAAGGGAGTGGACCCTAAACATGAAAAGGGTACCCAGTCCTTGAAGGTCCTCAAGTGACAGGAACCCGCCGTGATGAGTGAAGCTTGGGCTCTTAGTTTCTAAGCTGCCCTGCGCCTGGACGGCTAATTTGAAACCCCTCTTACCAGACGTCCCTCGTTTAAAACCTCAGGGACTGCTTCCTCCAATGTCTCAGCATCAAGGCGGTTCCGCCGCCAACAGGGCGCTAGGGCCACATCCAGAAAAGGCCCTGGGTCCAAGATTCTTCTAAACCCAGCACCATGCCCTCCCTTTGAGGGCACGCCCATCACTCGATCAAGTTGGGGGAAGGCTGCTACACTTTGCGGATATTTGGAGAACAATAATTCGGGACGAATGGGTCACCTCAATTATATCTCGCAGTTACAAGCTGGAGTTGCGGGGGGTTCCCCCTCAGAGGTTTTTAAGAGCCAGCATTCCCTCGGATCCTCCAAAAAGAAACGTATTGCTTCAGGCACTAGTACATCAAGGAGTGATTGTAGAGGTTCCGGTATCCGAAAGGGGCACAGGGTTCTACTCAAACCTGTTTACGGTTCAGAAACCTATCTTTCAGCCTCATCAGAGGTTCCTACATTTTGCAGTAGAGGAACGTCGTTTTCAATTTGTGGCTCTACCCTCCGGCTTGCTACAGCTCCCCCGGGTGTTCACAAAGGTCCTAGCACCAGTACTGGATCTTTTAAGGGCCCAAGGGATCCTAGTGCTTAGAAATCTGGGCGACCTCCTACTCAGAGATCACTCATTACAGGCTCTAGAACAGAGCCATAATATGCAGTGTGGTATTTGAAAAAGCTTAGGCTGGATCATAAATACCGAAAAGTCAGCCTTGAAACCAGCTCAAAGTCTAAAGTATTTAGGTCTGATCCTAGATAGGGTTCAAGCAAGAATATTCTTGTCATCCGTAAGGCTCTGTGCCCTGAAGGTTCAGGTGCATCAGATAAGGGGCATTAAACAACGCTCCATTCAGCTCCATATAAGTCTTCTAGGGAGGATGGTGTCCTCCTTCGAGGCAGTTCCATTCCAGGCCTTTACAACAAGACATCTTGTTGGCCTAGACCAGGAAGGGTAAAAGCCCTGGATTATTCAAGGTGTTTATCTCCTCGGGCACGCCTAAACTGGTGGTTGCAGGATCAGAACCTACGAAAGGGAAAATCCTTTCTCCCCGTAACTTGGAGAGTTCTGACTACAGATGCCAGTCTCTCTCAGGCTGGGGAGCAACCCCAGAAAGGCTCACAGCTCAGGGGAAATGGTCAGGGACATAACGGATCCTGCCCACCAACGTCCTGGAATTGCGGGCAGTACGTCTGCCCTACGGTTCTGGACGGTGGAACTTCAGGGTTCAGTCTGACAATGCCATTTCAGTGGCCTATATAAACCACCAATGCGGTACCAGGAGTCGTTTCAGCTCTGAAGGAGATGAACCACATACTAGCCTGGGCAGAGGGAAATGTGCCGATCTATATCGACAGTCCATATTCCGGGAGTAGAGAACTGGAAGGCAGATTATCTTAGCCGCCAGCAGATCTGCCCGGGGAATGGTCCCTACACCCAGGGGTGTTCCAGGAAATTTGCCAGCGTTGGGGATGGCCTGAGGTCGACCTATTGGCATCCAGGTTCAACAACAAGCTACAGCAATTTGTGTCCCGAACAAGGGATCCTCTAGCAATCGGAGAAGATGCACTGATAGTTCCATGGAGCCAGTACTCCCTGGTTTATGCTTTCCCTCCGTTCCCTCTTCTTCCACATTTGTTGCACAGGATTCGGAAAGAGGGGGTTCCAGTCATTCTGGTGGCACCAGCCTGGCCTAAAAGGCCCTGGTTCCCGGAGATTGTGAGACTGACAATAGACGGGCCATGGACGCTTCCTCCTCGCCCCGATCTACCATCTCAAGGTCCCATATTCCACCCCAATTTACAGTCTCTAAATGTGACGGCATGGCTATTGAAGCCAAGGTGTTAAAGGACCGTGGCATCTCGGGACCAGTAGTGTCTACTCTAGTGAATGCTAGAAAAGCTGTCACTAGCAAAATCTATCATAGGGTCTGGAAGACTTCTATTGGTGTGAAGCCAGAAAATGGCATCCTCGGAAATACGTGATTGGGAGAATTCTTCCTTTTCTCCAGTCAGCTGTGGAAATCAGATTGGCTTTGAGTACAATCAGGGGTCAAGTTTTGGCTCTATCAGTATTCTTCCAAAGGCCTTTAGCCTTCCATTCACTGATCCGAACCTTTATGCAGGTGGTAACTCGCTTGCTTCCCCCCCGATTAGGTCACCTATGTGTCCTTGGGACTTGAACTTGGTGTTGTCTGTGTTACAGAAACGACCATTTGAACCTGTCAAGGAAATTCCATTAGACTTGCTGTAATGCAAGCTAGCCTTCCTGATGGCCATCACCTCAGCTATGAGTAAGCACCAGTAGTTACGGTGTGAAGCATGTCAGCTGTTGATTCCATCTTTTGCTGTATGGTTTTTAACCAATAAAGAAATCGTTGTTGGAGTGCGGCCATCCGGATTGAATCTTTTTCTATCGGCTAGAAGGGTGTCGGACTTGGCGACCCTTTCATGCAGGGAACCATACTTGATCCTTCACCAGGACAGGGTTGTGTTACGACCTGTTCCTTCCTTTTTGCCAAAAGTGGTGTCTGCCTTTTACTTTTTTTTTCCCTTTTTTTTTTTTTTTTTTTCTTCTTTTGAGGATTCAGTGCTTGCTACAAAACTGAAGTACTTCCTGTGTGGGAGGGGTTATATAGGGGATCACTTCCTGTCTGAAGACCTTTGGTCTACCAGTGTCCATTTACCTGATGATGGAGTATAACCCAGCAGGTAATGAATATTAGCCCGACTCTGTGTCCCATGATGTACTCATAAGGATTTTACAGGTAAATATGATGAAAAAATCCTATTTTTCCTAAATTTTGTAAATAAGTAATTTTTTTGCTTCACTGATGCGCGCTGATAGGTGGAACGGATGGGCACTGATAGGCTGCACTGATAGGATGCACTGATGGGCACTGATAGGCGGCACTGATGGGCACTGATAGGCGGCACTGATGGGCACTGATAGGCGGCACTGATGGGCACTGATAGGCGGCACTGATGGGCACTGATAGGCGGCACTGATGGGCACTGATAGGCGGCACTGATGAGCACTTATAGGCGGCACTGATGAACACTTATAGGCGGCACTGATGGGCACTGATAGGCGGCACTGATGGACACTAATAGGCGGCACTGATGAGCAGGCACTGATGGCCACTGGTAGGTGGAGCTGATGGGCTGCACTGATGGGCTGCACTGATGGGCTGCACTGATGGGCACTGATAGGCTGCACTGATGGCTGCCGATAGGTGGCACTGATAGCCGCTGATAGGTGGCACTGATAGGTGGAACTGATGGCCACTGATAGGTGGAACTGATGGGCTGCACTGATGGGCTGCACTGATGGGCTGCACTGATGGGCTGCACTGATGGGCTGCACTGATGGGCTGCACTGATGGGCTGCACTGATGGGCTGCACTGATGGGCTGCACTGATGGGCAGCACTGATGAGCAGGATCTGATGGGCAGGATCTGATGGGCACTGAAAGGCTGCACTTTCTGGTATCACTGCTGGGCACTGTTGGGGCTGCACTGATCACTGCTCTGATTATCTGTACAGATCTCCCCTGTGAGGAAATGCCTCTGATCGGCTCTCCTCTCCTCATACTGTCAGTGTGAGGAGAGGAGAGCCAATAACCGGCTGTGACGGGAGTCACTTTGGGAGCGGGGGGCTCGTGGAACCCGGAATCCCTTGAAAAGGTTGGGAAGCCCTTGTTTCCGCTCCCTATGCATCTCCTATGTCTAAGTCACCCTGTGTCTATTAGGGGCGCAGGGTGACGGAGAACCCCAGTGTGATCTGTACTAATCGGACTCCCTGTACAACCACACCGGAATGTATGTGTATATATGTGTGTATCGTTTGGGGTGTGTATGTATTTCATTGTTCTATTGTTTGTGTCTGCCTTGTGAGAAAAGTATTATGGGATGTATGGGATGTGGATTAGCTGTGAGGAGTGTGGGGGGGGGAGGGGTTCCTCCTGCAGCCCCTCCCAAAGACAGTCTACTATTGGATAGTTGAATACCTGTGTGTCATGCTACTGGAGGAGGTAACTTTACCCCGCCCTGAAACCAAAGGTGGGGGGGGGGTGGATTGTCCCGAGTGTTACCTCCGTGTACTTGTGTTTCAATAAACAGTTTATGTCCCAGCTTTGTAACTGAGCTTAGTCTTGTCTGGTTCTTGGTTACAATATTCACGCGCTCCCGTCATTCCAGCCGCAAGAATCTGCTGATCCTGGCCGCTGGAATCCGGTGTTTGCGACTAAATGGCCGTGTGAAGGCGGCCCGACGGGATCCATCTACAGACACCGAGACCTGTTCTGTCTTTGATGCAGATGCTGGTTTGCACCTTGGATGGTGATCTCTATCCCCCCCTGGAGGAGCCGACGGGAACAAGCGATCCCAAGAGCAACAAGAAGAAGGACCGCGACCGAGAGAAGAAGTTTATATGGAATCACGGAAGTACGTTTTTATCTTTTTATGATGGATAGTCGTAATAACTGAGGGGGGTGGGGGGAGGGGTTAGATTGCCATTCCTTTATACCGAAATTCAGATCACTTTAGAAGGCCTACAGATATATTGTATATTTTATCATTGTGAAACATTCTTATCATTCCAGTAACTTTACCGCTGAAGAATGTGCGCAAGAGACGCTTCAGGAAAACCGCCAAGAAGAAGGTAGATCGAGTCCAAATAATTCATTCTGATTAACCACTTGCCCTCCGGAAGATTTACCCCCCCCCCCTTTTTTTTTTTTTGACCGGGCCACTTTTTGCAATACATCACTGCGTCACTTTAACTGACAATTGCGCGGTCGTGCGACGCTGCACCCAAATAAAATGTATGTCCTTGATTTTTGTTTTTTTTCCTCACAAAATAGAGAAATAGAGCTTTCTTTCGGTGGTAATTGATCACCTCTGCAGGGTTTTTATTTTTTGCGCTATAAACAAAAAATGCTGACAATTTAAAAAAATATATATACATATATATATATGTGTGTGTGTGTGTGTGTATATATATATATATATATATATATATATATATATATATACATACATACATATATATATATTTTTTTTTCATCTCAGGTTAGATAGATTTTAATGACATATTGGGGGGGGGGATTTACTAAAATCAGTGAGCTCAGGTTCTGGTGTAGCTGTGCATGGCGGCCAATCAGATTCTGACTTCAGCTTCTTTCAATGAAGCTTTGACAATTAAAACCTGCAATCTGATTGGTTCCTGTGCAGAGCTGCCCCAGATTTTTTACACTCTCCAGTCTTAGTGAATAATCCTCGTAGGGGCGACACGTTGACATTCCCAGTAAATTTTTCTTGGCTTCTTTTTATTTTTTGACTCAGTACATCGAATCCCCGGATGTGGAGAAGGAAGTGAAGCGCCTCCTGAGCACGGACGCGGAAGCTGTCAGCGTTCGTATCCTTTAAGCTGAAGTTTCGTTTGTGTTTGTTTATACCTTCGCTGGTTGTTCCCCCCGCCCCCCCCCCCCATCCCCAATCCCCATCCCCATCCCATATCCCCATCCCCTATCCCCATCCCATATCCCCTATCCCCATCCCATATCCCCATCCCCTATCCCCATCCCCTATCCCTATCCCCATCCCCTATCCCCATCCCCTATCCCCATCCCCTATCCCCATCCCATATCCCCATCCCCTATCCCCATCCCCATCCCATATCCCCATCCCATATCCCCATCCCATATCCCCATCCCCTATCCCCATCCCCTATCCCCATCCCCTATCCCCATCCCCTATCCCCATCCCCTATCCCCATCCCCTATCCCCATCCCATATCCCCATCCCATATCCCCATCCCCTATCCCCATCCCCATCCCATATCCCCATCCCCTATCCCCACCCCATCCCCTATCCCCATCCCCCTATCCCCATCCCCCTATCCCCATCCCCTATCCCCCATCCCCTATCCCCATCCCATATCCCCATCCCATATCCCCATCCCCATCCCCTATCCCCTATCCCCATCCCATATCCCCATCCCCATCCCATATCCCCATCCCTATCCCCATCCCCCTATCCCCATCCCATATCCCCATCCCATATCCCCATCCCATATCCCCATCCCCATCCCCTATCCCCATCCCATATCCCCATCCCATATCCCCATCCCATATCCCCATCCCATATCCCCCATCCCATATCCCCATCCCATATCCCCATCCCATATCCCCATCCCCTATCCCCATCCCCTATCCCCATCCCATATCCCCATCCCCTATCCCATCCCATATCCCCATCCCATTCCCCATCCCATATCCCCATCCCATATCCCCATCCCATATCCCCATCCCATATCCCCATCCCATATCCCCATCCCCTATCCCCATCCCATATCCCCATCCCATATCCCCATCCCCTATCCCCATCCCCATCCCCTATCCCCATCCCATATCCCCATCCCCTATCCCCGATCCCCTATCCCCATCCCCCTATCCCCATCCCATATCCCCATCCCCTATCCCCATCCCCTATCCCCATCCCATATCCCCATCCCATTCCCCATATCCCCATCCCATATCCCCATTCCCCATCCCATTCCCCATCCCATTCCCCATCCCATTTCCGCATCCCATTCCCCATCCCATTCCCCATCCCATATCCCCATTCCCTATCCCCATCCCATATCCCCATCCCATTCCCCATATCCCTATCCCCCTCCCCCATCCCATCCAAAAACATCCCCCTCCCATCCCCATATCCCCAATCCCCATCCCCCATCCCATCAACATAATGAAAAAATTAGTAGGGTTGCACCGATACCGGTTCTTTATTTTGCGCGTACCAATACTTTCGGTCAAGTACTGACTGATAACTGACTACCGATACTTTGCGGTGCGATTTGCGTCAATACAGAAAAAAATTGGCGCAAATCGCACTGCTAAGAATCGCATGTGAATTCTCCCAGTGCTTGTGTGTATAGAAAGGGAAAAGCGCCACCTAGTGGGCAGTTTATTGACCCCTTGCGAATGCCCCCCACTGCCTCATATGTGTGTGCAAAAATGAGTAGGGTTGCACCGATACCGGTTTGTTATTTTGCAGGTACGCGTACCAATACTTTCGGTCAAGTACTTGCTACTGACTACCGATACTTTGCAGGTGCGATTTGCGTCAATACGAAAAAAAAATTGGTGCAAATGGCACTGCTAAGAATCGCATCCTAATTCCCCCCACTGCTCATATGTGTATAGAAAGGGAAAAGCGCCACCTAGTGGGGCAGTTTATTGAGCCCTTGCAAATGAAGTGGGAAATGTAGTTCCAAAACATCTGGGGGTGCCAAGGTTCGCCATCACTGGTCTAGATGATGCTGGACGTCCTCTAACCAGGAAATGGGGGGCGGGGCTTTATCTGACTTGGCTGCAGCTTCTAATGCATATTGTGAGAAGCTCGCAGTGTGCGGTGAAATCAGAAGGAGCCATTTCAGTCCAGAAGAGGAGTTGGTACAACCTGAGCAAGACTGAAGGGAAGACCGCGAATCCGACTCACCCGTCACTCTGCTCTCTCCTCCTGTCATCCTCCTTCTACTCCTCGGTCACTCTGCTCTCTCCTCCTGTCATCCTCCTTCTACTCCTCTGTCACTCTGCTCTCTCCTCCTGTCATCCTCCTTCTACTCCTCTGTCACTCTGCTCTCTCCTCCTGTCATCCTCCTTCTACTCCTCTGTCACTCTGCTCTCTCCTCCTGTCATCATCCTCCTTCTACTCCTCTGTCACTTGCTCTCTCCTCCTGTCATCATCCTCCTTCTACTCCTCTGTCACTCTGCTCTCTCCTCCTGTCATCCTCCTTCTACTCCTCGGTCACTCTGCTCTCTCCTCCTGTCATCATCCTCCTTCTACTCCTCTGTCACTCTGCTCTCTCCTCCTGTCATCATCCTCCTTCTAACTCCTCTGTCACTCTGCTCTCTCCTCCTGTCATCATCCTCCTTCTACTCCTCTGTCACTCTGCTCTCTCCTCCTGTCATCATCCTTCTACTCCTCTGTCACTCTGCTCTCTCCTCCTGTCATCATCCTTCTACTCCTCGGTCACTCTGCTCTCTCCTCCTGTCATCATCCTCCTTCTACTCCTCTGTCACTCTGCTCTCTCCTCCTGTCATCCTCCTTCTACTCCTCTGTCACTCTGCTCTCTACTCCTCTGTCACTCTGCTCTCTACTCCTCTGTCACTCTGCTCTCTCCTCCTGTCATCCTCCTTCTACTCCTCTGTCACTCTGCTCTCTCCTCCTGTCATCCTCCTTCTACTCCTCTGTCACTCTGCTCTCTCCTCCTGTCATCCTCCTTCTACTCCTCGGGCACTCTGCTCTCTCCTCCTGTCATCTCCTTCTACTCCTCTGTCACTCTGCTCTCTCCTCCTGTCATCCCTCCTCCTACTCCTCTGTCACTCTGCTCTCTCCTCCTGTCATCATCCTCCTTCTACTCCTCTGTCACTCTGCTCTCTCCTCCTGTCATCATCCTCCTTCTACTCCTCTGTCACTCTGCTCTCTCCTCCTGTCATCCTCCTTCTACTCCTCTGTCACTCTGCTCTCTCCTCCTGTCATCCTCCTTCTACTCCTCGGTCACTCTGCTCTCTCCTCCTGTCATCCTCCTTCTACTCCTCGGTCACTCTGCTCTCTCCTCCTGTCATCCTCCTTCTACTCCTCGTCACTCTGCTCTCTCCTCCTGTCATCATCATCCTTCTACTCCTCTGTCACTCTGCTCTCTCCTCCTGTCATCATCCTTCTACTCCTCTGTCACTCTGCTCTCTCCTCCTGTCATCATCCTTCTACTCCTCTGTCACTCTGCTCTCTATCCTCTGTCACTCTGCTCTCCCCTCCTGTCATCATCCCTCTAGCACTGCACCTGGCCCCCTTTGTGGTTCTTCTCCCTCTCCCAGTCTTGCTCTCTGTTGTAGATTGGATTGCCAGAGGCCGATACCAGAGCCGATTCAGGTAATAAGGCCGTGGCGGTGTACAAACCCCCCTCCCCCGGCCGCTGCCTCTGCAATTAAAGAAGGTGGCATATAGAGGGCAGTCAAAGTGCGGATCTACCACCCCGCCCCCACCCCCCCACCCCCCCCCCCAGGGTTTTATCGCCCCCCCTCCAGCTTCATGTGAGAACGAGTCCTGAGGTG
Organism: Aquarana catesbeiana; assembly: GCF_042186555.1. NCBI lineage: Eukaryota > Metazoa > Chordata > Amphibia > Anura > Ranidae > Aquarana > Aquarana catesbeiana. The sequence continues at coordinate 314,824,595 of NC_133332.1, read as the reverse complement.
AGGGGGGATGGATTCCGTTTGTAGACGGTGATCCGTCTTTTTTCCCTGTTTCGAGGTCTAAAAAGGCAAAAACAAAAATAAAGTTTGTGTCCGGATATGGAGAGCGACGTCCTCTCCCGAATGTCTGATCTGTGGATTTCTGACCTTCTGATCGATTGAAGATCTGTAATTCATTCGTTCCAATATTCCCGGAGATTGAAATCCTTAACCAGAGAGATCAGGATGGGAGGTGATCGCCGAAGACGAGTCCAAAGAGGGAGAAAACCTGACCGGCCTGGACACCTCCCCCGTCTCCTGCGCCATAAAACAAGGCCGCCGCTCTTCAAGTAATGAGCGTTCGATCGTTTATTTCATCATTTCTATCCACAGATCAAAGAAGTATATCTATAAATAGAACGTGGGTTTTCTATAAAAAGAGTCTTTATATAGGGACATACAATTATTTATTTTGTCTATATAAAGACTCTCTTTGGAGAGAGAACTAAAAATATCTATCGTTCTATTTATGTATAGCTAGATATTTATATAAAGACATGCTTGTAAAAAATATATGTTTAGGTATAGTTAGATATTTTCTATATATAAAGACATGCTTCTAAAAATATATATATTTTAAATAATGTGAATTAAAATATCATAATATGATTTATTTTCTGCAAACTTGTCTTTATATAAATATCATAATTATGAGGGGCATTTAAAGAGAGAATTTTCTTATTTGAAAGGGGACAAAGTACCCCCTGGAGATGGTTGGGGGGCATATATATATATATATATAATTTTTTTTTTTTACAAATGAGAAATATATATATATTATTATTATTATTAAAAAATGTATATATATTTTCTTTTTTTTTTTTTTTTTTTTGTCCATATAAAGACCTGTTTTGGAGGGATAACTAAAATATAATATATATTTAGGTATAGTTTTTTTTTTTTTTTTGTTTAATAAGTTTTTTATTAAAGAAAATATATCATGCATACAGTTGTAACAGTTATAACACAAATCTTCGAATATTTTAACAACAAAGGTTATAGGATTTGTAGAGTTCACTACTTAGTTAGTTTTGTCAGGTGCGCTTAAAAAGTTACAATAAGTCAACCAAGCAGCTGGATTTGGATAAAGAAGTGTGAGCTAGGTGATCATCATACATTAAGTGGAATTAAAATAGAAAATATTGCTTTAGTTTAACAAAAATATACATCAGGACAAAATAGTGGTAAAGAGAGAGAGGATAGAAAAGAATGAGTTGAAGATGGGAAGGAGATAGGGTAGGAGGTTGCTGGCATGCTAGACCATGTATTGAGCATAGGGGAGGATTATCTTGGGTGGGTGTTTAATGGCTATGCTAAGGTATTTGGGTTGAGGGGTTAGAGCAAGAGGTTTATATATGTGGCAGTAGTCTGAAATTTTTTCCAGGGTTCCCAGGTTAAGGAATGTTTCTGGGAGGTCCCTCTAATATTGTGGGTGATACTCTCCATAAGGTATACATTGTCAATCATTTGTAGCCAGGCCTTCATAGAGGGAATAATTGGTTGGCCCCACAATGTGGGGATTAAGGCTTTGGCAGTGTTTAGTAGATGAGGGATGATTGATTGTTTGTACGCCTTTATGGGGGTTTTTGTGATATGAAACAGAATAGCCCATGGGTCATTTGGTATTTGAACATCCGCTATCTGAGCAATCAGAGTGCGAATGTTTTCCCAGTATGGTTTAATCAATGGGCAGAACCACATATGTGTGCGTGAGTAGCTTTGTTCCCACAGTTCCTCCAGCACAATGGGGAACTGGCGGGGAACATTTGGTGTAGGCGAACTGGGGTGTAATGCCACCTGGTGAGCAGTTTATAGTTGACCTCTGTCATTCTTGAGGCCATGGACGAGGTATGAGCAAGTTGGAGGATCCTATCTTTTTGGTTGTCAGTTAGGGAGAGACCAAGGTCAATTTCCCATTTAATCAGGTAGGAAGGGGGTCTGGGTTTTGAAGTGTAATAAGAGCTTTATATGAATATAGAAATGCAATGTAGAGGGGGGTCTTTTGGAAAGAATAATGACTTCTATTTCGTTTAAATCGCTAATACCCCTAAGTGGATTAGGAAGGGAGCTTAGAAAGTGTTGTAATTGGTGGTATCTCCATTTATCTAGGAACGTGGCTGGTTTAGGGGTGAGGATTGAAGTTAAGGGTTTAAGTGTATTGCCTTTTAGAACATGGTGTAATAAGAGGGGATCCCCTGACCTCCAGGACTGAAAACCTGGGTCCAAAAGACCTGGCAAAAAGTATGTGTGATTGAGAAGGGGGTAACAAAGGGGAGTCATAATTCCAGGAATGTTTTTTGTGTAGTGCATCCCATATATCCAAAGAAGAATGGTAAGGGCCGAGGTGGTGTGGGCGAGGTTCCTGTGGGAGCGGGGTATCCAGGGAGCCATTGAAAGGTCCACTCCACTCAGATGATATTCGATTTGTACCCATAGCTTTCTGCCAAGGGCATATTTTCCATTCAGCTAGTCTGGCCAGTACCGTTGCTTGGAAATAGGCTTTAAAATTAGGAAGTGCCAAACCACCTGAGCATTTGGAGCGGAACAATAATCCCCCTGGATATTCTAGGGTGTCTATCCTTCCAGATAAAGCGGGAGACCAGGGACTGTAGAGTAGTAAAAAAACCCACCGGAACACCTAGTGGTAGCATTTGAAAGAGAAGAGGATGCGTGGCAGTATGTTCATTTTAATTATATTAACTTTTCCCTAACCAGGTATGTGACAGGTTAGACCATTTTTCGTAGGTCAGTTCTAATTTTATTTAACGTGGGGATATAATTATATCGGAAAATGGATTGGAGATTAGGGGTAAGGTAAATACCTGGGTATTTCAAACAGTTTGATTCCCATCGAAAAGGAAAAAGGTTTGAGGAAGAGAGTCTCGGCCTTGGGGATGTTAATGTTTAAAATTTCAGATTTAGATAAATTTATTTTGAAGTTAGAGATTGATTGAAACGTGGAGAATGCAGACATCAGATTCGGAATCGAGATCCGAGGTTGTTGAATAAAAAATAGTACATCGTCTGCATATGCCGCGTATTTATGGGATCTATTGCCTATTTGTATACCTTTGATGTTAATATTGTTCCTGATTGTGGCGAGAAAAGGTTCTAGAGTGATAGCGAATAGGAGAGGGGAGAGGGGACAGCCCTGCCTGGTACCGGTTATGTAGGATAAAGGGGTCGCTCAACGTTCCATTAATCCTGACCTGAGCCGAAGGATTAGCATAAAGAGAGGAAATACGGTGAAACATTTTAGGACCCACCCCAAAATGGCGTAAGGTTAGCTTAAGGTACTCCCAGTCCACCCTATCGAAAGCTTTCTCGGCATCAGTAGAGAGGAGTAGGGTGGGCTGGGAGCACCGTCGAACGTATTGAATCAGAGAAATTGCACGAAGGGAGTTATCTTTCGCTTCTCTGGCGGGTATAAAACCTGATTGGTCCGCCGAAATCCAGTTTGGAATAAGGGGAAGTAGGCGGTTTGCCATAACTTTGGCAAATAATTTAATGTCAACGTTTATTAACGATATAGGTCTAAAACTATTACAGAGTGTAGGGTCCTTGTCTGGTTTAGGGATAACTGTAATGTGGGTCAAAAGTGATTCTGGGCGTAAGCCTGAAGAATGGGAGATTGAGTTTGCGTATTCAGAAAGTCGAGGGAGAAGGATGTCACTAAATGTTTTATAGTATAAGATCGTGAATCCGTCAGGTCCAGGGGCTTTACCAGAGGGGGAGGACTTCAATGCTGTCTGGAATTCCTCAACCGAAAAGTCTTCTTCTAATTCTTTTAGAACAGATATGGGTAATTTGGGAAGATTTGCCTCTCTCAAGTAGGATAGCATACGGTTTCGTCTCTCCTCACAGGGGAGAGACGATAAGTCATTTTTAACATTATATAGGTCCGCGTAGTAGTCTCTAAATGCTTTAGCAATATCTGGGGTTGCATGGGCCAATGTACCTGACGGAAGCTTAATCTTGGGGATGAATGATTGCGACTGTTTAGTCTTTAGTGATCTAGCTAGAAATCTACTTGGTTTATTCCCCCATTCGTAAAATTTTTGCGACAAACGCTGAAATTTTCTCTTGGTATCTAGATTGAGGAGGGACTTCAATTCCTCACGTTTAAGTGTGAGAGATTTAAGGTGTTCATTATGTAAAGAAAGTTTATGTTGTTTATCTAAAGCCTCTATTTGTTGTAGCACCCGGTTAATTTGTCGACCATGCTCTCTTTTTATCCGCGCACCAAGCTCAATGAGCCGACCTCTAATGGTAGCCTTATGAGCTTCCCAAACGACCGAGGGGGAGGTATCAGAGGATTTGTTATCACTAAAATATTGCGATAAGTGGGAGGCTAGTATAGAGACCTCTGCTTCATTAGTGAGAAGGGAATCGTTAAGCCTCCAGTTGGTAGTGCGTCGGGGTAGGGAGGGCATGGTCAACGTCATCGACACAGGTGCATGATCTGAGATTGATGTGAGACCAATGTGGGCAGAGTGTAAAAAGGGAAGATGGAAATGGTCTAAGAATATATTATCTATTCTAGAGTATGATTGGTGTGTTGAGGAGTAGTGTGAGAAATCCTTCTCCTTAGGATGAAGAAGGCGCCAAACATCCATCAATTGATGATCAAGAAGCCGTTTTTTCACAAATTTCAGTTTTTTGAAAGAAATAGTAGAACGGCTTTGTGATGTATCAATAGTGGGGTCTAACGGCATGTTTAAGTCCCCTGCTAAAATAGTGAGTCCTGTGGCAAAGTGTGATAACTTAGTCAGTATTTGGGAAAGGAAGGTAGTTTGGTCATGGTTCGGGCTATAGATATTTGCAAGCGTGCATTGGACATTTCCAATGAATCCCTTAAGGAAAAGGAAGCGACCATAATCATCCGCAAGCATGTCAGTAAGTCTGAAAGACAAACCTTTGCAGAAACCAATAGCTACACCTTTGGACTTATTGGTGTCTGACAGGCTATAGTACCACTGCGGAAAGTTAGGTGAGGTAAGTTTAACAGGTGTTGTGTGGGTTAAGTGTGTTTCTTGGAGAAATGCAATGGAACATGTAGCATGTTTAAGTTCACGATATAATTGATGTCGTTTAGCAGCAACATTAAGACCCCTGACATTGTAGGATACAATCTTTACCTTAGCCATTTAAGAAGAGCATGGATATTTTCAGTTTGTTTTGCCAAGCATGCCAGCAGAGAGGGGGGAGAGGGGGGGGGGGGGGAGGAGAGAGAAGAATAGTAGGAAAGAAGGAGAAGAGAAGAAGAAGAAGACAAACATATACAATAATTATACATGTAGGTCAGATAACTAGTGGGAAATTAAAAAATATCACGCAGTAAACTGCAGTGGTCCCGTTGGGGAGAGAGAGAGCGAAAGGCCATCCCAATCCTTAAACAAGGATTGAATAGGATATCTTCAGGGCCATTCACGCTCGCCATCCCCAGGAGGAGGTGGGGGGGGTGGTGTTACGCTGTGGGGGGAGGCGGCGAGGGGAGTGTGCCCCGACAGCACACGGCCTGTGAAAGAAAAACATGTTACCAGCCCGTCATTAATAGGAGAGCAGTGAGTTCCAGTCGGAAATAAGAAAACCCATGTAAGTGGAACCAGAATCAATAAAAACAATAAGCAACCTGCAAGAAATCGCAAATATAGACCAATTGAAAACATGCAACAATTAACACAATAATAAAGGAAAACAAATATTGGTCATTTTACCGGTGAGTCCACCCCGGCTTCGCAAGCACGAGTGCAGAAAAGAGTAAAAAAAAAAAAAAAAAAAAAAAAGGGATTCTATATGCACACGCAAACACAGAGATCGGGTCCGGACTCAGCCAATAGGGCCGTTTTGTAAGAATAAAGAAAAAAATGACTTATATTATTATCAATAATATGGGTGAAAAAATAAATGTTTTAGCCTTGTGTTTGTGCAGAGCCTGGGAGAGAAGTGCGACTCCTTTTTGAGGGGGTCTTTTTCCAGACAGAATCCATGGGACATGAGAATTTTGGAATCGAATCCTGCCAGCCTGGAAGTTCCATGGGTGAGAGATGTAGGTCCTGCATAAAAGTTGGAAGTTCCTCAGGAAATCTTAATGTATGGGAGCGACCATTTTTGGTAGCAATCAGGCAGGCAGGAAAACCCCATCTGTATGTAATCCCGTCGGATCGTAAGTTATCCAGTAGCGGTTTTAATGCTCTGCGGCGGTCCAGAGTATCTTTAGAAAGATCTGGATAGATACTAATGGTGGCACCGTCAAAGTCAATGTTAGGTATGCCTCGCATCTTTATCATGATGGCATTTTTGTCTTCAAAATAATGTAGGCGGCAGATGACATCTCTGGGCTGGTCCGAGTTAGCGTTACGGGGTCGTAAAGCCCGATGCACACGATCAAAACGCAGTGGCGCGGCGACAGGGTTCCCCAGGATGGTATTAAAAATGCCTCTTATGGAAGGTTCAAGATCAGTATCCCTAGTGGCTTCCGGCAACCCTCTGACTCGAATATTGTTTCTACGGTTACGGTTTTCGAGGTCTTCGAGCTTATATAAGGACGTACGATGAGCAAAAGCCAGCTGGGTAACGGTGTCTTGCAGTTCTTTAATGGCTAGTGCCTGCGTTTCCTGTCTCTGCTCCGTTTCCTCCACCCTGACCAGGAGATGTGACATATCAGATCGAACAGCAGTGATTTCTTTTTTGATAGATTTCTCCAAACTGTGAAACATACCTGCAAGTTCTTTTTTGAGGCCGCTCATGAGTGCTGACATTTCAGAGCCTACGGGGGATCCGGGATCGTCCATGAGATCCGAGCAGCAGGAAGAAGCTGGAGAGCTCTCCCTCACAGAGGCAGCGCGGGATGATGGAGAGGCACTTACTCTCGAGGCCCTGTCTTGGTCACCGCGTGCGTTGGTTAGGTATTGCTGAATAGAACCTGTGGAGACTATATTAGAGAGTGATCTCTTGGTTGTACGTTTAACAGAAGCAGAACGGGGCTTAGATGTTTTGGCGGGCATAATTGGAGCTATATGGCCGATGGCTGCAAGGGACACCCCCCCTCACATTTGAGCAAAGTTATATATTCATCAGAATGTTGTCAGCACCCGGATGGGTTCCCCCTTAAGTGGAGCACAGATATCAAAAAATGTATTCTAATGACAGTGGAGGAGCAAGTAGAATTATTAAAATTATTGTAATTAAGCAAAAATAGAGGCTGTAAAGGTAATGCGTCAGATAAGAGAGATACTTGCTGAAAAATGAGTGCTGTAGGCAAGGTTCAATAAGAAAGGTAGTGGAGAAAGATGGTTGTGGGAGTACTTGGAGCACCAAGATGGCCGCCGACCTCCAGGGGGTAGGCCGGAGCCGCGGACTTTCCTAGTGATTGTGTCCGGTCTGACGAATGCCTTTTTCAGTGTGGAGTGTAGGTTCAGAGCGGATCTTTAGGGAGGGGGGAGCTGTTACTCACTTAGTCCCAGGGGTCAGGCAGGACAGATCCACCTCAAGCCGGTGTCCAGCTCCCCAGATGATGCAGGCCAGAGGCTCCAGATATGTAACAGGCCGCGGGGCAGCGCCAGGCTGTAGCGCAGCGGAGCGGAGGAATCGGGCCTCCAGGCAGATCTCGGGTGTCCTCCCCCGCCGCTCCCCCGACCGGTCGGCAGCCACTCGCCGAGGATGAGCGTCCGCTCGGCGCCCGGCTCACTGGGGCGGCAGGCTAATAGCTCCGATCGGGCCGTAGGCCTCAAGATGGCGGCGGAGCTCTCAGCCAGAAGCGATCCACAGGCCCGGGACACCAAAAACAGCGGGAGTCCATAGAAATAGCACTCCGGGCGCCAAGCAGGACAGCCTCAGGGGCTGGTAAGGTGCAAATCCGGCTCTCAGGGGATATTTAGAGCCCAGATGGCTGCGGATTGTCCGTGGCTTGGAGGAGCTCAGCCAGAACACGTCCTCCACCTTGCTCGTCCAGACACGCCCCCCCCTAGGTATAGTTAGATATTTTCTTTATATAAAGACAGGCTTGCAAACAAATAATATATTTTATATAATGTGAATTAAAATATCATAATATGATTTTTTTTTTTTTTCTGCAAACATTGCTTCATATAAATAAAAATCATAATTATGAGGGACATTTAAAGAGAGAGTTTTCTTATTTGAAAGGGGGACTTGTGACAAAGTACAAAGGGGGACTTGTGACAAAGTACCCCCTGCCCCCCAACCATCTGAGAGATAGATAGATAATATATATACTTTTTTTACTAATAAATATATAATAAAAAGGTGTGTGTGTGTATATATATATATATATATAATTTTCTTTTTTTGTCTATATAAAGACCTGTTTGGAGGGCTAACTAAAATATATATCTTTATATTTCTGTATAGTTGGATATTTTATTTATATAAAGACATGCTTGCAAAAAAATATATATTTTAAATAACATGAATTAAAATATCATATAATATGACTTTTTTCTTTTCTGCAAACATGGCTTCATATTAACAAAAATCATAATTCTGAGGGGTATTTAAAGAGAGAATTTTCTTATTTGAAAGGGGACAAATTGCCGGCCACGGAGGTTGGATGGAGTGGTGGACGGAGGTTGGATGGAGTGGTGGACGGAGGTTGGATGGAGTGGTGGACGGAGGTTGGATGGAGTGGTGGACGGAGGTTGGATGGAGTGGTGGGACGGAGGTGGATGGAGGTTGGTGGAGGAGTTGAGAGGTGGGCGGAGGTTGGATGGAGTGGTGGGCGGAGGTTGGATGGAGTGGTGGGCGGAGGTTGGATGGAGTGGTGGGACGGAGGTTGGATGGTGTGATGGGCGGAGGTTGGATGGAGTGGTGGGCGGAGGTTGGATGGTGTGATGGGCGTGAGGTTGGATGGAGTGATGGGCGGAGGTTGGATGGAGTGGTGGGCGGAGGTTGGATGGCGTGGTGGCGAGGGAGGTTGGATGGCGTGGTGGGCGGAGGTTGGATGGCGTGGTGGGCGGAGGTTGGATGGCGTGGTGGGCGGAGGTTGGATGGCGTGATGGGCGGAGGTTGGATGGAGTGGTGGACGGAGGTTGGATGGAGTGGTGGACGGAGGTTGGATGGAGTGGGTGGACGGAGGTTGGATGGAGTGGTGGACGGAGGTTGGATGGAGTGGTGGACGGAGGTTGGATGGAGTGGTGGACGGAGGTTGGATGGAGTGGTGGACGGTTGGATGGAGTGGTGGACGGAGGTTGGATGGAGAGGTTGGATGGAGTGGTGGCGGAGGTTGGATGGAGTGGTGGGCGGAGGTTGGAGGGTGGTGGTTGGAGGTGTGCGGTGGTGGCGGAGGTTGGACGGTGTGGTGGGCGGAGGTTGGACGGTGTGGTGGGCGGAGGTTGGATGGAGAGGTTGGATGGAAGTGGTGGGCGGAGTTGGATGGAGTGGTGGGCGGAGTTGGACGTTGGTGGTGGGCGAGGTTGGACGGTGTGGTGGGCGAGGTTGGACGGTGTGGTGGGCGGAGGTTGGACGGTGTGGTGGGCGGAGGTTGGACGGTGTGGTGGGCGGAGGTTGGACGGAGTGGTGGACGGAGGTTGGACGGAGTGGTGGACGGAGGTTGGACGGAGTGGTGGGCGGAGGTTGGACGGAGTGGTGGGCGGAGGTTGGACGGAAGTGGTGGGCGGAGGTTGGATGGAGTGGTGGGCGGAGGTTGGATGGAGTGGTGGACGGAGGTTGGATGGTGTGATGGGCGGAGGTTGGATGGAGTGGTGGGCGGAGGTTGGATGGTGTGATGGGCGGAGGTTGGATGGAGTGATGGGCGGAGGTTGGATGGAGTGGTGGGCGGAGGTTGGATGGCGTGGTGGGCGGAGGTTGGATGGCGTGGTGGGCGGAGGTTGGATGGCGTGGTGGGCGGAGGTTGGATGGCGTGGTGGGCGGAGGTTGAATGGAGTGGTGGACGGAGGTTGGATGGAGTGGTGGACGGAGGTTGGATGGAGTGGTGGACGGAGGTTGGATGGAGTGGTGGACGGAGGTTGGATGGAGTGGTGGACGGAGGTTGGATGGAGTGGTGGACGGAGGTTGGATGGAGTGGTGGACGGAGGTTGGATGGAGAGGTTGGATGGAGTGGTGGGCGGAGGTTGGACGGTGTGGTGGGCGGAGGTTGGACGGTGTGGTGGGCGGAGGTTGGACGGTGTGGTGGGCGGAGGTTGGACGGTGTGGTGGGCGGAGGTTGGATGGAGAGGTTGGATGGAGTGGTGGGCGGAGGTTGGATGGAGTGGTGGGCGGAGGTTGGACGGTGTGGTGGGCGGAGGTTGGATGGTGTGGTGGGCGGAGGTTGGACGGTGTGGTGGGCGGAGGTTGGACGGTGTGGTGGGCGGAGGTTGGATGGAGAGGTTGGATGGAGTGGTGGGCGGAGGTTGGATGGAGTGGTGGGCGGAGGTTGGACGGTGTGGTGGACGGAGGTTGGATGGAGAGGTTGGATGGAGTGGTGGGCGGAGGTTGGATGGAGTGGTGGGCGGAGGTTGGACGGTGTGGTGGGCGGAGGTTGGACGGTGTGGTGGGCGGAGGTTGGACGGTGTGGTGGGCGGAGGTTGGACGGTGTGGTGGGCGGAGGTTGGACGGCGTGGTGGGCGGAGGTTGGACGGCGTGGTGGGCGGAGGTTGGACGGCGTGGTGGGCGGAGGTTGGATGGAATTCTAAGGACTTTTATAGACTCGGTTTATGAATTGCTCTGATCACATCCACAGAATTCAAAGGGAATCAAATTTTCCCCATTGGGGTACATGGCAAAAAATAAACTCTCCATGGCTCTAACAATTCCATACTCAAAAATGGGGGCAAAAAAAATATTTTTTTTATTTCGATACATTATAAATCACAAATGTTTCCATTGATTATCTCTGCCGATCAGTAGACAGTTTCGCCTTCGTTGGTTCCTTTTATCCGGTGGTATTGATCGATGTCCTCCATGTTTTTTTTTTTTTCTTTCCCCCGGTCAGTGGGAAGGGATGAACTGCGTGAAATATTCAATGATCTGAGCAGCAGCAGCGACGGCGAGGAAGAACGTCAGGAGGAGGAAGACCTGAACATCATGGAAACCGAAGACGACCAAAGAAAAGGTCAAGGCGGCCAGGAAGGCGGCACCAACCAGATAGGTGAGCGGCTTCTTATCGGAGAAATCTCTTTGTTGGGCCCCTTTCACACTTGTGCGACCTGAAAGTCGTGCGATTTTGCAGCAATTTTTTTTGTTTTTTTTTTTTTTGTTTTTGTTTTTTTTACATATGTACACACATGACATTTTTATCATTTTTTTCCCCACACTTTCTTTTAGTGGTATTTGATCACCTCTGCGATTTTTTTATTTTTTTTTGCGTTATAAACCAAAAAAGACAATTTTGAAAAAAAATATATATATTTTTTACTTTCTGCTAGAAAACACATCCAATAAAAAAAAAAAAAAAAAAAAATGTAAAAAATCAAATTTCTTCATCAATTTTAGGTCAATATGTATTCAGCTACATATAAAAAAAAAATGCCAATAAGCGTATATTGATTGGTGCAAAATTGATCGTGTCTACAAACTATAGGAATATTCTTATGGAATTTTTTTTCTTCTTTTTTTTTTTATTGTTTTTACTAGTGGCGACGATCAGCGGTTTATTTTTTTAATTTTTTTCTGGATTCTGCACTTTTTGGGGACCAGTGACACCAATACAGTGATCAAAAAAAAAAAAGCACGGTCACTGTACTAATGACACTGGCAGGGAAGGGGTTAAACATCTGGGGGGGGTTCCAAGGGGATGATAAAACACCTCCTCCTCCACCACCTTTTTCGTATGCTTTCTGAAGAGCGATCTGAATGTGCGTCACTTTTCAAAGCATATGTAAATGGGACCTTACTGTAACCATTTAAAATAAAACGCACACGGCAAAGGTGACCGAGCGTTTTTATTCCATCGATCTTTTTAGTGCTTTATCTTCTTCTTCTTTTTTTTATTTTTTTTATCCTCAAGTGCTGGAATTGCAGAAACAAGCTGAAACCTACAAAAGAGAAATTGCGAGAAACGCAGGAGAGAAGGAAACGCCAAGAAGAGCTCATAATGAAGGTGGAGAACCTGGCTCTGAAGGTAAACATTGCATTATTTTTTTGGGGGAGGGGAGTTTTGTTACCCTGTAATCTGATTTGCACAGCAGGGGGCGGAGCTTAATGTCCTCACAGATTTCCATCGGAACGCAGCGGGGTTGATTTACTAATACAGTGGAACCTCGGATTACGGGCAGAATTCGTTCCAGAAGAACGCTTGTAATCCAAAGCGACTCGTATATCAAAGCGAGTTTCTCCATAAGAAATAATGGAAACTTAGATAATAAATTTCACAGCTACTGCTGGTCTATGCAGTACCGCATGTGGCCAAAAGTGCAGGGGGGGGCGCCAGAGACACTCCGTTCCAGAGTCACCAGGCGCCCCCACCCCCCGACACCTCTGGCCAAATGTGGTACTGCACACCCCCAGGGGCTTGAATGCTCGTCTCGTGAGTCCGGATTAAAAAAAAAAAATAGCTCGTATTGCGAAACGCTCGTAAACCGCTTTACTCGCAATCCCGGGGGTTCCACTGTCTGGTGAAGCTCTGCATGGTAGCCAATCAGCTTCTAACTTTAACTTCAGCCCAGGAAAAAAAAATAAACAGGTAAACACTCCTATTGCCACATCCGTAAAGTTAATTTGACAAAAGAAAAAAAAAAGAGGGGGCTCAAAATAGGGGCCTATGGTTGGACTTTAATGCACAGCAAACCAAAGGGATCCTATTAGAAGTAACAGTATAACAAGCTTTATTAGATATATGTACAAAAAAAATGACAAGGACATTGACACGGAATAAAAATCATCTATATAAAAATATACATGATCTGAGCCCCGATGTGTCGACGCGTTTCGTTCTAGAACTTCTTCAGGACACATTCAGGTTTCATTTAGTGCAGAGAAAAGGAGAAAGGTCTCACTATCTTGCAAGGAGATTTCATGAGCTCTCTCCCCTCTCCCCTCTCCTCTCTCCCCTCTCCCCTCCCATGGTGTGATAAGTCTTGCTGATTTTGTTCTTTCTTTCTCAGACACGTCTACAAGCCGTGTTGGATGAATTCAGACAGCAGGAGGAACGGGAGAAGCAACAGGTGAGATGATCTGCATTGTACGGGGGGAGGGGGCGGGACACCGTACCACTGGGCGTGACTTTTTTTCACGAGCTTAGCGCAGTCAGACCAGGGATCGAACTTTGCTTTTTGCCCTCACTAAAAATTTTTTGGCAATGTGTGCGCCCCTCGCGCTCTTGAACTTTTTCTATCGCTATGAGGCTTTGTTCACACCGGCCTGCTTATTAACCCATTGGCCCCGCCCACCTCCCCCGGCCTTTTAAGGGGGTTTTCGGGAGGTGGGGCCGGGGTTTATGACCATGTGATTGGCTGTCATGGTGAAGGAAAAGGGGTAGTACAAAGTATTACCAAAAGGGCGGACTTTTTAGGCTAAGAAACAATGAAAGAGAGAAATACTATAAACAATCAAATTTATTAAAGTTAACAATACATAGAACAATCAAGTTGAATAAAAGTATGAAAAATATGCTTAAGTGCAGTGAGCCCTTGTATGTCTACGCGTTTTGCCGCTAGGCTTCTTCAGGACACAGCCAAGGTGATCATGGTGGTCACATGATCGGAAAAGCTCCCAATCGCAAAAGCCGTGATCGGGAGCTTTCCATCAGCCGCCGGTAATGGCGTCCAGGAGCGCGCTCTGTGTTGGTACGCAAATACGCTGTTGCTCGGCGCCAAAGCCCCGCCCCCTCCTTGTGGATTTGCACAGAGCAGCCCCGATCCTCCTCTTCTTGGGTCCCTCTTCCATGCCCCTCCCTCCTTTCAAGTGCCCCCATGTCGAGCAGCTTGGTATGGGGGGCACCCGCTCCACGTCTCCACTCAGACACGGAGCTGCCGTTCGGCCCCGCCCCCCCTCTCTCTCTCTTGATTGGCTAACTTGACAGTGGCGCCACTGCTGTGTCTCAGACAATCAGGAGGAGAGTCCTGGATGGCCGAGGGGCTGGTGGACATCGCTGGACCGAGAGGGGGCTCAGGTAAGTATTAGGGGAGCTGGAGAGGCCGCTACACACAGAAGGGTTTTTTATCGTAAGGCATAGAATGCACCTTCTGCCTTTACAACCCCTTTAAGCGTACCCCCCATGTTTTACCTGCACTGGATACACAAGTGTTCCGTGCATTCATATGCAGGCAAGTCCCATTCTGACATCATGTGGGGTGCATGTCTCTGAACTCACACTGGCTGTCTGTTTTTTTGGGGGTGTGCACCCGCACCAATGAATGGGACAGCCTGCATGGCGGGGATGTACGGGACACCTTTTGGATCCGGGTGCAGGCAACATACAGCCCTCCCACCAATGTATGCTGTGTCTGTGCAACCTCTACTCCCAATTGGGAACACTCACCCCCATGGTGTCCAAAATCATACTGGCTGTATTGGGGGGACATGCACCCACATAGATGAATGGGGCTGCCTGTGCATCCCCTGTAGGCAACACGTGGCTTGTGAGAACGAGGCCTAATAACCTTATACCTATATGGACAAAAGTATGTGAACCCCCTCCCAAATACTGAGCTCAGATGTTTTCAGTGAAGAGTACTATTAACGTTGCAGCATGCAAAGACATTTTGGACAATTGTAGTAAGAGTTTGGGGAAGACCCTTTTCTGTTCCACCATGCCTGTGCCTCTGTATACAAAGTCATAAAGACATGTCTTGACCAGTTTCATAAAGACATGGCTTGACCAGTTTGGACAAGCTCCATAAAGACATGGCTTAACCAGTTTGGACCGGCTCCATAAAGACATGGCTTAACCAGTTTGGACCGGCTCCATAAAGACATGGCTTGACCATTTTGGACCGGCTCCATAAAGACATGGCTTGACCAGTTTGGACCAGTTTCATAAAGACATGGCTTGACCAGTTTGGACCAGTTTCATAAAGACATGGCTTGACCAGTTTGGACAAGCTCCATAAAGACATGGCTTGACCAGTTTGGACAAGCTCCATAAAGACATGGCTTGACCAGTTTGGACAAGCTCCATAAAGACATGGCTTGACCAGTTTCATAAAGACATGGCTTGACCAGTTTGGACAAGCTCCATAAAGACATGGCTTGACCAGTTTGGACCGGCTCCCTAAAGACATGGCTTGACCAGTTTCATAAAGACATGGCTTGACCAGTTTGGACCAGTTTCATAAAGACATGGCTTGACCAGTTTGGACAAGCTCCATAAAGACATGGCTTGACCAGTTTGGACCGGCTCCCTAAAGACATGGCTTGACCAGTTTGGACCGGCTCCATAAAGACATGGCTTGACCAGTTTGGACCGGCTCCATAAAGACATGGTTTGGACAAGCTCCATAAAGACATGGCTTGACCAGCTACATTAAGACATGGCTTGACCAGTTTGGACCAGCTCTATTGAGCTGGCATGGTGAGACTTGGACATAGTGTGACCAGTTTGGTGTTGAGTGTTTGGCCAGTTTGGTGTTTGGGTGCTGCGTCCCATTGACACAGACAGCAGGACTCGGCTCCCGCATCATTGGGTATGATTGACAGCAGTGCAGCCATTGGCTCCCACTGCTATCAATCTATCCAATCGGGACCTGAGACAGCAGCTGGAGCTGCTGTGCTCATCTCCGTCACTGGAAAGGCCGGGTTCAGGTAAGTAAAAAAGGGGGGGGGGCTGCTGCATCACAGGAGGTTTTTCCACCGGGCCGGTTCACACTGCTGCGGTGCATGAATTTGATCGGATTTTTGTTGCGAAATTCTTTACGTGTTCTGGCGAATCTCCTGCGATTCTACGGCAAATATTGCATTGAATTCGCATCGCACGCGGGTCAAACTCGCACAGGTCTCTTTTTCGTAGGCAGCGCATAGATTCACAACGCATTTTGATGTGAACGGCACACGTGGAAAACTATGTTATTTAAATGACTTTACGAATTTGACTGATCGTAACGGCCTCGAATTTGCAGCAGTGTGAACCGGCCCCCAGTGCATTAAAGGTGAAAAACGTTGAGGGTTTACAACCTCTTTTAAAGATTACATTTTTTTTTCCCGCATCAAAATCGAATGTCAATCTAAAATATAACTTTTCTCTCTCAGGTGACATCTTTGGAGGAGCAACTTGAGGCCCTGATAGAGAAGTAACAATACAAACCTGTACCTGTCTGCAGCCGCATAGTATTCTTTTTTTTTTTTTTTTTTGTTTTTTGTTTTTTTGTTTTTACGATGGACTTGTAATGAGTATTTGTTGCTGAGCCATATACCTTATTATTCCCGTGATGAAACCTCTACAAAAGGTGCAGATTTGTGGACTGTAAGAATCTAATATAGATGGGGGGGGGGGGGATCACTAAAGTGATGAAATAAACGCTGATTTTATCTGTTTTGAAAAAAAAAAAGTCAGAGAAAAATGTAATATCTTTTTTAATTTAAAGCTGATCTCCGTGTTTAAGGCCTGGGTTCACACTGGTACAACACGACTGTCATCCTACTTTGCCCTGCAACATCCGTCCTGCTTTGGTCCTACTTCCATCCGACTTGAATGAACAAGATTTAAGATTTTGCTCCGACTTTGAGATAGTCTGACTTTTACCTCTGACCAATCAAAACAACCCCAGTGTGACATAAATTTACTGCTGCTGTAATCACCATGTCGGACGTCACAAGTCGGATGGTCAGGACAAGGATCTGACTTTAATGGGCTGAAGTCGGACCAAAGTAGTGCAGGGAGCCTTTTCAAAGTCGGACCAGTTAAGGCGGCTCTCATAGGGAATCCTTGATTTATACACGTCATGCGACATGTGCCGTACCGGTGTGAAGCCGACTTTAGTGAACGTTAAATAGTTTGTTTGGACCAAGCTGGTCCAAACAAAACTATTACCTTTTAATACTGGATGTGCCCCGCTGTATGTGGCCTCAGCTGCGCACAGTATACAGCGCTGCGTTCTGGCAATTTCCCGCTCCAAAACAAAATTGAGTCGGGCTGAGTGGCACTTGGCCATTCACAGGAAGCTTTGTATTCTATGAATGGGAACTTCCTATTCCCCTCCCAGAACAAAAACTAGTTGTACTGAGTGGTGCTCAGATATTTACAGGGAACTTTGTATTTTTCGCAATGAATACAAAGCTGCCTCTGAATTGGCTGAGTCAGAGATCTGTCATTCATCTGCCCCAGCCAATCAGAGGAAGCTTTGTACTCATTCATAGAATACAAAGCTTCCTGTGAATGGCCAAGTGCCACTCAGCCCGATTCTGTTCTGGAATGGGAAATTTCCCCATCCTGCTGCTGGAACGCAGTGCTGTATACTGTGCGTAGCCGAGGCCACATACAGCGGGGCACATCCAGTATTGAAGGTAATAGTTTGTTTGGACCAGCTAGGTACAAACAAAACTATTTAACCTTCACTAATACATGGAGATCAGCTTTAAAAGTGTAACTTGTACAAAATGTATATAGATTGTAAGGCCCTGTTGCCCTTTGGGGCCCTTGAAGATAATGGTCTGTGTTTTGGTGCTTACCCAAGCCAATAAAGGACTGGCTTCTTAGCCAATGGTTTGTTTTATTTCTTTTCACAAGATCTTAGTTTGTTTTTTTTTTTTTGTTTTTTTTCCCCCTTTTTATGTCTTTGATTGCCAAGAGAAATATTAAGGGGGTTTCAGACCCTGAAAGTGGATAGTATTGATTTGTAAAGGGGCTGTAATAGCAGAGATCAATGACATTATTGGGTCAAAAGTAAGGCTGGCTGCAATTTCTCCTTACCCACCGGCCGAATTTGGAATCGGTCTACGGCTGGCTTAAGGTACCGTATATACTCGAGTATAAGCCGACCCGAATATAAGCCGAGGCACCTAATTTTACCACAAAAGAAATTGGGAAAACGTATTGACTCGAGTATAAGCCTAGGGTGAGAAATACACAGCTACTGTAAGTGGAAAAGAGGGTCAGCAATGCCCATTTGCAGCCTCACTGTGCCCATTTGCAGCCATAGGTCCCCCGAACTTCAAACTCGGTAGTTAAGGGTTCCTAGATGCCCCCCTAGCTGCAGTCAAAATTTGGCGTCTCTGGACCAAAAGGGTCCCGAAATGACATTGCTGCAGGTGGACACTGTTGACCGAATTTGGGGCCCCGTAACTCGGGGCCACTTGGTGCTAGGAACCCCAAATTTGGTGTGCAAACCCAATGGAAAGTTGGGGTTCCTAGCACCAAGAGGCCCCGAGATATGGGGCCCCAAAGTCGGTTCGGAAAATGTCAAGCACTTTTCTGCAGCAGAGAATGACATTTTCCGAACTGAATTTGGGGCCCCGTATCTCTGGGCCACTTGGTGCTAGGAACCCCAAATTTGGTGTGCAAACCCAGTGGAACTAGCACTACAACATATTCAAAGCTGGGGTTCCTAGCACCAAGAGGCCCCGAGATACGGGGCCCCAAAGTCGGTTCGGAAAATATCAAGCACTTTTCTGCAGCAGAGAATGACATTTTCCGAACCGATTTTGGGGCCCTGTATCTCAGGGGCCACTTGGTGCTAGGAACCCCAAATTTGGTGTGCAAACCCAGTGGAACTAGCACTACAACATATTCAAAGCTGGGGTTCCTAGCACCAAGAGGCCCCGAGATACGGTGCCCCAAAGTCGGTTCGGAAAATGTCAAGCACTTTTCTGCAGCAGAGAATGACATTTTCCAAACCGAATTTGGGGCCCTGTATCTCGGGGCCACTTGGTGCTAGAAACCCCAGCTTTGGATATGTTGTAGTGCTAGTTCCACTGGGTTTGCGCTCTAAATTTGTGGTTCCTAGCACCAAGTGGCCCTGAGATACGGGGATCCAAAGTCGGTTCGGAAAACGTCATTCTCTGCTGCAGAAAAGCGCTTGACTCGAGTATAAGCCGAGGGGGGGCATTTTCAGCACAAAAAAAAAGTGCTGAAAAATTCGGCTTATACTCAAGTATATACGGTATATCGTTAAAATAGAAAGGTTTTATTTGAAAATTTCATTGGCGATGAGGGTGGGGGGGAGGGGAATGCAAAAATAGAAGCAGATTAGGTTCAGGTTTCATTTACCAAACTGCAATGGAAGAGTACAAATCCTTGTTACACAATTACTTTTTTTATTGACCTGAACAAATGTGGATTTTTACAGAAGCAACAATTTCATGTTTTTTTTTGTTTTGTTTTTTTATTATTAACTTCACTTTTAAATCATAAATGCTGCTTTTTTTCATTATTTAAAAAAAAAAATCCTTAATATAAAATACTTTAGAATACCTTTTTTTTATTTTGAGCTCCATGAAATTCTATATAATAAGTCATTAGTAAAATTTTAGGCAAAAAAAGGTAAATACATCAATATATGTGCAGAGACAGATAAAAGTATATCACAAACCAATCCCAATAAACCTGCTCCGACCTTCTATTAAAAACCACATACTTTTAGCTTTCTGTCATTTTAAACTCAAACGCCCCATTCTTGTCACTTTCAGATTCCGGTCTGCCCCCCCCCATCACCCCCCCCCCCTCCCCCCTGTATGTAAAAATCCCTTAGGAATGCAAACCCCTTGCAAAAGAAGTGTGGACGGGCCATTATCAGCTGTGTTCCAAAAGGTTTTGTACCCCGAAGTCTGCTGGGAAACAAACTTTCAAGGGTGAGGGGGGGGTTAGAAAATCTCCTGGGTCCCCCACATCAGCCATTGGTTCCGTCTACTGATCTGGATGTGACTTTTGTATTTAAAGTCTTAACTCCACGTTAAGTCATTTCATATAGTTCATTGGGGCCAAGCTGGCCCAAACGATTTAACACACCAGATGTGCAAGCAGATGACATCACGATCTCCACATCAGCCAATCTGAGGAAGCTTTGTATTCATTCATAGAATACACAGCTGCCTGTGAATGGCCGAGTAGCGCTCCTGGAGTGGGGCGCCCATTGGTGGAACACAGGGCTGTATATAGCTGAGGGCTGCGTACAGGTAATACAGCACACCCAGCAGAAGCGCCCATCCCATTGGTGGAACACAGCGCTGTATATAGCTGAGGGCTGCGTACAGGTAATACAGCACACCCAGCAAGCTCTCCTCCAGTTTGGCCCAAATGAACTATTTAAAAGGGGACATTAAACATTAAATCGCAGATCACCGCCATTACTAGTAAAAAAAAAAAAAATTATAATAAAAACGTCATCACCGCCATTACTGGTAAAAAATAAATTATAATAAAAATGCCATAAATCTATCCCCTATTTTGTAGACGCTTTACCCTTTGCGCAAAACAATCAATATACGCTTATTGCGATTTTTTTTTTTTTTTTTTTTTTCATCAAAAATATGTAGAAGAATACATATCGTCCTAAACTGAGGAAAAAAATTAGCTTTTTTTTTTAAAAAAATTGGGAATATTTATTATAGCAAAAAGTACTTTTTTTGTTTTTTTTTTTCCAAAATTGTCGCTCTTTTTTTGTTTATAGCGCGAGAAATAAAAACCGCAGAGGCGATCAAATACCATCAAAAGAAAGCTCTATTTGTGGGGGAAAAAAAGGCCGTCAATTTTGTTTGGGTACAGCGTTGCACGACCACGCAATTGTCAGTTAACCACTTCAGCCCCGGAAGATTTGGCAGCTCAATAACCAGGCCATTTTTTTTTTTTTTGTGATTCGGCACTATGTCTCTTTAACTGACAATTGCGCGGTCGCTCGACACTGTACTCAAACAAAATTGACGTCCTTTTTTTCCCCACAAATAGAGCTTTCTTTTGGTGGTATTTGATCGCCTCTGCGGTT
The DNA here is from genome assembly GCF_042186555.1 of Aquarana catesbeiana. Classification (NCBI taxonomy): domain Eukaryota; kingdom Metazoa; phylum Chordata; class Amphibia; order Anura; family Ranidae; genus Aquarana; species Aquarana catesbeiana. Next base: position 314,803,749 of record NC_133332.1, on the reverse strand, counting down.
TTTATTTTCTGCGCTATAAACAAAAAAAGAGCGACAATTAAAAAAAAAAAAAAACACAATATCTTTTACTCTTTACTATAATAAATATCCCTCATTTTTTTTAATCATAAAAAACGAATTTTCCCTAAGTTTAGGCCGATATGTATTCTTCTACATATTTTTGGTAAAAAAAAAAAAAAAAAAAATATATTGATTTGGTTTGAATATCGCAATAAGCGTATATTGATTCTCATACGGAAAAATTGTATCGCGCCTATTTAGTTGAACGGGCTGCCCTATGCGTTTGGCCCTGGGCAAGGTGCGATTTTTACACGCTCGTTTTGCCGCATTCTTGCGCGGTCAAATTGCGCCACGTTTGGGGTGCCATTCGGGATGCATGCCACCTAAATGCACCTGCTGCACTTTGGAATCGTTTCGCACATATGTGAATGGGGGGGGGGGGGGGGGGGGGGGGGGGTGTCAAAAGTAAAAGCGTGTTTTCTCTTCTTTTGCCAGGTACGCATTTCTGGGAATTTTACATACATGACGAGGTTGCTTTAAAAATATACTCAGCATCACTACTAGATAGAGATTAATAACATCGCCCCCTCCCTTTTTAATTGTCAAAATTTACTTTCAAAATAATAAATAACATTTTTCTCATATAAATATCAAACATTGGGCATGTACATAATAAAAAATGAACAAATTAATTTGGGTCCGTTTTGGATAAGCATTACAATTAATTTCCCTCAGTAGATGACATTTCCGGCATATAACTCCCTACATACCATATATCTGGGCATCCTTTTTTAAATTTTTTATTTTTCTCCGGTTTATTTTAGGTCTGGTTTTGTGACCACACAATCACTTCACATTTTTCTAATGTTAAGAGTTTTGAGCATCCTTTAATAAATAAATAAAATGAGTATATCATTTTTGTGCATGTTGCTTCTCAAGGAAGTCTTTTTTTTTTTTTTTTTTTCTGAATGCATCCCAAGGTTAAAGTAGGGAGCTTTTTACTTTATGCTCCCCACTCCTACAAAATAAAAATAAAGCAAAAGCCATAAAATTAAGAGCATTTCATTTTTTAAGTTAAATCCTAATAAAAAGAGAGGTACTTGGCATAATGGAAGGTCTGTTTTTGTGCCAACCCCCAACACAATAATGCCTTTAATAAGCTATTTGAAAGCTAAAAAAAAAAAAAAAGAAGCTTTTTATGCACTCCACTCCTGAAAAAGCAAAAGCCATAAATTTTAAGAGCATTTCATTTTTGTAAAAAAAAAAAAATATATATATATATATATTTTTAGTTAAATCTTAATAAAAAGAGAGGGGTACTTGGCATAATGGAAGGTCTGTTTTTGTGCCAACCCCCAACACAAATGTCTTTTTAATAAGCTATTTGAAAGCTAAAAAAAAAAAAAAAAAAAAAAAAGCTTTTTATACACCCCCTCCTGGAAAAACAAAAGCAAAAGCCATAAAATTAAGAGCATTTCATTTTTGTAAAAAAAAAATAAGATACATATTTTTAGTTAAATCTTAATAAAAAAAGGAGGGGTATTTGCCATAATGGAAGGTCTGTTTTTGTGCCAACCCCAACACAAATGCCTTTTAATAAGCCATTTGTAAGCTTAAAAAAAAAAAAAAAAAAAAAACTTTTTATGCACCCCACTCCTGGGGGGAAAAAAAAAATTCAGCAAAAGTCATAAAATGAAGAACATTTTTGTTTTTATAAAATAACAAAAAACAAATTTAAAAAAAAAATATAATTTTTTTTAGTTAAATCCTAAAAAGAGAAGAACTTGGCATAATTGAAGGCCTGCTTTTGTGCCAACCCCCAACACAAATGGCTCTAATAATAATTTGTAAACCAAAAAAAAAAACTGGGGAAATTGAAAACTGCTGTGTTAAGCTGGCCACACGTGGATCAAAATTTGGCCGATTTAGCAGGGACCTGCCGAATTTCGATCTATGTATGGGCAGGCTGGTTCTACAGAAGTCGATCCACTTCTATGCAACCAGCTTGTTAGGAAATGTTTGCACGATCAGTGCTGCCGGCTTTGGAACCATGTAACGTGTTCCAAAGATAAGAGGAAGAAGTGATGACGAGGCTTTTACAGCGGTGAACACACACACTGTATGGCCCAAAATTTGGTCAACACCTGCCTAGGGGACCCCCCCTAGCCTTGTAACCATGACAGCCTTCACTCTTCTGGGATGAGAACACCTGACTCACACATTGGGTGCTAATAAGACCTGGCCTACAATTGGCATTCCAGTTCATCCCAACGTTGTTCAGTAGGGTTGAGGCCAGGCCTCTGTGCAGAAATTGGTCTTTACCAAATTGTTACCACAAGGTTGAAAGAGCTCAATTTGTCTTTGTATAATTCACCCTTCTCTGGAGACACCTGAACTCAATCAGGGGGGGGGGGGGGGGGTTCCCACATGCTTTTTGGCCATTTAGTGTTGGGGGTCAGATGTTCACATTTGGTCATACAGTGTGCATTAGGGTTATGTTTTTTGTTTTACCAGGCTTGATGTAATTAGTGCTTAGTGAAATTTTTCTCTAGTTTAGAAAAATTGATCACTAGTTTTTTAAAACCAAAGCAAAAATAAACTGAATACACTTAAAGCCAAAGCAAAAAAAAAAAAAAAAGAAATTCCACTACTCGCATTTCCCATGGTCCAGCGATGCTCTCTTACTCCTCCTTGCTTGGGCCACCTCCGGGTTGAATGACGTCTAGTGCCTCTCCTATGAGCCCGACACCCCCTGACCTCACCAGCTTTGTATTGTGTAATGCTTCATGGATTGGTGCTCGCACATCAGAACATAAGTGGCCTTCCATCCAACACTGAAGACCAACTGATGCTGGAGAACATGAATAAGACCATGCTTGACCACGTGGAAGGCACCTGGAATTAAGGTATGCATGCTTTTAATCTTAGATGAAAGGAGGATGGAGTGGGGTGTAATTACCTTGAGTTGGGTTTTAAAGAAGTTTCATTATGCACATCTTTTGTCCCTAGGGTCCTCCAGGCAAAAAAGAGTGATTGGCAGCAGGGGTATGCCCATGACCAGCTCCGTCACCTACTAAACAGAGGGGAGGGGGACATGTCAGCTCAATACTGTCTGGAGGACCTATACAGGACTGATGGTCAGGAATGCTCATGGCAGAGGGGGTGATAAAAAAACAAAATTAGCTCTGCAGGAGGAATTCCCGAAAATCCAGTCCCTTAAAGAGGTGGAGCTCCTAGGCAATAACAGAACAGATACAAATTTTATGGCGAATTGTTTGGCATTTATTATCTTAATTAGAGAAAATTATTGATAGATGACTCAAGCGACCAGTGGGTAATCTTCTCTACCTCATGAGATTTAAAGCTGACCTGCACGTGTGGAAGTTCTTGCAAAGTTGCATTGTTCCAGCTTGGACCACTGTAAACCTGCATCTGCCATACCTGGCTGATCCCTATAGATCAGAGGTCCCCAGGCCGTGGACCAGTGCCGGTCTGTTGGTGGTCTGGGCCATGGACCAGTGCCAGTCTGTGGCCTGTTGGGGGCCATCACAACCTTTCCACCACCAGGGAGCTCCAGCTCCCCTTCTTCCAGTACCACTACTCCCTTCCCCCTCTGTGGTCACACCACTCAGCCAATGAGCTACGGAGAAGAAGTGGAGGGAGGAGAGACAAGCCGGGGGACAGGATTGTCAGGAAGTCATCCAGGGCAAAGATGGCAAATTGCGCCCCCTCCCTGGGTGGAGGAGTGGATGCATACAATTGGGAAAAAAGTTCTCTGGTTGCAGCAGGTGGAGATCATGACGTCACTGCCTTGCCTCTCCACCCTGTTCAATCGAAGAACACTTTGTATTCAATGAGAAAAATACAAGACGTTCTGTGGATGGCGCCCATGACAAGTGAGCGTCCCTCTGTGGCAACCACAGAAGACAGCAGAGATCACTGTAGCAGCATTGACTACTACAGTGATCCTCCCCCTTTCAGAGGGATCCAACAGGTATGGCATGTGCATGCATACTTTGGTCCAAGCTGGTTGAAAGGTAACTATGCAAAAAAAAAAAATCCTACAACTTCAGCTTGCACAAAGGATTGCAGATGCGATTTACCATCACAGAGTAGAAGCCTAGAGGATATGATCAGTTATTTATTACAAATTCTGTACCCATCGAGTAACAATACCTAGTATACTTAGTATTCAATATTATTGTTCCTTAGTAATCCTTAGTAGTATGTGCTCTTCAGCGTACACACCGCTCATCGACATCTATCGGCCTCTCAGGACTAGCAGCTGTACTTGCCAAAAATCTTTCCGTCTCACCAGCAGCCGTAAACGTTTACCAATTATTCGAAAAGGGGAAATTTATAAAGCTGAGACGGGTAAACAGTTTGTAGATCCAACTTTACATACAACGATCATCTTCTCCCGAGCCCGTCCTGTGGATACCGGTAATTGGTCAACTTCCCCAGATCCAATGGGAATGGAGAGCCATTGTTTCCTTACGTGACTTTTCAGGAACCCCCTTTCTTTGGCTTGAATTTGTAAGAATTTTCAGCAAAGCTGATCATCCTTCATCTGGTTACATTGCACGCTGTGCTCTAGGAGATGCCCGCCGGCACAGTGGCAATGGCAGACGTCAGTCATTCGGCAGTGCCATCTGGAAAAAAAAAAATAGACCAAAAAAAAGTAATGGGCAAAGAGTAAGAGAGGGTGGCTTACTTATAGGTAGGCAATGATGTTGTTGCAAACAAAATTCCATCCATGGCTTTTACATCATCTATTAACCCCAGCGTCCCATCTGTACACCCAGGGGGTGGAAAGGATCAGCGATTATGTGACGACCGTGATTGGCTGTCACTTCTACAAAAGTCAACTTTTGTCAAGTCAGCAGGGGCAACCTACTATATTCTATGAGTGCATGACCAACTTTAGCCTGCTGTCCCGAGTCTGATGGCTAGCAACATTCAAACCACTTGCTCCGAGCCCATCCCGGACGAGCCCCCAACCTGTGACTGGAAAGCGAAAGGAAAAGCAGCACAGGGATGAGCTCGTCTCTGCTCTTGCCTCCTATCAGAGTGCTTCTTGTCCGCACATGATTGGCTCCTTGTGCTGCTTCTTCCTCTCACACTGTGCATGCCCTGCCACTCTTGTGGCAGGGCATGCACATTATGGAAGCACTAATGATCCTGCTATTGTGAGTACGAGCCATGAGATAGTCATGGTGATAGCAGTTAGGAGGGCAAGAAATAAGAAGATGAGCTCGTCCTCTGCTCTTGCCTCCTATCAGAGTGCTTCTTGTCCGCACATGATTGGCTCCTTGTGCTGCTTTTTCTTCTCAACACTCCACCCCTCTGCTGTACAGGCACTGCAAGAGGTTGATACCAGGTCCCATTCAGATACATACATTGCTTGTATTTATAAATACATTTAATGGTTAGAGCACCGACGCGTTTTTTTTCCAGCTTTACTTCCCTTCCACATTAAATTAATAAGATTATTTGCATCTTTAGTGTACCTGTTGTACTGGGAAGCACATTCCTTAGCTTTTCCATGATGTCTTCGAAGCATAGCCCGATGTCTTTCGTTCGACTGTCCATGTCATCTAAAGAGAAAAATTGTAGGTTATACTTCCAGCACACGGAAAGAGATACAATATTACTTTGCAAAACTATTTAGATTGAGAAAAAATCCTTGATACGTAAAATACGTAAGGACACGCCAGCAACATTGAGTTGAGTTGGCCAACACAGTCTAGTGTGTTAGTGTGTTCTGAAAAAAAAAAAAAAAAAAAAAACATCGGACATGCCGCATTTTTCCACAGCACATTCCGACGCGCCATATTGTGTTACTGGAAGGATCACGGGGTGAAAATTTTTAAAAAATAACTAAATCATGACACACTAATAGTAAGAAAAAACAATTATTATTTTACTTTATTATATATTTATTATATTATTTAAATATTTATAACAATTGTATTATTATTTTTATATTACTTATAAATATTTAAATACTATAATAAAATATATTGATTATTACATTTTTATTATTATTTAAATATATTTATGATATTAATATTACAAATTAATAACTAAATCGATAAATGCTAATAGAATACAATCTAGGAAATGTGTGGCAGGGCATGCACATTATGGGAGCACTAATGATCCTGCTATCGTGGGTACGAGCCAGAAGATAGTCATGGTGCTAGCAGTCAGGAGGGCAAGAAATAAGAAGAAATCTTTTCAATGTGGAGTAAAGTAAAGCAGGTAAGGATTAGACCTTCTGTTGGGTTTTATTGCATTCTTTGTATATTTTTAAGTGACCCTGGCACCAGACCATTTATTTAAACCAGTGGTCTTCAAACTGCGGCCCTTTGCTCACCTTTATCCAGCCCTTGGGGCCCTATTCCTCCCACTGATACTAGACACTATTCCGCCAACTGACATCAACAATAGGGTACCATTCCTCCCACTGATACCAATGATGGGACACTATTCCTCCCACTGATACCAATGATGGGACACTATTCCTCCCACTGATACCAATGATGGGACACTATTCCTCCCACTGATACCAATGATGGGACACTATTCCTCCCACTGATACCAATGATGGGACACTATTCCTCCCACTGATACCAATGATGGGACACTATTCCTCCCACTGATACCAATGATGGGACACTATTCCTCCACTGATACCAATGATGGGACACTATTCCTCACACTGATACCAATGATGGGACACTATTCCTCCCACTGATACCAATGATGGGACACTATTCCTCCCACTGATACCAATGATGGGACACTATTCCTCCCACTGATACCAATGATGGGACACTATTCCTCACACTGATACCAATGATGGGACACTATTCCTCCCACTGATACCAATGATGGGGACACTATTCCTCCCACTGATACCAATGATGGGGCACTATTCCTCCCACTGACACCAATGATTGGGGCACTATTCCTTCCACTGATACCAATGATGGGGCACTATTCTCCCACTGATACCAATGATGGGACACTATTCCTCCCACTTATACCAATGATGGGGCAATATTCCTCCCACTTATACCAACAATGGGGCACTATTCCTCCCTCTGATACCAATGATGGGAGACTATTCCTCCCACTGATACCAATGATGGGGGGTACTATTCCTCTCATTGATACTAATAAAGAGACACTATTCCTCTCACTGACACCAAGAGAGAGTGGGGGAGGCAAAGGAGCTGAGTCAGAACTGACAGCAATTAGATACTCCTAGAAGAGAAGAGGGCTATAAACGTGGGAGGGGGCAGAGGAGCTAGGTCCAGCACAGACTGTAATTGGACACTTCCAAAAGAGGAGAGTGGGAGAAGTAGAGGAGCTGGTCCAGCACAGACTGTAATTGGACACTTCCAAAAGAGGAGAGTGGGAGAAGTAGAGGAGCTGGGCCAGACCAACAGCAATGAGATACTCCCAGAAGAGAGTGGGAGAGGCAGAGGAGCTGGCCCAGAACAGACAACAATTAGAACCCCCCCCCCCCCACCAGAGGAGGAGAGGAGACTATACCGTGACTGGTCCAGCACAGACTGCCTCTCCCACTCTCCTCTTCTGGGAGTGTCTAATCTCAGTCTGTGCTGGACCAGCTCCTCTGGTCCTCCCACGTTACAGCCCCTTCCTCTTCTGGGTGTGTCTAATTGCAGAGGAGCTGGGCCAGAACAGACAGCAATTAGAACACTCCCATAAGATGAGAGTGCTGTAAAGTGAAAGAGGGAGAGTAGCTAGGCCAGCACAGACCGTAATTAGACACTCCCTTAAGAGGAGAGGGATAGTTGTGGGAAGGGTAGAGGAGCTGGGTCAGCATAGACAGTAATTAGACAATCCCAGAGAGGGAGAGGTCTATGATTGCGGGGTGGGGGGGGGGGGGGGGTTGACTCTTCCTGGAGTAGTCAACTTTGCTAGCAAGTTCAGATGCACTTTGCAAGTGATTAAAAAAATGATGGAAAGTAATAATACTGCAAGTAAGCTTTTAGAATACTTGTGTTTTTACCTGCGCGTAACAGGGTCTCTTTAGGTTGTCCATACACATGGATACATTGTAAAGATTTAGGAGATATATCGGTTTGCATGTACAAGGTATATACAAATATAGAATTGTCTCAAACTTTACCCCGCAGCTTCAGTCTCGGGCGTCCCGTTGTTCTGATAGGACTTGCTCTCAGAATCCGGAGACGGGGCTGATGACAGAGGTTTACCTTCGTCCACGCTAGGCTGGAAACAGTATGGGATAGAGTTACTCAGGAAGCATTTTATAGGATGGACGGTCTTTATTCCCTCTCACAGAGATCACAATACTCTCCCCCCCCCCCCCCCGACAATGCCTTCATCTGCTTTTCACTTTATAAGATTGGGGCAATTTTTTTTTCAGGAATCATCCGGGGTCACCATCCACTTCGTGGTCTCAAAGATGTAGCCTCCCACTTTCTAACTTGCTACAAAGTTACAATGTTGCAGTCTAATCACTTGGAGGGGAGGAGACTAAGAAAATGCCTCCTCCAGCCTGCAGCAGCCTGATGACATCATCTCTTCCAAAACAAAGTTAATGGTTGTAGAGCAGTGGTCATCAACCCTGTCCTCAGGCCCACTAACAGGCCAGGTTTTATGTATTACCTTGGGGAGGTGCAGACTAGAATACTGCAGTCACTGAGCAGCAAATGATATCAAATGATAGCAAACCTGGCCTGTTAGTGGGCCCCGAGGACAGGGGTTGATGACACTGTTTTAGAGAAGAGGAGGGTTCAAAAGGGTGAGCAGTTTTGGCAAAAGTCAACTCGGAGGGCTGATACCACTCGGTTCACAACAGGATTAAGAAGCAGAATGCATTTCCGGCAGATCAACATGAATTTTTCTGTACTTGCCGGGTCTTAAAACAGCACTGGGATGGCATGTATTCGCTCCAGTGTAAGATGGCATTGGAAATCGGTGGTTCTTGCATGTCCCCAGCGCTAAGGGGGGGGGGGGTGTTCAGGCCCGGGAGCCTCTAACTGTTAGTGACAGCCGGCATCCAACGCTAACACCCAGAAACGAATTGCTTGGTGGTTGGGATCAATTCTGGGCAATCTACATCTTACTGCTTAGATGGCTAGTGTCCCATCTCCTGTCCTTCCCAATGCCCCTGGCTTGCTATACTTCATTCTAACGTTTAAGTCTAGGGTACTGGGAAAAGCAAGTTTACTTAATCTCTTGCTTCGGGGCTCCCCTACATTCTGGCGGTGGACCGATGGTGTCAGAGGGCATATGAGTGACAGAGTGTAGGAGAGAAGAGGTCGCAGGACCATCTAGCAGATTGGCTGAGAGCTGGGACCAGTCTAGCGGCCTGGAGGGAGTCCTGTAGGGATTGATATAGCAACCAAGATGGAGCCTGTGGGGGGTGGGTCTAGCGGCCGGAGGGAGCCCTGTGGGGATGTGTCTAGCGGCCCGGAGGGAGCCCTGTGGGGATGGATCTAGCAACCAAGATGGAGCCTGTGGGGATGGGTCTAGCAGCCCGGAGAGAGTCCTGTGGGATTGGGTCTAGCGGCCCAGAGGGAGCCCTGTGGGGATGGGTCTATCGGGCCGGAGGGAGCCCTGTGGGATGGGTCTAGCGGGCCCAGATGGAGCCCTGTGGGGATGGGTCTATCGGCCGGAGGGAGCCCTGTGAGATGGGTCTAGCAGCCGGAGGGAGTCCTGTGGGGATGGGTCTAGCGACCTGGAGGGACCCCTGTGGGGATGTGTCTATCAGCCCGGGGGGAGCCCTGTGGGGATGGGTCTAACAGCCCAGAGGGACCCCGTAGGGGATGGGTCTAGCGGCCCGGAGGGACCCCGTGGGGATGGGTCTAGCGGCCTGGAGGGACCCCGTGGGGATGGGTCTAGCAGCCTGGAGGGACCCCGTGGGGATGGGTCTAGCAGCCCAGGGGGAGCCCTGTGGGGATGTGTCTAGTGGCCCAGGGGGAGCCCTGTGGGGATGGGTTCTAGCGGCCCAGAGGGAGCCCTGCTGGGATTGATCTAGCAACCAAGATGGAGCCTGTGGGGATAGGTCTAGGGTCCAAGAGGGAGCCCTGTGGGGATGGGTCTGACGGCCAGGGGGAACCCGTGGGGATGGGTCTGGCGGCCCAGGGGAGCCCTGTGGGGATGGGTCTGGCGGCCCAGGGGAGCCCTGTGGGGATGGGTCTAGCGGCCTGGAGGGAGCCCTATCGGCCCATAGGGAGCCCTGTGGGGATGGTTCTAGCGGCCCATAGGGAGCCCTGTGGGGATGGTTCTAGCGGCCCATAGGGAGCCCTGTGGGGATGGGTCTAGCGGCCCGGAGGGAGCCCTGTGGGGATGGGTCTAGCAGCCTGGAGGGAGCCCTGTGGGGATGGGTCTAGCAGCCTGGAGGGAGCCCTGTGGGGATGGGTCTAGTGGCCTGGAGGGAGTCCTGTGGGGATGGGTCTAGCGGCCTGGAGGACCCCATGGGGATGGGTCTAGCGGGCCTCGAGGGGGATGTGTCTAGCGGCCCATAGGGAGCCCTGTGGGGATGGGTCTAGCGGCCCGGAGGGAGCCCTGCGGGGATTGATCTAGCAACCAAGATGGAGCCTGTGGGGATGGGTCTAGGGTCCCAGAGGGAGCCCTGTGGGGATGGGTCTGACGACCCAGGGGGACCCCGTGGAGATGGGTCTGGTGGCCCGGGGGAGCCCTGTGGTGATGGGTCTAGCGGCCCGGGGGGAGCCCTGTGGGGATGGATCTAGCGGCTCGGGGGGAGCCCTGTGGGGATGGGTCCAGGGGCCCGGGGGGAGCCCTGTGGGGATGGGTTCTAGCGGCTCGGGGGGGAGCCCTGTGGGGATGGGCCCAGGGGCCAGGAGGGAGCCCCTGTGGGGATGGGCCCAGGGGCACGGAGGGAGCCCTGTGGGGATGGGTCCAGGGGCCCAGAGGGAGCCTGTGGGGATAGGTCCAGCGGCCCAGAGGGAGCCCTGTGGGGATGGGTCCAATGGCCCGGAGGGAACCCTTTGGGGATTTGTTCAGCGGCCCGAAGGAGCCTTCAGAAGACCGCTCCAGTGGCCTGGAGGGAGCCTTTAGGGACCAGTCTAGCAGCATGGACAAAAGCCCTAAGGGGACCGGTCTAGTATTTGCAAGGAGATTTTTTTTTTATTTCCCATGATATAACACTTTGCATACATCTGTACCTGTAGAAGTAATTCCCTGAGACGATGCAGCTGGGGACTCTAGTTGCTTGTTGTGATCTTCCAGTATCTGCATACGAGTCTCAAGGCGGCTTTTGTGATGCCGTAAAATTCGTGCCTCACTTAACAATTCTTCGCTCTGTACATCGCCACTGCCGCTGCCATCCGAATCCGGCGATACCTCGCCCAGGAGTGCTTGCTCTCTCCCGCCTCTGCATGCCGCCATTTCAGTCTTTTCAGCTCTCCCTGCAGAATTCTGCATAAAAGAAACAATTGCTTACAAAAATATCTGGTACCCAACAGTTATCGAGGACAGAGTGCTGCATAGTCCAAGCAGCACTCTGCTTGGACTATGCATCTTTGATGTAGACATTGCTGTACATTCCTTGTACCACTTGATATAGGGGTTTGGTGAGTGTGAGATTTTTTTGGTGTTCACACCCTTAGGAGAGCTGATACTAGAGAAGAAAGCGAGGGTGCCCACGTCATATCAAAATCCCACCATGAGAGGTTTTTGGGGAGAATCGCAAAAGTTGAATGTACCAACACCCCTAAAGATACGACTGGTGTGATTGGGTACCTGTTTTCATGCTCCAGTTGGGCGATGACCTTTTCCAGCTCACCCTCTTCTTCCTTCGGATCCTTTGATCCTGAACACTGTGAAGTACTGCATGGGTC